>NC_056730.1:795451996-795539496 GCF_019279795.1 Protopterus annectens
TTCTACTCAGGCATTAAAAAATGACATCTTTTTTATTCCTTAGGATTTTTCAGCACAGGAAGGTCTGTTGCGTTTTCAATAGAAAAAGATAAAATTCAATAAAATATCTGACATATTACAATTAAGAAGAAAAAGAGGGCAACATATAGTTATGCTATAACCTCAAAATATAATTAACTCAGTTGTCATCTAAAAAAATGATCATTTCTGCATTTGACCCCATTGTCATTTCAGCAACAATTAAGTAGGAGACAATTTTCTGAGAAAAACTGCAACTATTATTAACCTTTTTGCCACATAATTTGTATGAAGGATGGCTATTTAAATGTGTCAATTTTCCACCAAATTCAGAATGTCACCATTTATACTATTTTTTATAAAAATCACTTATTTCTATAACTAACATTAAATTTTATTGAAAGCTGTATTTTGTACTGAATTGTACGAGTAAAAGAAATTTGTTAAAAAAAATGAAAAGCTGTGATCTTTTAAGTAAGGCAATAAAAGTTGCTTCTACTGAGTGATGTTAATAGTAATAGAGACTAAATACATTTTGCTGTATAATGTGCTTTACAGAGAAACAAACTGACATATATATCTATGTATATGCAGTTAGATAGAAAGATAAATGCCTATATAGGTACACACACACACACACACACACACACACACACACACACACACACACACACACACACACACACACACACATGCACATGTGTGAGATATGTCTATAGCTATCTATCTGTCTCTCTCTCTCTCTCTATATATATATATATATATATATATATATATATATATATATATATATATATATATATGTATGTATGTATATGCAAATAAAACTTCTTATACCAGGCAAAATAATTAAAGCAGAACTTGAGTTGAGCACATTCATTCTTTATTCGTACCAAGAACTTCTTCAGAAAAACAAATAATGAAAAAAACAGCAGAGTAGGTCTCAATAAGTATTGTTTGTGTGTGAGTGTGTGTGTGTGTGTATAAATATATATATATATATATATATATATATATATATATATGGGTCCCCTACACATGGTCGACATTTCATAATGTAGAAGACCATATGGCTGAGGCCATATAATCGACATTCGAAATGTCGATCCTGCGGAACCGATATCTCCGTACAGTGCAGAATGGAAAGATTTCCATTTTTGCATTGTAGTGTGATCTCAGAGTTGGTATATTTAAGTTAAGGTGTGTGGGGGGCATAGCCCCCCCACGGGGGGGTGCAGGGCTATTCCCCCCTGCCAGTAGTTTGAAGGTAAGTTATTATTGTGTTTGTTTTTTTGTCGACATTTCGAATGTCGATCATATGGTCTCGGTCATATGGTCTTCGACATTATGAAATGTCAACCATGTATAGTAGACCAATATATATATATATATATATATATATATATATATATATATATATATATATATATATATATATATATATATACACATTTGTTTTCTGTGTGTGTATGTGTGTGTGTGTGTGTGTGTGTGTGTGTGTGTGTGTGTGTGTGTGTGTGTGTGTGTGTGTATTATCTGAAATGCTGCAGTTTTAGAATGGAAACTGAATGATGTCACCTCTGAATGTAAAGCAATTTGCATGGCATTTATGGCATAATTGTATAGCTTGCAGACATCAAAAGAATGTTGAAAGTCAAAGATATGAACATGGATTATTCTTGTGTAATATCCTGCACGTATTAGGAGAAAACTAATGCATGGAAAGAAGAACTGCTGTCCATTAATATGTGAGTATACCTTGTTATACAACTCTAAAAAATATCAGTCTGCATAGCTGAAATGTTTGTTAAGAAGCAAGACTGGCTCACTTGATACAGGTTCTTTTAATACAGGCAGTACAAGTACCCTTGCAAAGCAGGTGAACACTATAGCTACATGCACAACTGCTTCGTCCTGGATTGGCTGTGATCTGCTCTGCAGCATCAGTCAAATGATAGCCCCATATATCACTCCAAGGATTGTTAGTCTCAGCTGTTATACTGGGCAGAAAGATATGCACTGCATTAAGCATTCTGTTGACAGGAATATTCAAGCAACCAACACAGAATACTCTGGGGTCTTCCAGTCCACTGCCTTGAGGGTACAGGAAAGGATCATGGATATGTTACTCTTGTATGTGGATCAACATTCACAGTTTCCCAGTATGGAAAATAAAAAAGCCAATGCAATGCTTGGCTTATATGACACTGATGTCCTTGCTGTAGTCGTAGGTGCTATGGCATTCACCTATACACCACCTGGTTCCAATCAATATACCTATATAGACAGAAAAGGGAAACCTTTCTTGACCTTTGAGATGCTTTGCAATGCAGATGATATTGTTACAAAAGTGGATGGTAGATGCTGTCAGCATGCATGCTGCTGACATGTGCATGTGTGATATACTTGCTAATTCTACCAGCAGATGTCTCAGAAGACCATTTTTGTTGATAAGTGTAGAAAAATATTCTCTAATAATACATATAGCCATTTATGTGTACCTGTGCAGTAGATTAATTATCTGTATTTCAGATGATGCAACATAGGTTCATAGATAGGTACTAGGCTATTGGCCCAAGGGCCTAAGTAAGCCTAGCCAACAAGGTTCCCTGGCTTACGTCCCCCAAGAAAGTTATTTTCCTGTGACCCCATTGAGCAAAGCTACCAAAGTGATCACTGGGGTGTATTTCCTATTTCGCATCCACTCATCAAGATTTTTCTTGAAGAGTGCTAATGAGGAACTTTGCTTGATATAGATGGGTAGCTTGTTCCAGAGTATAGGAAGTCTCTAGGACAGGAATCTATCCCTCCAGCATGTCCTGTTTATTGTAGTGACAAGGTTTACGTCCCCGGAGCATGTAGCTTGGAGGGATTGGGATTTCTTTAGGTGTAGCATGTCCAACAGCTCTAGGTTTGACATAGCTTTATATATTAGGCAGAGATCTCCTCGGAGTAGGTGATATGCTATGGAGTAAAGCTGGAGTTTTTTTGAGATGGTCAGTGTAAGGCATCTGTTTGAGGCCAGTAATCCTCTTTATGAGGTACTTCTGTGGCCTTTCCAGCTGCTACAGACGTCTTGTGAGGAACAGTCCAAAAGGGGAGTTGTACTCTATAATGGGTCTAATGAGTGTCGAGTAGAGGGGGACAATGACCTATTTTTTCCTGGATGAGAACCATTTTGTGATGAGTTGTGCCAAGTAGAAGGATTTCCTGACTACTGTGGTGATGTGATTATCAAAGGAGAGACTACTGTCCACCTGGGTCCCAAGGTCTCTTATCACACATTTGGCATTTACTATTAGTAGACTGCCACCCTATGTGGTCGTTCATAGGTATGGAATTTTTACCAAAGGGGATGACAATGCACTTTTTGGCATTGAGCTTGAGGCCATGGCTCTGACACCAGGCATCTGTCTCAGTGAGGCCCTTCTGTAGGATGTCCACATCATTTGGGGACTCGAATATGGCTCCTAGTTTGCAGTCATCTGTGAACTTCATTAACCAAAGGCCTTCTGTGTTAGCCTGTACTTAAGAGAAGTAGATACTAAACAGGAGAGGTCCCAGGACTGAACCCTGTGGTATGCCACTAGTCACTGGTTTGAAGTTAGATTTGGAGTCTGCAACTTTTACAGTGTGGGTTCTGTCAGTGAACCAGCTGGCAACCTATTTTGTGATGTAGAGATTTATACCTAGTTTAGTGAGTTTAGCTATACCTCCTTAATTCATGACTCGTGGCACCAGAGTAAAATCCCTGGACCTTAACAGAATGTTAACATAATTTTGCCCATACCAACTTTGTTGGGTTGTTCTTGGCCTTCCTTAGACGTTTAGATACATATGGAGGGGTACTGTAGTATTCACCTGAAGAAGGTGAGCAAAAGCCTTATTGTGTGTGTGCAGTGTAGTACAATATGATTTTCATGAAACAGACTGTTCAGCCACAGTGAAAACAACCACCTCAGCCAGCAGCATCACAACCACCTTTGTGTGGGGATGAGAATGGAAATGTTGACTAGGATGATAGTAAAGGTTGACATCTCTTACATAGATACAGTACCCAGAATCTTTTAGGACAGTCAATGTGCCAACCTGTGTATTTTGAACAAGGAGAGCCTAAGATAACCTGGTGTCCTAGGTGAAAGGGCTCCTTGGCGCAATCCCCCACCATGACGTTTCTAGATGCTCCAAGATGTATTTTAGAGATTTTTAAACAGCATTTTCAGCGAATGATTACCTGAACAAAAAACATGGTCAAAGAAAGAAATTTAGTCTGCCTCTTCAACTTTGTTTTTTCTGCTTCCTTTCAGCACATCCTAAATAACCAAGACTGCACTGTAATAACCACAGTGGAAATAACAGTATTAAGCCATGACATTTGTAGATACTCTGATATGCATGTTTAGAGTTTTTGTAACAAACTTTTTATCCAATAATTACCTGAACAAAAGACATAATCATAGAAAGTTGTTCAATCTAACTCTTCAGCTTTGCTTTCTCCTGCATCCATTCAACAACTCCCAACTGACCAAGACTAATCTGTAATAACTAAATTAAGCAAGGGGCTGATAGGCACTCAGAAACCATAGGGTTATAAATGATGGCCTGAAGAAAAATCATGTATATGGAAAAGAAATTTGATCCCATGCAAATATCTCTGTATTTCAAATACATAATAACAATAATTAGAATTCATATGCATAACTGAACATCTCTGTTCTGTGCAAGCAGTGAAGCAATTTGTAAGTGATTCATTTTGTTAGATAACCAGGACTATGATGATCTATGCAGAGACCCAACTGTATGCTAGAAAGTATATATGTAATTATGATAACCTTTCATTTACAGTACATGCAGAGAAAGAGAAGCGACATGCTGCTAATACAGTAGGGAAGAAAGACATGGGCTTCTTTGGTAAGTAAATACTATTCTTATCTTGCATCACTTTTGCAGTTAACCTTGATTTTCATCTTCCCACTGCAGAGGTAACAAAATATTAGCCTCCCTGAACACAGGGAAGACATGCACAAAGACAAGACAAGAGAATGAAAGGACAATGGTCATGAAGTCTTTTCTCCTAAGCATTAAATCAATATTTGCATTGGTCTGATGGACCTTCCTTTAGTAAAGCTGTTTAAGGGAATTATGGATAAGGTACTGCTAGAAAAACTTTAGAGCATGAAGACTCTTCAAAGGGTACCTTCAATGATGTTCAGCATAGGCCAGAAGCTTTTGGCCAGGTTGTTTGTAGACAGAATAAGAGGTCAGCTGTACAACATACAGGAGAAAATCTGTGCTATTTATCAACTATTATAAATAGTCACTGAGGCATAGGCAAGGACAAATCCCTCTGTATGCCCATCAATAATACTGTTTTATTGTATTTTTATGTTGTTTAGCATTTTGTATAGTGTTCATTAGTCAGGTAAGTTATCCTCTGTATGTCTTTGTATTTGATTATATGTTCTGCAGTGTGTCTTCATTTACTGATTTATTTAGTTTTCCTTCCTTGTTTATTTATTTGTTTACTTGTTTGATGTGTTCTTAACTGGGATGGTCCAGCTATACACAATCTGTTTTCATGGATGCTCAGGAAGAAAAGATGCACAGATTGTTAAATAGCTTTGAGAAAATAAAATAATATTGAGAGTAGCAAAAAAATATATACAGTATATATTGCAGCATGCAAACAAATTTACAAGAAAGTCATGAGGCTAAATTGCAGCAAGCATAGAAGCTCCACATATAAATAAAATAACATTTTCAAAAGAAAAATAGCAATAAGTGTAATAGAAAAAAAATACAGTTTTACATACAAACAATTTTACAAAATAAGATTCTGGCTTATGGCATGACAAAAATATAACGACACAACATTATAAATGTTTTTTTTAATGAGCATTTTAGTCTAGATGATTCACTAATGGTGGCAGAAGTTGGAGAATAAAGATAACAACTGAGTGTGAGACCCTAAAAAGTGTTACACTTGCAGTAGTCTCATCTATATTACATAATCAAACAGTTAAATGTTTGAACATCATATGGTCAACACCATATGATCAAACTTTTAAAAGTTCAAAAATGTAATAAAAAAATAAACCAAAGAAAAAACCTACCTGAACAGTTTAAGCAGGGGGGCAAGCCCCCATGCATCCCCCCCGGATCCTTAAATATACCAACTCTAAGATCGCACTACAGTGCAGAAAGGGAAATCTTATCATTCCACACTGTAGTGAGATTTCTAATGAAACATTCAAACTTTTAAAACTTTGATCATATGGTGTTGACCATATGATGTTCAAACTTTTAAAAGTTCGACCCCAGTAGCCTACTACCCAAGCAATGACACTACCCCAGTCAGAACACTACACAAATCAGTAATTTGACCCCATTTAGTAATACGCTGCCCAATACTAAAAAAAGGTTTCCAGGAACACTGAAGCTGGATAAGGTAATGAAGATTTCTACAATTTTATGCCTGACTACAATATGTAAATTGGGCTCACAATACTGTTGGACTTGAAAATTTTACATTTGCGCTAAAGACCAATGTATAATCAATAAGCAGGGGTATGACCCATTTAAATGAATAAATATTTCTGCCATAAGTAGTGGTCCAATTGTGCACCAATACTGGTCCTACAAATACTAGATGGGTGGTGTCACTTATGCCCAACTACCCAGTCTGACATGCAGTGGAATATGAGTCTAGGCAGATGAGGAGTAGAGGAATGGTGGCCAAGGACCTACCCCATGTGCATTATAAGAGTGATAGAAACTGCCCTCTTTACAGGGAGATGGTCACTCCAAAATGTGATATTTTTTACTTAACTGACCTATTTTGTAGAGCAGTTCCACAGTGTTATTTCTGTCTAGTACCAGAGTTTTGCAATGCAGCAGTGCAGCATTTTTACCTGGCAAGCTTGAACTATCAAGTCTGACATACAGATGATGTAGTGGTGAGTGATAGTTTCAGGGGCTTTTTTCCATGGACCTGGTACTG
This sequence comes from Protopterus annectens, assembly GCF_019279795.1. Classification (NCBI taxonomy): domain Eukaryota; kingdom Metazoa; phylum Chordata; order Ceratodontiformes; family Protopteridae; genus Protopterus; species Protopterus annectens. Next base: position 795,459,015 of record NC_056730.1, read on the forward strand.
GAAAGCAGATACATGTGTGCAGTGACAGTGTTCACGTACATGTGGAGCTGTGGTAGATGGCTACCTATAGATGTTTTTAATAGCTATTTGGTGGACTCAGTAATTTCTGGATTGTTGGTGAATCTTAATATGTGCTTCCAGGATGTATCTGGTATACTATCCATCTGTCACACTGAAACATCATCATACATACATACACACATACATACATACATACAAATATTTCAAGCATGGGCATCAAAGCCCTTCTAGCTTGCCAAAATGCTAAAACACTTGTTCCCATAATAAATGTCCAGGCTGTTCTTAAATATATTTAAATTAGTACTTGTTTTAATGTAATTTGGTAGTCTGTTCCAAGCATCAACTACTGTGTCACAGAACCAATTAGCACACTTCTCATTCCTATAGAATCTTCTACATAGGTTATCTGATGATTCTCTACTACTTTTTGATAACCCCAAACATTCCCAGAGGTAGTTGTCCCTAAATACCCTATATACCTGAATAAGATCTCCTCTTAAATATTTGTAAGAGACACTGTACAAGTTCAGATATTTTAGTCTTTCATAATAACTTAGATTTTCACATCCATGGATGCCCTTAGTATATTTCCGCTGTACTCTTTTCAGTTTATTCATGCTTTTTTCCTTTAGGGTTTCCATATTGTTATTCCATACTCAAGTTTGGTTCTAATGTAACTAACAAACAATTACTTCATTATGTTTGATTTTCTAGATTTTATAAATCTTTTTATACAACCTATAGTTCTATAACTATCATTATCCAATTGGTTGATATGATTAGAAATACTCATAGCTGAATCTAGCCATATACCCAGGTCCTTAAATGAGTCTACAGTTTGAATCACTGTGTGCTGTATTAAATATTCACCTTTCAGTTTATGTTTCCCAAATCTCATATGCTTAGTTTTTGATGTATTTATCAATGTATTATTCTCCTGTGCCCAAATGGTTAACTTAGTCAAATTATTTTGCAGACATGCCTTATCTGTAATACTTGTAATTAGTTTACCTAATTTCAGGTCATCAGCATATAGATTGTAGAACACCTCAGATGAAAAAGTAAGATCTGAAAGATACAATCTAACCAAGTAAGGGCCTAGTAAAGAGCCCTGTGGGACACCTTGACTGTAACCAAGGATTTCACCTGTCCAGTTGGTGTGTGATACTTGCCATGTCCTATTTGTAAGCCATGCAGCTATCCATCTTATCAACGGTACATCGATACTTAGTTGTACTAATTTATTGATCAGTGTTTTGTGCATGACCCTGTCAAATGCTGAAGTTAAATTTATATAAATCAAGTCACAGCACAATTTTTCATTCATAGCTGTTATTATATTGTTATAGAACGTCATGTTACAGGTGATAATAGATCTATTTTCAACATATGCATGCTGATATATCAGCAGGTAGTGTAGGAAGTATTGTGCCTGCGCATACAATGTCAGATGGGGAGTGGAATTACAATGTCATACAGTTTCACAAACAAACAATTTTACAAGGTAAGATAAGAGTCTGACTTATGTAGGCTTGCAGAAGTTCTCTGCTATGCCATCTCACACACAGATCAGACAGCAATGACTTTTAAAAGTCTGAATTTGCATCTAGGCTTTGGACAGCCATATATGTTTTCCAGACTCGACCCTACAATATATTTGTCCTGATAGTTTTATTACTGCATGTAACAAAGCATTCAGAGAACAAACTGAGACATGATGCAGTTGTTTATTTTGGCAATCACTAATGCATATCTTGATTACCTCTGTCACTCTCAACATGGAACCAATTCCAGTATATTCTTGATAATCCAACTAAACTGCAGATTGGTATTTATATTTCTTTCTATGCATTTTTTCATGATCCTTTTCATGTTCCCTTACTTGGTATTTTTCTGTGTTTACAGTATCATACTTCTAATAATGTCTAGTGGTTATATGTAGACACTATACTTATTACAACATATTCACTTACAACTGATTCACAACATGTGGTATATGTGTAGAAGCCTTCTTCAGTTCCTTGCCTCTTGCACTTTTCCTTGTACTATATGTTTGTGACTGATTAGCCTCCTTGCACTGCTCAGTTTGGTTGCATTCTGTTATCTATGCAACTCTGCCTCTGTAATACATTGTATATCAGATTGTTCATCTGCATAGCATATGCTAAATTCCACCATATTATTCAGCATCACTTTGTACAGTCACACTGTAAATTTCATTACTTAACATTACATTGTATGATTTTATATCTTTACTGATCTGCAGATTCATATTCCTTCTTATATTGCATTACGTATTAATGTCTGACATTGCTCAGCATTATACTTATGTACACATTATACTTATCAGAACAAATCTAGTCATAGTATATTGACAGAGTTCTCTATTTTATTAAAAGTACATTAAAAAAAAAAAAAAGCTCCTAAGTGGTATTGGACATTCATAGAATCATAGGAAATGCAATGCAACTCAGTCAATACTGCTGAAAGTAATAACATCTTCACGAGAAGGGCAAAGTGCAAGAGTCCTGGAGTAAATGTATGGCTATGCAGTCAATCATCCAGGTCTTATCTTAGAGTATCACTTTGTTTAACACACAGAGGAAGTTTCTTCCAGAGATGCGTATCCACTGAGTAATAAATATGCCTCTCTCGTATGTTTTATTTATGCGTTAGTGAAGATGAAAGCCCCTAGTTCTGGTATTGGAGAAGATATTTTACTTGCAAAGACATAGGAAATTGAGAAGAATAAGTCCTCTAATGGCAAGGAGTGTAATGCATTAGTCATTGCACAAAATTCTATAAGAAACTGAGTAAAAGTATAGCACTTCAAGCCTTTCCTGATAAAATGGGGACCTTATGCCAACAATGTTCTTGGTCAGGATCCTCTGAGGATAATTTTGATTTGCAACCTCTGAGATAACAGTCATTTGCTCAACAATGATATCACCAATACATATTCTGCAGTTATAGTTTTAACTGACATGTTAGTCCTTCCAACTCAGTGTACTACAGTCACCTAGTAAGTTCTTAATACCCACTCCTATTGTACATTTAATTAAGAATATTGAGAGTCTTTCTTTTGATTAGTCATGGACTCTCATAACATTGTCCCTATATAGTATGGTATTTCATCTTGGATTAGGTTTTCTGGTAACTCCCCTTTGACTAATTATTTGGTAAATCATACTAATTTCTGTCTTACTAATAGTTTTTCTTGTTTGATAGATACATTCTTCATCAGTAGAGGGCCCTATCTATGGGTGCCCATTAATATCATCTTAAGCATGTGTGACATCACTTTTCTGGGCCAGTGATTAAGGAATCTCAATCCTCACCACAAACATCAGTGAGAGATGTTCACTTGGAACAAAAATAGATACACACAGTATTTCCAGATGCAGCTCTCTGCACCAAGCACAATTTTTTTTCACTTAAGAGCACACAGGGAACATACTCCTGTCCTTGGGCTAGGTTTCCTCTCTCTCTCTCTTACCAGGCCCCAAATAACACATCACACTGACTGCAGATGTGGAGTTATGTCCTCAGCTGAGTGTTTCAAGCCAAGTCCTCCAACACCCTCTCTGTGAAACCAGTGGTCTGTGTCCCTGCTCCAAGTAGCTAACGTGCACACTATTTGAGATTTGATTTTCACAGATACACACACACACACACACACACACACACACACACACACACACACACACACACACACACACACACACACACACATACACATCTTGGGAAGGCTGGTACAGATTCATGAGTTATGCCCCCTCTGCCCAGACTATAAGGTAGATACTGGTACTAAAACACTCCAAAGCCAGCTACTTTAAGGCTCTTACAAGGGTACCCAATTATACTGAATAAAATGAATACTAATATAAATGGTAGTGATTGACCAATGCAGCAAGGATTTGAGAAGTGACTACAGTGTTATCAAATAAATATAAGTACTCTTAAAGGTTAGAATATTCTCTAAAAGACCAGCCACAATGAAAAGTTTAAATATTTTTAATAATAAATAATAAAAGAACATGAAAATACTAAATGTATATTTACAATAAACACTAGGATTTCAATCCCAGGAAATATAAAAAAAACACAGATGGAAAGATTCACACAAATACAGAAAAACAGTATTTAACTAATCTCACTACATTTTCCTGACTGATCTAAAGAATTACTATTCCCTGGTTACTTACTAAAGCAAGGGAAGGCTAAGTAGATGAGTTATCCTTCCCCTTCTTTGTCAGGTTTCAAAAACAGTCTGCCCTGAGACTTGTGTCTCATCTAGTATTAAAACATAATTTCAGTGTTGGATTACAGAATAACATCACATAATCTTTTCATCTGACTTCTGGTTCCCACACTACCCTCTTTACTAGAAATTGTACCCAGAATCTAGCACATATGTATCATTATACAAACAGACAGAGCTTTGCTAAGATGTGTTATAGCATCTGGAAACTATAAAAACATTTGAAAAACGTATACCCTTTCAGGATAGCAATTAGTTCACCCCTAAGGACAATACAGTAGGATCCCTAGTCCTGGTTTTCACAGACATTTAGTCTCTGACTGAAATCAGAACTGTAAGATACAATCTTTATGGCCTAAACCAGGTAATTTAATTTTAGACTATTTTTCAAATTTACCTGGACTGAGATTAACCTCTTCTCTTCTAGTATCCTCTTTTACAATATATTCATTTCAACATATACAATACAGTCTGATATACAGATGCATTTCCTTTCTGTCCAGCAGGACCCACTATTGGTACATTTTTAACACAAGCAACTTTACAAATACATTTTCAACAGAAGTACCTGCACAAATCAGTTTGATAAATGACATATCATTCTTTACAAATCTCCAGCTAGCTATGAAGGCATATATTACATATCCTCTTCCCTACGACTCCTGGCATAGCTGTCAATACCTCACATCATCACATGTTTGCCCCTTTGAAGACTCAAGGTAGTTTCTCAAGTGACCCTGGAGAAACATGGCTTGAGGGACTTGAGCCTGTCTGGGAACCAATTAACCCAAACCCTGTCTTGAAAGTTCATCTGCATTGGAATTGCTGATCCAACTACAGTGCTGCACTGTCGTATCATATGCTGCAACCCTAGACTCTACCTTAATAACTTGGCACTTTTTTCTGGCTGGCTTGATATAGCCATAGATCCCCTCAGACTGCTCCTGCCTCCCACTGCAAATACTCAGCACAAGGGCCTCCCCCATCATAGTAAGGCTTCACCATGTTAACATGGTACAGTTTGTGCCCCTGCCTCCTGACTTACAGTTCTACCATGTAGTTAACATCACTGACCTTCCTTGCCACAATGAAGGGTCCTTTCCAATCTGCCTGCAGCTTATTGTGTCTGAAAGGAATGAGCATCATATCCTACTGTTCCACAGCATACTCCTGGGCTGGAGCATTCCTGTCATACCAGAGCTTTTTCTGCTGTCAGGCTCTTGCCAGATTCTCCTCAGCCAAGCCCATGAGCTCCCTAAGCTTTGTCCTGCTTGCGGTTTAGGAAATATGACACAACAGACTCCTTGTGGGGTTCATACTCACTCTCCCACTTATCACAAATCAAATCTAAAGGGACTCGAACCCTATGCCCATACAGAAACTCAAAGAGTGAAAAACCTCCAGATTCCTGGGGTACCTCTCCATATGCAAACAGCAGGAGGGACAAATATTTGTCCCACTCTCTCTTAAACTGGTCTGCAAATGTCCATAGCATGGTGTTTAGTGCAGAGTTTAACCTCTCCACAAGACCATTAGTCTGGGGGTGGTACATCCGAGTGATGCCTCCAGGTGCATCTGCAGTTAACTCCTACTGCTCCTCTAGGCGTCATATATTACTTATGCATATTTGCATTAATAATTCCAAAACCATGCTACATACAAGGTTTACAAATATTTTATCTTGAAGCATACATGATGGCAAACACAATTGTATTGATATTTGACCTCTGTCAATGAGTATTTGTTAGAATTGTAAGGTGATAATTTAATTTTTAAAGGCTCAGGCCATATTCACTAGGAGTTAAAGGTACATACTCAAAATAGTTGCACTGGAGTGAATGAGTTAAGTGCTTCACCCCACAGCAAATCCCACAGACAAGCTGCAGGTCTGACATGAAATTGGCACCTCAGTCAGTATTTATTTCAGTAAACCTACCCAGTTGAATATCTCTAACAAAGCATTTGCCACCACCTCTGACTCGATGAAGGACAGAACTGCTGCCTCAGGATATCTAGTAGCATGATCTACTACCACCAGAGTATACTTCTTCCCTGTGGAACGTGGGTTACTCAGAGACCCCACAATATCCAGAGCTACACTCTGAAATGGCTTCTTAATCACAGCCAAAGGCATCAAAGTAGCTTTGACCTTCTCTCCTGCCTTGTCTACCTTTTGGCATTGCTCACAGGTCCTGCAGTACCCTGCCACATCCTTTGCAATCCCACACAAATAAAAGTTCTGCAAAATACATCACTTGGTACACTTTATGTCTATATGACGTGCAGAAGGAATGTCCTGGGATATGAATAGAGGTGCCAGATGATAGGCTCTGGGTACTACCAACTGCTGTATTACCTAATCTTCTATCCCTCCCTCCCTCAGAGGTCCATGATCTATACAGTAACCCTTTATTCCAGTATGCAGACTTCCCGTTTCCTTGAGAATCAGGTTCCTCCCTAACTATCTCCCTCAAGCTTTTTAGTGTAAAGTCCGAGAGCTGAGCCTGTCTCAGCTCTGTCTTTGTGACCCTTCCCAGCATCCTTTACACAGGATGTCTGGTATCGTCTGACAGCAGTGCCTCACTGTCAGCCTGGGTACTACCACTAAAGCAAGGGAAGATGATGTGGGTGAGTGATCCTTCTTTGTCAGGTTTCAAACACAGACTGCCCTGAGACTTCTATCACATCTAGTATTAAAACATCATTTCAGTGCTGGATTACAGAAAGATATCACATACATCTGGTTATCTGACTTCTAGTTCCCACACTACTTCCTTTACTAGAAACTGAAACAGAATGCATTATGAGTCATCATACACAGATAGAGCTTTGCTAAGTAGTGTGATGTCCCCACTCTCAGCAAGTAATCAAGGAGCCTGAATCCTCACCACTGACACTGGAGAGGGACTTTTACTTGGAATACAAATGGATACACTCAGTATTTCCATTTGCAGACCTCCCTGCATCAAGCACAGTTTTCCTTAAGAGCATACAGGAAACACACATCCTGGGTCTGGGTTTCTCTATTTGTCTCCCTCCATGTCCCCAGTAAGACATTCCACTGACCACTGCTGTAGGGTTAGGTCCTCAGTTGAGTGTCTAAGCCAAGTCCTCCAGCACTCTCTCTGTGAAATCAGTGCTTCATGTCCCTGCCCAAATAGCACACACACACACACACACACACACACACACACACACACACACACACACACACACACACACACACACACAAGGGAAAGGCTGGCACAGATTTAGTAGTTGTGCCACCTTCTGTCCAGGCTATAAGGTAGTTTCCCTGCCACCAATCAGTTACTATAAAGGTCTTAAAAGGGTATCCAGTTATACTGAGTGAAATTAATATTAATACAAATGGCAATGTTAACCAAACAGCCAGGATTTCAGGAGTAGTCAGAGTTATTGCCAAATCAATATGTGCAAATACTCTCAAAACTTAAATATTTTCTAAAAAGGACCAGCCACAATGAAAATGTTAAATATATTTAATAATAAATAATAAAAGAACAAGAAATTACTATCTATTTACAGTAAACACAAGAGTTTCAGTCACAGGAAATATTAAAATAACACAGATGAATAGTTTCACACAGTTACAGAAAACCAGTACTTCTAATCTTACTATATTTTCCTGACTAATCTAAAAAGAATTATTGTTCTTACTTACTGAATAGAGCAAGCAAGATTATGTGGGTGAGTGGTCCTTCTTGTCAGATCCAAGACAGAATGCAGAATGCTCCTGAGACTTTAATCTCCTCTAATATTAAAACATTATTTCTGTATAGAATAATCATAAAACAAAACAAGAACCAGGCTGCCTGAAGCTCTCTCCCAAATCATGTTTAATAAATTCAATAAAACAAATACTGCAATAGTAACAACACAATAAAAACTTTCTAAAAAATAAAAAATGAAAACTCTCCACAGTTAAGTGATTTTGCCATTTCTTGACATCTTCAGAACTGTGAAGGAAGAACTACAACTTGCATTAAAATACTTGAATATAATCAGCTGTTCATAACACACCCCTTTACAACCACCAATCATCAGACATTCGGCAGGATTCACGAAGCCAACATGTAAGAGTTACAAAGCTTAAACGGAGGCTATAGTTAAACGGTGTGATGTCAGCATGTCATGCATATGCATGAGGGCATGCTGAATCACACCTAAGGCTAACACGGTCCATGTAAGACAGTAGGGGGCGTGTCAGTAGGGTGAGCCCTGCAAACGGACACGCCCCCAGAAGAGTAAAAGTCCTGAAAGAAAACACCTACGACAGAGTCCGTGTAAATGTGAATAAACACAACACAACACATGCCTCCACAGACTATGAACATAAAATGTATAAATGAACATCTTATATTTTTTTTTATAAGTTGTAAAGATGTTTGTCCATGAGTGCACTCATTTGTGCTGGTGTGCCCGGCGCTTAGCCACGGTTAGCAGTCAGTGGAAAAGCATATAAGAACTAAATATGCAAAGTAAGCCAAGAAGCAATAGTGTAGTGGTATAGACATTGGCTGAAGAGCAGGCAGTCATGGTTCGTGCCCCCATATCAATTTTTATTTTTAGTGAAATAAGCACAAAACAATTCCCTGACATATATGTACATATATACAATTATATTTTATGTAAAATGTAATGAAATGGGCCATGTATTTTGAAGAAATGTGAGATAATAAAAAAAAAAAATGTCAGATGTGCCTATAGCTGAGCTACAGTGTAACATGTTGAGGATATCTGCCTGTAGGTGAACAGTGTTTTAACAGATGTAAAATGAGTGCCCGTAGGTGAGCAGTGTTACAACAGGTGTAAAATGAGTGCCTGTAGGTGATCAGTGGTTTAATAGGTGTAAAATGAGTGCCCGGGGTTGAGCAGCATTTTAACACACTGAACCTGTGTGCCTGTTGCTGAGTTGAGTGTAATATGCGTGCTGACAGCCAAACGACGCGTAAACCAGCGTGATCTGTTTGCGCGGAGCGACCGCCAACAAGCTAACCCGTTGAGCAAGCTGTATCAAAACTGCCTTTACACAGACACACCTCCTAGCCTGTGTAGACAGTCATAACATATAAAAAGCAATGGCCAGGTTCGAACCCAGGATACCATGCACCATAGTCAAAGTACTGAACCACTAAGCCATGACAGTTGCACTTAGAAATGGAGTAATAGCATATATGTATAGGAATGAATAGAAAGAGGAGCATGACAAAGCAGGTTTTGTGAAGCTGATACAATTCCAAAATGGCCAATCACAGATAAGTGCGGGAAAAATGGCATATATAAACCCCATAGGCGGGAATACACAGCATAACCGATTGTGGAACTGACTTGCAGCCAGGATATCAGGTATAGGAGAGGGTAGTTGCTTCCGAGCACAGAGGTGGGGCATTGAGGAGTCCAAATATATGGTTTGGCTCCTCGTCCATAATCATGAGGCCCAACTCATGCAGGGCCAGGTCCTGTGGGGAGCATATAGGGCTGAGGCGTGGGTCCAGTTGGCACATGATCTCACCAGTGCCACAGGAATACCAAGGACTGGTGAGCAGGTCCGTCACCACCATGCGGACCTGAAGAGACGGAAGCAGGTCCAACTGAACCGTTGGATCCAGGAGGCTCGGCAAATGCCCAACGCCCCACTACTGAGTAAGTTACATGTAATTATGAATGTAAGAAATTAACCTAGCTGATATTATGGAGATGTGTAATCCAATATTACTTCATTTATATTACAGCTGCAGGTGTCCGTTCTGTGAACCGTCGAGCCTATGGTGATAGGCTGGTGTGGTTGCGCCACCAGGCAGGTCAGTAATTCTCTCCCTGTAACTGTAAATAAATATATAAGTATGACAGTTAGCAAAAGAGTACAGTGTAGTCACTAATTAATAAAATGTGCAAGTAACAGTGTAAGAGAGTTTGCAAGTATTGCTTGATTACAAAAGTGTGATGCAGCCTGTAATCCAAACATAAAAATGAAACAAGTCTGAAATAAAGATGTCCCACCTGTAATATAATAGTACATAACCTGCAGCAGGCTGAAAAGTACAGCTGCAGAAGCTGAGTAAAACACATGTGTGAAATATATACCTGTTGAAATTTTGAAACATGACATAAGTGAGACTGTTGGAAAGGATTGTTATAACTAAAGGTAAAACATGTCAATAAAGTCTAGAATTAATTACCATCCTGAATTGTAAAAATAAAACAAGTGAGAGAGTGTGAGAAAGAGGTATGAATCCACCAATAAAGTAGTAATAACACCTGAATAAAGTATACTGCAGTCAGTACAGAATGAAATGAATGTGACAGGCAGAACCAAACAGCAACATGTGTTGAAAACAGTCCTGAAGCTGGAATGTGTGTCCCAAACTCTGGATATGTTGCTCTCAGTCTGCAATATGCAGATAGTATGGTTGTCTGAAATACCAAACATCCACAGTTGTCTATAGCCATATAAAGCAAATGTAGCAGGATGATGTAGCTGAACAGAGCCAGATATGAATATGTATGAATAAATATTAAATGTATATTGATGTAGCAGTAACATTCCTATCACCAGCCTGAAGTAGTTATCACACAGGAAACTGTAGGCATACCTGTAGTGTGTATATATCTGCAGCTAGTAGAAATGTACAGCATATGTATAGGTATTTGAAGTTGTTAATTAAATAATTCTTCACCCTACCCTATAACCACAAATAATCCATTCCACGTGAAATGGGTATGTGCAATCACAGTTAACACTCCTGGACATTTGTCCTGTTGGTTCATACATATTTGCATATATGTTGATGCTTCTGCCCTGTTCATACATCCAAACCTGATGACCTGTTGCCATCAGTCAACCCTGCATGTTGTTGGAATGTGTATTGCTGTTCAAATTATGCATGTGTTATGCTTGCTGTTCAATGGCTTGAATTTATGGGTGTTTGGTTAATGGGAATACTAATGCATGCTGTTACAACTAATTGTGAATGGTATTGTACGTTACTAACCAAACTGTCATAACATAATGCAAAACATAGGACGACAGGGAAGGTGGGTTCCAGCGGACCCACCTCTCCCACCTCAGCTGGCGAGTGCACCTGGCAGTAGTGCCCAGGCCGGACCCTCCTCCGGTGGCCCTGTGCCACCTGTGGGTGGAAGCGCTGCAGGGGATGGGGCTCATCCCCCCTCTGCAAGCGTGGCCGGAGGAGAACATCCACTCACCCTCCTTAGTGTCCGGACTGTGGTGCATAGGGAGATCCAGCACGTTGTGCTTGGGCCCCTACGCCAGCTTGAGGCACGCGTGGCACAACTCACAGGCGTGCCTGCTGCCCGGCCTACACAGCCCCCAGCACAGCCCCGTCCTGGGCAGTGAAGCCACAGTGGCAATTGCCCATCGGTGAGGATCTCAGTTCCACTGTTGCCATCTGTGGGCTCATGGGCTCGAGATATCCAAACATCCGTCCCCGTCAATTGTGTAACCCCCCCATATGTGTCATACACCGCCCCTGTATGCATCTTGTTTGTCTTGCCTGTTAACCTCCCCAACCTACCTCCCCAGCTATACCAACTTCCTGTACCTGACATACCACTCTCACCTGAAAAAAAAAAAAAGGGCACTCTGTACCCACAAAAAAATTACGCCCCATACATAGCTGCCCATTTTGCACACATGTCTGCTGGACTTGTGAACTGGAAATTACAATTGGCTGTACAACAAGTATTATTGTTGTCCTTACACCTCTCTCAGGGGTGGAAGGTTTCAAATTTCACACCAAATTACACATATATGCACAGCTGTTGCTGACAAAGAAATGGGCAACTATGGGCCTTTCCTACATCCCTCCTGCAAAACCTGAGCTTGTTTTCTTACTGTCCTACCCTCTTTGTGACCCCTTTTTCACCACTTTCCTATCTCCCCATTTTCTTTTCAAAGAAAATAGCGCTGGTGTGCTGAGAAGTAAGCACTTTTAAGCAGTAGTAAGCGGGTGTGTGCAAAGCTAAGCGGCAGTGCGCATGCGTGACCTCCACGCAAACCAGTGCTAACCCGCTTATAACTGCTTAAAAGTGCCTTAGTCACTCTGAATGACAAGGCCTGTAGTTTTCTCAGCAGCAAAATAAAATACCTCCCTCAGTCTCAAACCCAGGACCTTGGAAACACTAGTCTGCATGACTTACCACTAAGCCATGAGTGCTATACAAGAACATTGTGCTGAAAGAAATATATCATAAAATAGTAGGAATTAATGTAAAGGGAATATACAAGTCTAGTACACAAAGCATGTCATGTTTATTTACTGTCAAATCTAGTGGATTTGTAAAATAGTACTGTGTGCTGAGAAACAGTCATGCTAGTTGGTAGCTGCTAGGTAATAATGTCATAGTAGCATCTGGAAAGCCACACACATACTCAGAGCAGGATAAACACTGCCATAGTTGAATAGTTAAGAGTTCAGACATAGCAACTGTGACTGAGTTACAGGGATGTCCCTGATGTGAAAACAAATGTCAACTGTGCCCCACTGACACCCTGCCAAATGTACTAACAGTAGGCAGAAAGGTGTAACTACACATGCAATGGTAACTATGACTGACTGAAGGTATGCACCACCTGCATGGCACAAATGGTGTACTAATACATATGCTTGAAATAACCCACAGTTACAACTGCAGAGTGTCAGAATATGTCACTGGAGTAACCCACTGCTATGTACCATTCCATGAGGCTGATAAAAGATGCACCGGAGAGTATCTGAGGCCTGCTCAGCAGCATGATCAAATACCCCTGTAAGTGTCAAGACCCACAACATGGCCAGACCATACTGCATGCAGTAACACCCTACCACAACAAACACATAGGGAATTGCTGGCCAAACAGATTTAGCAAGCATTACAAGCTGTGAATGTAAATGTAAAATTGGAAAGCCATAGCAACACATAACAGGAAAGACACCTAGCAGGCATACAATGAGTGAATGTAAAGGCCAAATATTGAAGACATAGCAACAGATTGCAAGAGCCACTGCTATATACCAGTTACACCACAATCACCACAGGAAAGTACACACACCCATATACACAGTATTACTAGTCGTAGGTGTCAGTTTGCATACACACGGAGAACAGGACACTGGAGGAAGGAATACTCAGCTTACAGAACAACATGCATTGCAGTGTCTACAACACAGCCTGAAATATGAGAGACAAACCAACCCTTACACTCACAGAACAGTGTCCACAGCAAACCAGCATGGTCCCCACCCTGATAATCTGAAAGGGCTACGCCTACCTAACAGACTTTTTTATAGCACAGGCCTGTAATCACAGTGAGAACTGCAATCACTACACAACAGGCTGCATGCAATTAGTAAATGCTGGCTAACAATTGGTGCAGAGGCCATCACATGGACATGTGCAGATACCTACAAAAGCATCCTGTACTCCCAGTCCACACATGCAATACTGTCATTGCACCCGCTGGAGGTAGAGAGAGAGAGAGAGAGAGAGAGAGAAAAAAAGAAAGAAAGACAGAAAGAAAGAAAGAAATAACAAACCTAAAACAACAAAGCAAAGAGGCAGACAGCAGGCCAAGCAACTGCAAGCCTACACAAACAGCTGCAACAAACGTAGGTAATGTAAAGTACTACTATTATACTCTACATACTGTGAACCCTCCAGATGTGTTATTGGTCTGTATCTATGTATATGAGGATGTGCATAGGGACGAGGACATACTGAAACTGTCACTGAAGACTCCACATACATATGTATGTGATGGTAGCTATGTGCACATAGCAATATAGGTTGTAGTGCAATGTACAAGTAGGTGGTACAGTAATGGGTGTTCAGCAGTATGTTACTGTGTGTATACATATATGGAACTAAAAAGGAGTGTATATATATATATATATATATATATACATATATATATATATATATATATATATATAGATATATATAGATATATATATATATATATATATATATATATATATATATATATATATATATATATATATATATATGTGTATATGTATATCGAGATATGTATGTATATATATATATATATATATATATATATATATAATATGCATATGTGTATACATAGATAGAGAGAGATGTAGAAATACATAGACAGATATAGTTTCACAGTGGCATAGTTTAGTACTAGGCTATCTGCAGACAGTGTATAGAAAAGATTTAGAAACCTGCACCTCTGTATAGTAGTGACACAGTGAAGACCTCCCCTACATAGTAGCATTAGTGTACTGTGCCTCTGTCTAGTAGTGACACAGAGAAGACCCATGCTGTAAACCTATGATCTCCCATCCACTTGTCAAGAATGCACATGAAGAGTGTCAGTGAGGGTCTCTGCCTAACATGTACTGGGATCCTGTTCCAAAGTATGGGAAGCCTCTTAGTGATGGATCTGTCCCTACAGTATGTCCTATTCATATGTGTGCTGAGGTTTAAATCCGTAGCTGTTGTGCTTCTGATGGATTTGGATTGTATGAGGTGGAACATGTGCATCACTACCAGATTGGACATGGCCTACAACGTCAGGCACAGATCACGCCTACGTAGGCAGTATGCTATGGAATAGAGCATGAGTTACGTTAGTCTGGTAGCATATGACAGTTGTTGCAGACCCTTGATCCTCCTGGCGATGTACTCATGGGGTCACCCTAGCTGTTGCAAGTGCCAGGTGAGGTACATACCAAATGAGGCATAGTACACAGTCATGGGCCTGATAAGGGAGGAGTATAGGGGTACAATGACCCCCTTTTGATGTGGATGTGAATCCCTTCATAATAAGGTGGGCAAGGTAGGAAGTCCATCCAACCACTTCGGCAATGTGGGTGTCAAATGAGAGGTCAGCATTGCACAGTGTCACCAGGTCTCCGATTACTTTGTCTGTACTCAGTGGGTTATTGTCTATGTGATAATATGTAGGTACCTTGTCCATCCAAAAGAGTATGAGTATACATTACATGGCATGCAGTGACAGGCCATGACTCCGCCACCAGTTGTTGGTGTCCGTGAGGCCTGTCAGTAGGATGTATGTGTCAGCAGGTGTATCGCCTATGGCCCCTAGTATGCAGTCATCTTTGAACATTGTCAGCCACTACCCTACCATGTCTGCTTCCACGTCTGAGAATGATATGCCGAACATGTGCAGTCCCAGGACAGAGCCCTGTGGGACACCACATGTGACTGGCTCTGAGTCTGACATTGCATCATTGAGGTTGACTATAGGGTTTCTATCCGTTAGCTGGTTTGCAACCCATCATGTGACATATGGATTTACATGTCAGCTGTTGATCATGTCTGTGATGGCAGACTGTGTTATTGTGTCGAATGCTGTAGACAAGTACAGGTAGGCTGTATGGACCACTATGCCCTCAGCAATGGCTATAGTGACTGATTTGAAAAGGTCAACCAGGGTCATAAGGCAGGATCTGCCCTCTACAAAGCCAAACCAGGTGGGATCAAGTGTCTACATTCCCAATGTCTCTGTGTATGGGTACCATAATGATCCTTTTCATAGTGTTGCAGACCAGGCTGGTTAAGCTTATGGGGCGGTAGTTACCAGGGTCTGTAGAGGTGCCTCCTGTGTGGAGTGGGACTACTGTTGCTGTATGTTGATATCTGTGCAGTACTACACAAGAGGTTCAGGGCTCACAAGAGCACACTAGCACTACAAGGTCACACCTCATACCATGCATAACAACACCAAAACACAGAACTAACTGTGACAGGAGGGAGAGTGTCCATACATGTCAAGGATACTGTGGTGCCAGGACAGGTAGCATACATCATACTACATCTGGAACTGCTGAGTAAGGGCTCAGTGTCTGTTATTTGACATGTGTATTATTACAGGTATGAGCACTTAGGTATCAGGCCAGTTATTCAACATTACGAAGGTACGTGGTCTATACACTTGTGGGGATTGCAGCTGGACCCAGCCCGTCTGACCTGGGAATGTCTGGGTACTGGCTTAGAGTGCCTGCATATATGCACTGTTACATACTGGAAGTCGTACACCTTGTTTGTTGTAGCATAGTCTACATACAGGCCTGCTGACTGTAGCTTTGTTTGTATGCATGTTTGCCTGTTATGTTCCTGAAACACTGATTCCACCTGCAGTGCAGATATACAGTGCCTCTGTGGATCCCTAGTGACATCTGTGTTGCTTACTGTACTGATGTCCATGTGGCACTTGACAGAACATCACTGTTTGTCCTGTTTGCATGTAGCTTGCCTGTAACACATTGCATATGACTTACCTCACATTTGCTCAAGACAACATTCATATATGCCAGCACTGACAATTCAGGAGCACTACACCCTCACATAGTCACCTTGAGTACCTTGTTCCCCATTGGCCCTATGTGTCGTTACTTAGTATGGGAGTCACAATGCTATGGTAGCATGTGCAAAGGTCATCTGTCGATCTACTCTCAGGTCCAGTTGGTGAATCTGTGAGTCATGTGGCAATGTTACAGCTGCCTCATGTACACAGACAACCCTCTCTCCTTCCCATACATGTACAACACATGTGAGAGATGCAACCACATAGTCAAACTGGGGGATAAGCTCTGTTTACACAGCACTGGCATTCCCTGTCAGGTGGAGTGGGATACTACAGTGAATACAGTACCAGTCTCCCATAGACCTGCCACGACCACAGTCCAAACACAGACACACACAGGTACATTACTGGGCTCTCAGAATAGCATCCTGCCTGAGCAGCTGACACCTGCAAAGCAGACACATAAGCAAACATTACGCCAGAGCAGAGCACATGCAACACATAGCTCACAAAGCCTGTGTGCCAAACAGTGTCAGGCCATACGGCTAGACAACACACCTGCTACGGTTGTATGAGGTACCTCTATTGACATGTACACGGTGGTCCTGCTCCCAGGCTGAACAAGGTGACGGTCACGCTGAGCTGCCCGTCGGGCACTATGATCCACCACAAAACACAAGCAAAGCAGTCACTCCAAGGCATGTAGCAGTATGACTCAGTCATTGTCTGTGCCAGTGTGTATGACCTCTGACGCACCTCCCTGGACTACATGTTAGGGGACATGGAGGGGCTCTCTGAGGTTGTGGCACAGGCTGGTATGACCCTGGATTTGGGTAGCATCTCACCCTCACCATGAATGCTGCCACAATATGTAGACAGGATCATCGGTTTCTGCACTTAACATATCTTTCAGTGACATCCAAAGGGGATCCAATGCTTATCAGTGTGGGATTACATGCTGGACATGCCACATTGCTTTGCTTGGGACAGCTTGTACCTGTCACCCATGGGCCGTTGTATATTGGCAGAGGCTGTTGCTACACACATACTGCCTTTGTATGCAAGGCTGACATTACATAGCCACCTACACAGGTATCACACTGGATGGGACACTAATAGCAATGCTACTCTAACAGCAGCAGTGTAAACCTCAAGATGCATGCAGTGGAAACTGGCCTTAGCATAGGGTACAGCAATATCCGTGCAGTAACAGACTCCTGGTACAAAACTCCCAGGTGCACACCATCAGTGCCAGGTCATTCCTGATACCATGCTTGTCATCCCCTACACATGCACCAAAACAGAACAGGGGGGATGTATCCAAAGGCACCTCAGATACACACATCCCCAGGTTAGTGGCACTGCACAAAGCATCAGAGCCTCTCCATGTGCAACACACAGTGGTTTAGACTGCCTTCAGGTTCATAGCCTGGCACACACCACACTTCCATACCCAGGAAACCCACTTGGCCTTCCTGACAACACTGGGAGTATGATGGTCTCTACACACACCATTATATGGTTGTACTGCAACTACCCAAACATACAGTGTGAGCATTATTCTAGCTGCAAGACCCTATCTGAAGGTGTCTTATCATTCATTTCCTGCATTGCCATGGAACAACTTGTTACCACTCCCACAAGTGGTGACAACATGCTGCACCTGTTCATCACCAACATGTGGACTATATGCTCCAGACCAATCATGTATCCCTCGCTGGTGGGATGACACCATCTACAACCCACACTGTATAGTCACATACCACATGCAGCCCCTGCACAGAACACCCCAGTCATACAGTTGTCTGATGCATATTCCATGTATTCACATGAGGCAGGCTTTGGACATGGGAACTCTTGCAGTTCACAGGTACATATGTGTAGGTGGCACACACATACATCATGTGTGCATTGACATTACTGATATAATGTATGTCATGCAATATTGGGAAAAACACCCCACACACATGGACAAACTGTGTGACAAAATTACACATGGCATGTGTAGGATACAAATCCCTACCTAACTATGTTAGATCACTTGAGAGAGTCGCATTAGCAGAGCACGCTATTTGCATTACTGGGGGGATTTCTTTCTCCTGCTGTACTTATAGGGTGCTGACATCATCAGTGTTTAGACAGTGTAATATGCAGCATGTTTTGTGTAGTAATAGTTGCCAAACAGGACATTTCTTTTACACATGGAATTGCACACACTACTTCTCCATACACAGTCACACACACACTGGCTACTTACAGGATTCAAACCACTACCTAATTATATTATGACACTAATGAGAGACACATTAGCAGAGTACACTATTTGCATTACTGGGGGGATTGCTTTCTCCCACTGTACTTATAGGGTGCTGACATCATCAGTGTTTAGACAGTGGAATATGCAGCATGTTTTGTGTAGTAATAGTTGCCAAAAGGGACATTTCTCTTACACATGGAATTTCACACACTACTCCCCCATACACAATCACACACACACTGGGCACTTGCATGATTCAAACCCCTACCTAACTATGTTATGACACTAGTGAGAGACGCATGAGCAGAGCGAGCTATTTGCATTACTGGGGGGATTGCTTTCTCCTGCTGTACTTATAGGGTGCTGACATCATCAGTGTTTAGACAGTGGAATATGCAGCATGTTTTGTGTAGTAATTGTTACCAAAAGGGACATTTCTCATACACATGGATTTGCACACACTACTCCCCCATACACAGTCACACACACACTGGGCACTTGCAGGATTCAAACCCCTATCTAACTATGTTATGACACAAGTGAGCGATGCATTAGCAGAGCACGCTATTTGCATTACTGGGGGGATTGCTTTCTCCTGCTGTACTTATAGGGTGCTGACATCATCAGTGTTTAGACAGTGGAATATGCAGCATGTTTTGTGTAGTAATAGTTGCCAAAAGGGACATTTCTTATACACATGGAATTGCACACACTACTCCCCCATACACCATCACACACACACTGGGCACTTGCAGGATTCAAACCCCTACCTAACTATGTTATGACACTTGTTAGAGACGCAGTAGCGGAGCATGCGATTCACATTATTGGGTACAATTTCTGCTCCTGACATATGTATAGTGTGCTGACATCATTATGGATGAAGAGGTATGTACATATGTTACTATCCATCAGTAAGGGGGAGAGCATATCTATGCATTAACTTTGCACAGGCACAGTGGCCTACTGTACTGTGGAGGCAGACGCCAAATACACTGTGGATAGCCTTCTGTATTCCCTAGGGACAACAGTCAGGTATTGCACTCTACGGCCATATGTTTACCTGTCAGATGCACATATCTGTTGCTCATATACTGTTTGTGAGTCTTTATTGCCATAGCCTTCCCTATCTCTATAAACAACGTGTGTACTGTGGGAGATGTTTGCATATGAGTGGGATCTAGTACTTTACTTATGTCTCTGTTGTAACTTCACTGTGTGCACTGGGCAGATGTCTGTATTGTGGGAGGTTCCTGTGTTAACACATAGAAATGCCAGATATGTGTGTGCAACTGCTGAACTGTGACATGGCCTAAGTGTGTGAGCATGCCCAGTTCACAGTTTGTATGGCTTCTTGACTGCCACATCTCATTTATCTAAGTGTGCGAGCATGCCCAGTGTGACCTTTCCTTATGTTTGGATCTGTGGACCACCACATTTCTGTTTGTGTGTGGACGCCATCTATATATCACATGTACAGTTGAGTGTTGGACATCAGGTTGTGTTCTTACTGCCCAACTGCTGTGTGTCTGAACCTAACAGGCATTATCTGTGCCTGCAGGGTTGCCATGGGATAGTTTGCATACAGCTGTCATCATCCTTTCCTGCTGACCAAACAGTTGTATTTTTGTATAGTCTACTGGTGCAAAACTTTCATTGTGGTGGACAGTATAATCGGTTTCAGTCCTATCACTGCTTGTAATGTTTATAGTGAGCACACCAGACTGGTTGAGGGCCAGTTGTGCAGATATGACCATGTTGCATTTTGTTCAGATATGGACAGCTTAGTACATGATTGTCTGACAATGTTAATGTATTCCACAACTTGTGTTGACAGTGACAAACAATGGCCATGTGCCCTAGTCCATTTGTAATGCTAGTCAGAGAGTGTTTGTCCTTCAACACACATTTACTGGTGTTTGCCATGACATATGTCACGGTTAGTGTGCTGTGCCTCTGTCTACCCATGACATACAGGTGATATCCAGGGTACACCTGCCATCTCCCATCCAGTCATCATGATTCCTCTGGATGACAGTCACTAAGGGACTCCCTGGATATCCTGTAGTGGGAGTTTAGTCGTGAGTGGAGTGAGCTTCTGGGTTGTGGACCAATCAGTACAGCATGTCCTGTTTATGTCTGTGCTGGGGTTCAGGCCTGTCAGCTGCATAGGTCACCAGCATTCAGTGTTTACATGGTGCCAAATGTCCATTGATACCAGGTTGGTCATGGCTCTACACATCAGGCACAGTTCACCTCCAGCCAGGCAGTATGGCACTGTGTGGAGCTGCAGTTACTTTACTCAGGCGACACATGGCATCTGTTACAGCGCTGCGATCCTCCTAGTGGGGTATTTGTGTGGTCATTCCAGTTGCTGCAGGTGTCTGCTACGGTACATCCCTGAAGGGCCATTGTACACAATTGTGAGGCTGCTGATAGATGACTGGAGAGGCACATTGACCTATCCTAACCAAGCTGTGCTTACCTTCATGATTAGGTGGGTATATGGTATGTTTCTGTAACCACTACAGACACATGGTTGTCACATGCAGGATATCTATCACCTTGTGTCCCCAGGTCTCTTATTGCTCCTGATGTACTTACTGGGTTAACACCTATATGATAATTTCTGGCCATGTACTGTGTTTCCACAGGGGTTGACTATACCCTATTCTGCATTTATCTTGTTGACATGGCTGTGGTACCACTTGTGTGTTTCTATGTGTGCCTTTTGTAGGTTGCTTGTGTCAGCTGGAGGGTCCTATATGGTGGCCAGTTTGTTGTCCTCTGGAAAACCTGTTCAGACAGAGTCCTTCCATGTTGGCCTGTACCTATGTGACATATATAGCATACGAGAGGGATCCTAGGACCATGCCTTGTGGGATGCCAGTTGTACCTGGTTTGCAGTCTGCCATGGCTGCAGCATGTCTGCCAGGTCAGTTCTGTCCTTGAGCTGGTTTGCAACCCATCTACTTGCATAGGGGTTTATAGTTAGGCTGGTGAGCTTATCTGTACCGCCAACTAGGGTATTGTATGGAAGGGTTTAGCAAGGTCCAGATAGGCTGTGTGATCGACATTCCCCGCATTACTGGGCTTGGTGCATGTTTCACATGAGTCAGACATGTGTACAGGTCAGGATCTGCCCTATGACAGCCACACTGGGTAGGGTCCAATGTCTGTAGGTACCCAATCTCGTTATTCATGGGATCCATGATCATCCTCTCCATTACTTTGCCAACCTAGATATTCGGGGTTGAGGGGTGATAGTTTGCAGTATACATTCAGGCACCCCCTTTGTGGTGTGGGACCACTGTTGCTGTACACTGCTCTTTGGGTACATATCCTGTGGTAGGACTGATAGTGCACAGTAATGCTATTTGCTGTTCCATTCTTCTTACAGTACTTGTTTGACACAACCCAGGACACCATCTGGTACCATTGATGCTGTGTGCTGTGCTTTGTGGATGCTGGCTGTTACCTCAGCATCTGCAATGTCGGGGGGGGGGCAGCACTCTCCTGGGATAGATATTTGGCAGTTAGGTGCTGGTGGGGAGTTTGCAAAGAATCTGTTAGGTAGGATGTTGGCAATGTGTGTGGGTTTGGTGTATTGTTTGTCATATTAGAGTGCTGCAGAGCATATCTGTGGATTATCACCATGGTTCCTACCATCAGGTAGGACAGCTGTGTAATAATCCTTTGTGTCCTGCACAATTTGTATCATCATAAGTTCATAGGTTCATACCAGGCTATCTGCCCTGGCCTTGTTTGAGCACGGACAGACTGTGTGTGGGTCTCAACACCCCTTGCAATGTGCATATTATGCCCACGTAGGGTTTAATTTCCTAGATGTGACATAGGGATGGCCCCCAGTGTACACCTGCTATCTCCCATGCACTTCAACGGATTTCTCTTGTTGAGTTTGTGTGTGGAGCTCAGCCTATCATGGACTGGGATTCTGTTCCAGAGTGTTCTGAGCCTCTGGGTTATGGATCTGTCCCTCCAGCACATCCTATTAATCTATGTGTAGAGGTTCAGATAGCTCACTGTGGTGTGTCTACTGGATTTGGGGTTTCTGCAGTGGAGCATGTCCATTCATTCTGGATTGGGCATGGCCTTGTACATCAGGCATACATCACCTCTGACTGTGCAGTATGCTTCTGAATTGGGCTGTGGTTTCTTCAGCCAGGCTGCAGATGTCCAATGTTTGGACCCTTTATCCTGTTGGTGGGGTACATTTTGGGTCTTTCAGAATGCTGCATGGGTAAGGTACATGCGAACTGGGGCATAGTTGTCACGTATGGGCCTGATAAGGGAAGGGTATGGGGGCACAGTGACCTCTGTAGCTCTACATGTGCATCCTTTCATATTAAGGTTGGCAATATAGCAGGTCTTCCTGGCCACCTTGGCAATGTGTGTGTCACATGACAGGTTACCATCCACTTGTGTCCCTAGGTCCATGACTACTTCTTCCATACATAATGGATTGCCACCTATGTCATACTTTGTGTGTGCCTTGTTTGGTATTTGTTGGGACATTCATACTCTGAAGTGTCTTCAGGAAGGCTGGTTGGGGTACCTTGTTTTGAGTGTGGGGTCTGTAGCAGGCTTCAAACAGGTACACAGTTTGAGACAGTGCTACTCGCCCGTGGATAGTCCATGCTGCTTCTTGCTGTGGTACCAACCTGGGGGTGTGGTTATTCTTGATAATTACTGGTAGCCACACTCCTACTGTCGTGTGTTCCATGTTTTGGAGCTGTAGAGCATTATATGAGGCATAACCTGGTAGTATTAGGGTGCTCTTCTGGGCCTTGCCCAGGTTTCTGTTACGGAACACATATTATCATTCTCCATGCAGTGGTGGGATTGGTCTGCATGCACCTTGCGGGTTAGACTTCTGGCATTGGGTAGCATTACGTCTAGGTTATTATCCCTTGTGCTACCTATGTTGGTGGGTTTGTGTTTCCAGACTTACCTATTCCAGGCACAGTGGGGGTAACAGCAGCCTTTGCCAGTATCTACATAGCCAGGTGTGCTGGGTGCGTGCCATCCCTAGCAGGTGGGGCATCATGTCTTGCTCAGCATGTCAGCCCAGGCTGTCAGCCATGTGTTCCCCCTTGCTAACAGCAATACCTCAGTCAATTATTGTACTTGATCTTGTTGTCTTCATAGTGTGGCATCTTGCTTGATGAGGGTGAGATGTTAGGTTGGGTCTTCATGCTTGCATATACTAGATGGTGTTACATTGCTTAACACATGGCAATCATGCCTCAAATGGTGCTGCAGGGATGCCTCTGTCGGATGCACATACTACACTCCCTGTACATGTTTGAGAGCAGGTTATGTCATGTTAGGCATCCTTGTTACTATATGAGTGAGTCAGAGAGGGATATCATTCCCAGGGTTCCTACTGAGCCAGTGTATGTGCTATGTGTTACCTCTTTGCCAAGGCCAGGGCATACTGGGCATGCCTCCTTCTGCCTACTGGGGCAGGCTCAGTTTGTTCCTCCTCCAAGTCACGCTCTGCCTGTGATGGCCTTGGCAATGGTGGGGGACTGTTTGGCCCGGCCCTATGCTGGTCCTGCTGCAGCTGTTTTCGCAGGATCATATTATGTAGCATAGCACATACCATGACAATTTGGGTACATATAGTTGGTGAGTACTGCAAGGCTCCACCAGATGTGTCCAGACACCGGAACCATGACTTGAGCAGCCTAAACACATGCTCTATTACATTACGTGTTTGTGCATGTGCCTCATTATGGCGTTCCTGTTCAGGTGTGTGTGCATTTCTGATGGGTGTCTGCATCCCCCACTAGGTGTCCATGTGGGATGTTCCCATTGGCAAACGTCTGGTACAGCTGTGTCAAATGCCAGATATGGGAATCATGGTAGCTCCCAGGGCAGCCAGCACACACATGCATTATTATGCCCTGGGCATCACACATGACCTGGCAGTTGATGGAGGGGAAGCCCTTGCGGTTAATGTAGGCCCTACCCCGCTCACCGGCTGGTGCTTTGATGCATATGTGCATGCAGTCTATTCCACCCACTACCTCAGGGTATTCTGCTATTTGCTGGAAGAGACGTATATTGCTGGCCAATACCTCACGGGCATTGGGGAAATATACATGATCACCGACATGTGCTGACATGGCATCCAGGAAATGGTGCAGTACCCTGGAGGCTGATGCCTGTGATATCCCCATCATATCACCAGTTGGTCTCTGGAAGGTACCTGTTGCTAGTATTCTTAGGCCAACACATACCTTGGTTTCCACTGGGATGGGTTCCCCTCTGTTGGTTCTGTGTGTGAGGCGTGGCCTGCACAGCTCGACAATTTGCTGCAGGAGGTCTCTGCCCACTTTATAGTGCTCCACTATCTCCAGCTCATGTAACCCCTGGTAGGTGACCCTGGGCCTGTACACTCTTCTCTGTCTTCTCACTGTGGGTTGTCTGGCAGCATTTCCATTGTCACCACCCTCAGCAAATCTCCTATGTCTCCTTATGACAGCTATGGCAGCCCCTAGCATGTTTGGTCTGAGAGCAGCTTTTTCAGTTTTCACTTCTACTAGCTTACTCCTGTCTTGCAGTATCTCTTGAGAGAAACATACTGCAATGCTGTTTGCAGTGTTTTAAGTGCTGGGCTTTGCTTGTATTCTCCCTGTGTAATTGCCTGCTTCTAATTGTTTTCACCTGCTACCTCTACAGGTATTCCCTGCTAGTTTCCTACTATTTCTTCTGCTTCCTTTTCCTCTCTGTTTCCTCAGGGGAGCAGTATACCAGCCCACAGTGGCTACCACGAGGGCACACATGCCTACACGGACTAGAATCTGCTTATTCAGGTTAAAACGCACGCACACCAGCACAAACAGGTTTACAGATCTTTAAACAGGCTTCTACATGCTTACTCTGTCTTACACTCTGTCTTACTCGTGCCTCCCAGTGCACAGCAAGAAACTTTGGTGTTGGCCACAGTGTACACCTTCCATTTCTTGACTTTCCCATGCTTATCTGTTGACACTCCTCTTTTTCTGCTGTGTGATTGATATGTTTCACATACCACTTTGCTCCAATGAGCTTGCTTTCTTCCTGACATTCCCCCCTGTGATGTCACCTATCACCTACTCTGTTACTCCCCCTTATCTAACTCTTACACTACACGGACTGTGCTCATTTGCTATGTGACAGTGTGATTCAGTATCCTACCATTCATTTATATAGGATTGCCTACTAATGCTTAGTTACATGTCTTACACTCAGCTCCCCCCCTTAGCAATCACTAGACGGTGGCCATGTTGTTTTTGGTCTGCTAGTCCCTGCATTGCAAACCCATGCATTACATAAAACCCATATTTGTGGGTTTCTAACCTTCATTTTTCAGTTTTATATAGCGCAGCCCATTTGCGCGGGGCTGCGCTGTGTTTAAACATTGCCGATCTCCGAAAAAAAAAAAAACTTTCTTTTCATGTTTGCATCAGTTTACCATGCCAATGGCCACATATGTGACCATTGGCATGCTCTCTGTAACATTTGCACAGTTTATTTGGAGCTGTCATAGCTCCATTGTGTTTTTTGCAGTAACGTACTCAGTTGTCAACTGAGTACATTTCTGCAACTAACACGACTCTTACACGGGCTGGTTTCAGCGGATCACTAATCTACCTCATTTGCATGCCTTTCGCTGCAAGTGGGGTGATTAGCATATGGATTTCAGGCTGTTCCTGGATCGCGATGGCTGCATGGAGTCTTACACGGCTCTTAGACTCCGTGCAAACCATCGTGAATCCTGCCCACTGTAATTTAAGCAAAGGTATGCTTCTCATAATATGAGAGGTCAGTCTCTTATTATTGTCCATTTTCTTCTTCAAATCATCTTCCAAACTATTAAAATTACTATTAAGCCTCTCTGCCTTTTTTCTGCTCTTTTATGATGCTGTACATAAAGACCTTCCTCATCATTGTTTTACAGTATCCCAATAAATACTGTAACTTATCTAGTCTCCATTGGTATCACTGATCCATCAATCATATGTGTATGTCCAACAGCAACTTTTTAAGTTCCCAGGCAATGTCTACTCATTTATTTCCTCTGACATTAATCCTAAGGCCCATTTATCAATGACCATAAACAATTCTAAGCTTTTGTCTGGATATCTGAGATCATTACAGCTTACTGGCTGAAGGTTAGGAAGAGACTTATTGTGATAATGATTTATGTGCAACCAAGAAAATTATAACTTTTTTTCTGTCTGCCTTTTAATTCTACAGGGGGAATTTTGTAAATATCAAGCTTCCATGATCTCACTCAGTATACTCAGTCTGTTGTTTTTAATATAATATTTTATACTCAGTCTGATTAAAGCTAAATTTCTACTTAAGTTCCTGTCCAGACATTGATTGAGATTGTATTAGAATCAACCAGTATACTCACGAATGCCACCATGCCAAGCTCTGAGCTGTAAAATAATTCCTAACAATGTTGGCTACCTCCTTAGAACTGCTTCACAATGTATCCTGCAGCAAAGAAATAGCGAATCCATTCTTTTTGTGGTTTTCAACATTTGCTCAACCTTCATATTGGTTTCGTGGATACAGGCAATATGAAATTTAGTTTTGTAAAGAAGATGCTGGAAAGGTTTACTTTTGATATGGACCTGAGTATTGGTACTGAAGTATGCTTCTCCTTACATTTGGTTCTTAACTTAGAATCAAGGTGTTTCTATGTATCTCTTTTCAACAGCAAAAACTTTCCTAATTTCCTGCCCTTTCATTTTTTATATGATAATTGACTCTGGCCACAGCATTCTATTTGATTTTGGAGTACATGTGGAATTAAAGTGAACTTACTTAACCATTGTTCCTGGGTTGGTCCTGTTCTTAGAATTTGGATCTATCCTACCTTAAGCCTCAAACTGAAGTCAGTATCAACAGGGTAGTTCATGACCATCAAATCTTATTGCTCAAGTAGTTCCTACTTGGATCTACTTGAGTCAATCAAGATACATCTGAATATATCTGAATACATCTGAATATTATGGTTGTGTGACTTTAACTGCCCATCCATTGAGTGAGAAATTACTCATGTGGAAACTCACTTGCCCAATGTTTCTCAACTTCATTAACTCCAATGCCCTGTACTAACTAGTTGAACTCCACAAGGGGTGCCAACATCCTGGATCTGGTGCCTACCAATATGGTGGACCACTGTCACACCCCCACTGTGAGGTCTTCCATGGTGAGATCTGACAATAAATCAGTCTCATTCTATGTTACTATCACACCTGACCCCCCCAGTAGGACAAACTAAAATAAAAAATTTCTCTGAAGCAGATTATAATCTCTTGCAGGATGGTATAAATAGCTTCACTGCATCTCCACCCTCAGATGGGACTGGCAACTATGCAGAGTTCAGCACAAATGCTTTATTCAAACAACTGAACAACTGCATTGACTCAGCCGTACCTGACAGGACCAAAACAAGCTCTTGTCTGGTGAACAACTGCCATTAACAGGCTTTACAATAAAAGGAAGAAATTGCTGGCCCCAAACTGGAAACATTCCCTCCTCAGCTTAAACAAGCAAATAAGACTCCTTGTGAAGTCCTCCAAAGCTAACTATGAATCCAAATTAGCTTCCTCAACTAAGGACAACCATAAGGCATTCTTTAGTTCCATCCATAACCTAAAAGGAAAGGCTCAGATTTGTGCTGAACTGGTAGTTAATGATACCACATATACTGAGCCTGTTGACATTACTAACATGTTAGCTGACAGGTTCTGTGAAACTTCACTCCTCTTCCCCCACCACACTTACACCAAGACATCCCTACCACCTGTCCTCTACCCTGTATCCATAAAGAGCAGGTTGTGAATGCCCCCTCTAAGATCAAAAACACAGCACCCATGGGACCTGATAACATCCCAGGCTGCGTCCTAAATGGGTTAAACAAGAATTAGCAATGCCATTGGGTACTCTTTTCAATCATAGTCTAAGCACTGGTTTCATCCTAGCTGAATGGAAAAAGGCCACTGTTATCCCCTTGTACAAAGTTGGTGCTTTCACTGACCCCAGGAACTATAGCCTTATTAACCTGAGTAGCCTTATCCGCAAGGCCATTGAGAGAATCATCATGGACCTCATCAACAAAGACATTGGTAACCTCCAAACACTTGACCCTATTCAGTTTGGGTTTGTCAAAAGGTGATCATGCCTGTTAACCCTGGTGGACCTGTTTGAGACATTCACCAAGGCCCTTGATGAGGAGAAATCTATGCATACAGCCTACCTAGACTTAGCCAAGGCTTTTGACACTATCCCCTATTAAGGCATAATTGACAAACTCACCCAGCTAGGTATCAGCCCATACATCATTAGATGGGTCATTAAATGGCTCACTGATATAAACCATATAATCAAAATAGATGAATCCACCTCCAACATCAGACCTGTAACCAGTGGTGTTCCACAGGGATCATTCCTGGGACTGTTTGGCATGTATTTCTCCAAAGTGCAAGCTAAAACTAAAGATTGTGGCTGACAAAGTTTGCTGAGTCTCCAAACGATGTCAACATCCTACAAGAGGGTCTTACACATACAAAAGACTGGTGCCAAAGTCATGGCCTTAAACTCAATGCAAAACAATGTATTATCATCCCTTTCGGTAAGAGTGATGTTCCTGCTAATTACCACATCAATAACAACACCCAAAGTATGCTCTCAGTGCTGAGAGACCTGGCCACACAGGTTGACAGCAACTTTACCTTTGATCACCATGTCTTATTTATTTATTTATTTATTTATTCAGTTTGGTGACCGGGGAGGTCCACTGAGCTGGGGAGCCCATTTTCAGTGGAGGCCTGGGGAGAAAAGCTCCACAGAAGGTTTATTAGATACATTTTTCAATCAAAGTGAACATACATAGTATAAAAATACATATACAAAAACAATATGGTTCAATCTGCAATCTAGTAACAATCAATGGAATGACAGTTTAGTTAAAGAGAAAAGAGTACATAATGTAATAGCTGGTGGAGATAATTTGTTATGAGAAACAAATTAATAGTTAAGAGTGGGGTTAGGAGAGGAGAGGTTAGGAGGGGAGGGGTTAGCCAGGGGTAAAGAGAGTGGAGGGTTTGAGAGGCAAAGGTGGAAGAGTGCAGTTGCATTTCCTGTTAAGGAAGAAGTAGGAATGGAGTTGAGATTTGAATCTATTGAGGTTATTGCAGGTCCGTAGGGCGGTGGGCAAAGAGTTCCATTTTTTTGCTAGTGTACAGGATATGAGAAGCTGGCCAGCTGGGTGCTTGGGTTTATGAATGGTAAGTAGGTTTTGGTGAGAGGATCGAAGAGGTCTAGGAGGGGAATATGGTTGCAGTATGTTGGATAGTGTGGGGCAGTTTGAGGGTTGGAATACTAATTTGTGGACTGTGGTTAATTGGTGAAAGTCAAGTAGGTTGGGCAGTTCAAGCCAGTTAAGGAAGAGAAGGAAATTGCAATGGTGTGAGGAGGATTTGGCAGTAGTGGCAAATCGAGAAATTTTGTTGTAACATATCTCTAGTTTAGAGGTAAGTGTGGAGGAAAAGTTAGAGAACAGGGGAGAGCCATACAAGAGAGAGGGAAGAAGATATGTTGTGGCAAGAGTTAGCCTAGAGGAAGGAGAGAGGAAGAGGTTATTTCTGTACAGTAGGCCAAGTTTTATGTGTGTTTTTTTGATATTCTGCTGAATGTGTGAGTTAAATTTTAGCTGATTGTCTATAGTGACCCAGAGGAGTTTGGCAGAGTGTACAATCTCTGTTTGTGAGTTATTATGGCTGGTGATGTAAAGGGAGCTTTCATCTACAGGGGAAAATTTGGAAGGGGAGAATAGAAATATCTTGGTTTTATTAGCGTTAAGAGAGAGATGGTTTTGGAGCATCCATTCTTCAGTGGTAGAGAAGGCATTTTGAGTTAGAGACTGGAGTTCAGCTAGGTTGGAGGCAGTGCAAATCAAAGTGGAATCGTCGGCGTATTGGACAATTTTGGAGTTGGGAATGGCTTTATGGAAGTCATTAATAAAGATGTTGAATAGCAGAGGACCAAGTATGGAACCTTGGGGTACTCCAGTGGGAGTAGGGAGGAAAGAGGATGTGGCTTGGCCCCATTTTATGGCTTGGGACCTGTTAGCAAGATAGCTGGAGAACCAAGAAAGGGTTTCTTGGGAAAGGTTAAGGTTAGAGAGATGATTTAGGAGGTGGGTATGGGAGATGGTATCAAAGGCTTTACAGTGCTAAGAAGGACATTCTATATTTTTCAACCTATAAGTAAGGGCAATGCCTCCAGAAAAAAAGAAGTTATAACCTCCTTGTACTATTCCCTCATCAGGCCAATAATTGACTATAATTAAAGTTAATAATCCCAAAGTTAATAAATATTACCTGTGGCAGGCACCATTTTAAAACTACAACCACCCTTTGTCACTATCATATGTTCATTTATCAGTTTACTCTGTTACCTGATTGTTTCCAGTCCCCTCATAAGAGCAACTTACAGGGTCTCTACCCGCTTTGCTCCCCACCCTGCCCCCTATTTCCTTCCGCTTCCAGTGGTCCTACCTTTATTACACTCACAAACCCCTCCCATCTTTCCAATAGCCAACCACAGTGCTAAC
The DNA here is from genome assembly GCF_019279795.1 of Protopterus annectens. Lineage (NCBI taxonomy): Eukaryota > Metazoa > Chordata > Ceratodontiformes > Protopteridae > Protopterus > Protopterus annectens. The sequence continues at coordinate 795,490,516 of NC_056730.1, forward strand.
CCAACACTACCTCCTCCATTTTCCCACTACTATCACACCTCCTCAACTAACATGTATAAGCATACCTTACCTATGCTCACTGCATGCACTCTCCTTGCATATCTTACATCCTACCAAAGCTCCATCATTCCCCCACTCAACCACTACCACTGTACTACTACTCACACCACCACTCATGTTTTACCCTCACTCAGCTCCCCTCCCACCAACTCAAGAACCATCCCTATGCACCCCCCGCATATTCTACCAACTATATTGCTCAAACATAAAGCATCCCTACAACTTAACATAGTAACCCTCCCACCATACCTATTACCCACAGAGCACAATCATAAAGTTTCCCTAATAAACAAACACATTCAAAAACTGATAAAACTAATAACCTCATGCATATCAAAACTAGCCCTAAGTGGCCCTACCATCTCCAACCCCAATCCTCATAATCAGACTAGAAACCACAACCTCTCCCATATCTCAGCCAATAGAAAGCCAAGCGACTTCCTTCTACTAAGCCTAAATATTAGAAGTATATCCAACAAAGTCTATGAACTCCATGCCACCATAGACTTGTACTCCCCAGATATAGTCATCCTGACAGAAACCTGGCTAAAACCTCACATTACCAGTGAGCAAATATTCACTACCGGTTACAGCATACTAAGAGTAGACCAGCTAAACAAGAAAGGAGGCAGTGTAGCTATAATATTTAAACAGCATCTAAATATCCAGATATTAAAATCATCAGCTCCACAAATAGGCAATGAATAAATAATATATACCAACCTCAAAATAAACCAAAACAAAACCATCAACATAATTGGATGCTACTTCCCACCTGACCAAATCATCCCTCCACTAGAAAACCTCCTCAGCTGGTCTTTGGTCTACCCACCATCTCCCCCAAGAAACTATCATTTTAGGTGATGTCAATATTATCTGGCAATCCTGTTCTGGCAACAATCCAACCCATCATATAAACCTTCATGGCTTCACCCAACTAGTCCAGTCACCAACCAGGATAAATAAAAACTCCAGCAAGCACACTACCCTGTATTGGATACTAGTCAGTAAGAGCCCCCAGTCATATATAACAGGCTGCTTATCAGATAGCCTCGGTGATCACTCCCCAACATTCCTACTCAAAAAATACCTATACCAAGCTAAACCTGTCACCTACCGTTAAATATGTAAAAAAACTAAACTTTAACCCACTCACATTCATCTCATCCCTCAAAGAATGTAACTGGCATCCCCTAAAGTACCTCAGTCTTGATGACACAGTTGAATTTTTTAATACTACCTTCCTGAGCATCCTTAATTACCATGCCCCCATAAGACTTTCCAGAATGAAAGCACAGCCCTCCTCATAGCCACAGAAAACCACTAAGTCAGAAATGAAAAACAGGGATAAAGCCTGGGAGCACTGGTGCAAAACCAAAACCCCCTCAACTAGACAGAAATTCCTAGAACTACGCAATAGAGTTAAAAAGCTAATAAAACAGGACAAATTCCAATACTACCAGTCTGACCTAGACTCCTCCCAACACAGCCCCAAACAATTCTGGTCCTCCATAAACTCCATCCTCCACCCAGGTAAAGTCAGTACCCCTCCTTCTATCATCACTCACTCCTCCAAAAATATTGCTACCTCATTCAGCACTCTTCACACAAACCATAGTATCACTAGCTAAACAACACAACCACCCTCCCCTACAACCCACTGCCTTCCCTTTTTCTCCTGTACCTACCTCCAACATAAAAAAATTCTTAACTAAAATTAAGCCCACGAAATTAGCAGCAGACAACCTCCCAAGTGAATACCTACAAATCGCAGCTGATGCTCTGGCTTACCCAGCATCCATCTTAATTAACCGATTTCTGTTAGAAAGTTACATTCCCACACTGTGGAACCTATCACATATAATTCCCCTCCACAAAGGCGGCCCCTCCACAGAACTAGCCAATTACCGCTCCATAGCTATTTTCTCTCCACTCTCCAAAATACTAGAGAGATGCATACATTGTCAGGTCTCAGACTACCTCCTTACTAACAACCTCCTTTCCAGTACTTAGCATGGTGTCCAACCAAATCATAGCACCATCACTGCCTTACTCTCCTTTACTAACACTATCCTTCAGCATAAAAACAATGGCTATCTCTCCTCTGCTACTTTCCTAGACCTATCTAAAGCATTTGACATGGTCCCACACAAACAACTCGTCTCTGTCCTCAGTAACCTATCCTTCTCTCAATCAGTCACCAACTGGTTTCAGAGTTACCTGTCTGACTGCCAACAATCCGTTGCATGGCAAAATGACATATCTCCCCAACTACCTGTCTCCATAGGGGTTCCCCAAGGATCCATCCTTGGACCCCTACTCTTCTCTGTTTTCACCAATAATCTAGCCTCTGCCACCAAACATGGCACACTCATACAATACGCAGATGACTCAACCATCATCTGCTCAGCCCAGTCCCTACCCAAACTGCAAAAAGTCACACAGGAAGCCTTTTCCTCTGTTGAAACTTGGTTATCCGATGCCCAATTAATACTCAACCCAAACAAAACTAAACTACTCATCTTCCAAACCACCAAACATACTCAAAACAACTCTCACTTTAACATCACAGCAAAAGACAACACCACTATATACCCAACTGAACACACCAAATTGCTAGGAGTGGAAATAGACAATAAACTAAAATTTGACATCCACATATCCATGACCATAAAAAAATCCACAAAAAACTAGGAGCGTTATGCAGAAATAAGCAACTTCTCACCAAAGCAGCAAAGATTTCAATAGCAAATTCCCACCTTATCACCACCCTACTTTATGCCTCTCCAATATATACCAACCTAAGGCAATGCGATCTAAACAAGCTAGAGACCTGCTCCAACAAAATCGCCAAATTCACCACAGGGGCATCCTACTGTAGTCACCATTGTCTCTCACTTGCTGAACTGGGCCTGCTTGAACTCCCTCACCTCCTTCAATGGTATCAACTATCACTTGCCCACAAACTAGTAAACCATCCACTAAATGTCCCATCCCTCCAGAATCTACTCCAACCCTATTGCACCACCAGACCACTAAGATCCAGCAACAAAAATCACTTGCAGATCACTAAAGCCAATAACTCTGCTGGTGAAGCACTATTCTATTGCACCATAGCCAAATTATGGAACTCCCTCCCACCCACAATTACCTCCATACCATCATGCACCCACTTCAAAACTTTAATAAAAGTGCACCTAAAAACATGCTGGCTATGCCCTTGCAACTCCCACTCTAATATCACCCACCCCATCCAACCACTACCTTTCTTTCCACCCCACTAACTACCTTGATTATAGCAAGCTCAGATGCTCATAAGCCTAGTACTTTTTATACAGCAGGAACTTCTTATTGTAACATTTATTAATGTCTGTTATGTACTTCACAGATAAAGATTCTAGTTGTCTACTGATGTACTATGTTCTTCATCTGTAAATATGTTTGTAATTAATTACTATGTTAAATTGTTAATTGCTATGTAATCCAATGTACCTACTGTCTGTTTATTTTAACTGTGGAGCTTTTCTCCCCGGGCCTCAGCTGAAAATGGACCTATGTCCAGTCGGACACTCCCGGTCAACAAATGTAAATAAATAAATAAGAATAAATAAATAAAATAAATAATGCCCCTTTTGGTATGTACCTTTCCAAGCACCTGCAGCAAGTGGAGAGACCACAAAGGTTCATCACAAGGAAAATTCAAGATCTTCAGCATCTGTCCTATGAGAATTGTCTGAAATCACTGTCACTTTATTCTGTCTCATACAGGCTACTCAGATGGTCTCTGCCTTGCATATAAGGCAACTTTTGACCCAGCTTTATTGGAAATGCTGCATATCTGTAAGTCAAATGGTACACAGGTTATGCACTCTAATGGCCTTAACCTGGTATTTGGCATGAATAGAACCTGCTGGAGGGACAGATTTGTCTCCCAGAGGTTAGCACATCTTTGGAATAGACTCCCACTTCATGTCAAGCAGAGCAACTCATTGGCCTCTTTAAATGCAAACTGGACGATTGGATGGGTAACGGTAAATTCACTCCAGGGGTTCCACCTATGTCCCACTTGGACAGGGATGATAGGTGCGAATCATGGAAATAAGGGTAAAACTTGGCTAGGCTTGTAAGGGCCCTAGGGTCATTAGCCTTGTAACATCTTATGATCCTATGTTTCTAAGATTACTGAAGAGGACAGGATACAGTAAGGTAAACTGCATACAGTTAAGATCTAACTATCTCAATTTGAATTCTCCACTAATTGTCCAAACTGTTGACCAGCTATAAAATAAATTCCTAGCTGCAAGTTTAGCATGCAAGAAATGTTGCTGACCAACACATAAGACAGGTGACAATATGTCAACAATATTCCAATATAGATTTAACACTTGCCTCACACAGGCTGTGAGGCATATATATTTTGATGTATGCAATCAACTCCACTTACCATTTACTCTCTCATTCTGTCTGTGTGGTCAGTCTCTGTCTGATGAATTCTCCTTGCTCAATTGGAAGGCAAGTGTACATCACACCTATTTGTAGGCTAGTGCTTTGTAGAGTTAAGGAATCAGTGGTAATGAAGACATTTCATTTATTCAAAATCCACTCAAGTTAAGATAAATGAATTGTGCAAAATGACAAAAAGATAAAGGGTTATCTTATAACTGTTACTGAAGTTTAATTTTGTACTGTCCTTTCTCCTATTTTTAGAATACGACAGATTCACCTACAACTGCACTCCTTATATTTGAAGGTATACTGACTTTCATTGTGTCTAGGACTACACCAGCAAACACTCAACAAGCACTGTTTTTGTCTTTTGACCAAATTGCTAGAAGGTGAACATGTCTGATTGTGCTGGCACTTATGCCCATAACATTTTTCTCTTGTTATGAAACTACACCACATAAAAATTACTTTTTGCTGAGATTATTATATAGTTTGACTCTTGACTTTGTTATCTCTGCACACATTGTAGGTCCTTTTTTTCCTCAGTCATTTACTAAATATACAGCAACCCTATATTCTTTCCATACAATTTTAGTGTTATTGTTTCCATGTCTGTTTTATATGTGGATATGTAAAATTTCATTAAATTCTATACTTTTAAGTCATACGTGTTGATTTTATATGTAACACTACTTAATACTAACATTATTTGAAAGACATATTTTGAACAATATTTAATGACAGGGCATTATCATGGTTTCATTTGTGCATACTTTTCTAATATATCTTCAGTCAGAACTACTTGTATCCTTCACTAAATATAAAACTTGTTATATAAAATGAGGCATATATATTTTGCAAATATTTAAAATGATGCCAGAGTTTTGTTAAGTTGGAATGTGTTGTAAATGTAGACTCAAGGGTACATTTGTCTATGTTGCTGCAAGGTCTTAAATACCAGTGACACAGATGTGTTTGCACACATTATACTTGAATCTGTGAGGTTGCAATCTGTGGCTTTCCAAGAACTCCCTTAACATAGTTAAACAGCTAAACTGGAATGTACTCAAATAAATTTTTCCCAAAGAATGCCAGTACACAAGAGCATATCCAGTCACAACAGAATAACATACCGTTCCCTTTTTTCAATTCACATCCCCCTCTCACTCAGACAAACAAACAAGCTGAACTCCATCAAGCTACTATTGAAACAACATGTCTTTCCTACTGTACTACACCTGGCTAATCCCCCTAAACTATCCTTATCCACTCTATCACATCATGTTCTAAAATGTCTACTTGGCCAGTAACATTCTGTACAATACTGTTATGTCTACCTGGCTACATATATTGTACCATACTCTTCACAACTTCACACTGTTATGAACTTCATCTTGCTTCTGTCTTACTATTATACAATACTATGGATCTAAACTTTGTTAGCCTAAACACTTATTACAATCTACCTTTGGATGATTGTTCATATCACTGAAATGCCTGTATCATAATTATAATGTTTGTATACTGACAATTCAGCTGTATCTTATCACTGATTTTGTTTTCTCGCTGTTGTGTGCTCAAGTAATTTTTGTTTTTTCTCTTTGCTCAAAAGATTCATTATACTATGTATGCATGTTACTTTCTTGCTGTATCTTATAGAGCTTTACTCTCTGGACTTCCACTGAAAAGGGGTTTCCACCTAGTTGGACTTTCCCCATCAACAACAGCAATAAATAAATAAATAAATAAATAAATAAATAAATAAAAATAAATGTCATACAGGCATATAGGGGGAGTGTGTATTTAGTTCACCAAGCATTAAGAAATGATAAATAAAGTTGCCACTAATACTTAAAAGAGTTGACAGTGCAACAAATTTACATGCTACAAATGTTACTTATAAAAGTCTGGAGTCACGCATACTTAAGAGACAAAAATTTATCTCATGGCCCTTGCATGATACTAAAATAGACTTCCAACTGTTACCATAGTACTAATCCAATATAGTTGTTGAAAAGATGCCTAGATTCTTTAGTTGGTTCTCATGCCTTTAGCATGGCTTTCTCTGAATTTGCGTTCAGATTTCGCCCATAAGGACTCAAAGACAGTTAACACCCTGAATATGAAACTGTGAAGCGTCTTTCACATCACACTAAAAAAAACATTTTTTCAAAATGCCAATGCGTCTTCAACTGAAAAAAATAATTAATGCTATGCTATTTCCTAAAATAAGGAATGCTGTCCAAATTTACATGATTTACATAATTAAAGTTTTGAAATTTCTACCACGTAGGGTTTCTTTTTCTAGAAGACTCCACTGTATCATTGCTCTTAATTCTGGCATTTTCATCACATTGCTCTTTCTCTGCAATCAACTCCATTTTATATCAGTTTCCCTAGGATTCAATAAAATCCATTTAGGCTACATGTAGAGCCTACACAGTATGTATCCATGTACATGGCCTCACTTCCTCACTGGCAGTGTTTCATACATATTAATTATGGCACACTGCGAGGGAGATGACAGTAACATGGGTATTGAATCCATGCAAGCAGCAGTGTAGATGCTGTCCCTTACCTGTGGACTGTCCCAAAAACTTCTGGACAGGTGGTAAGCACAGAACAGTATTTTATTTTATTTATTTATTTTTGTATGTGTTGTTTGCATGGTGCAGCATGGTGCTTAGCGATGCTAAGCTGTGCTGTGCATATACATATACACCTGACATCTGCTAGATATATATATATATATATATATATATATATATATATATATATATATATATAAATAGAAATCGGATGCAATCAATTGTATTTTTTTTTGTCTGTCCCTGTTTGTATGGAGTGTCACAGTGCTTAGCAATCTTGTCAGACATTTAAAAATAGAAACAGGATGTATTTAATTCTTGTAGCTGTCTTGTGCTTAGCAACACACAATCCCACACAGCTTCGCTGTGCAATGTTAATAGTCATCTTAGTATTATATCTGAAGATATACTTCTTCCCTGTACTCTCTTGTAGCTAAATAGGTTGAGTCATGACCTACAGTGTAGTAGGTCCCAGCTTTGAGTCCTGACCAGTCATATGTTTTACATTTATTGTTGTGAAAATGTGTCAGGTGACTGAAACATCAGTTTAACTTAAAATTAAAGAATTGTTACATTTTGAAAAGCTGCTAGATGCTAAGCACCACTTAAACATGGTCAATGATCTACAATGTTTGCACATTGCTAAGCTATGCTTAAACATGGCTTGTGTGAGTTTGCACAATGCTCAGCTTCACTGAAATAGTCTGTGTGTGAGTTTGCATGAAGCTAAGCAATGAGGCACTTTTTTGAAAGTTATAGTATGACGTGTAAGGTCTGGAATGCAGCCTATATAAAGGCCAATAGGCAGGAATTTCCCACCAGTCATTGGAGTCTTCACTTGGCTGTTGATATGCCTAGTAGTGATTGAGAGGGAGAGCTTTTTTGGGTGCAGAGGTGGGTGTGCAGGAATCCAAAGTGTTTGTTGGATGCCTGGTGAAAAACTATGAACTATGCTTCTGCTTGATGGGAGGGCTCAGACTTTAAGAAGTCTGAGCCCTGAATTATTGGTAATGAACAACTTAGTGCTACTTCTGGTATTCTTCAAACTATCATCACCACTATCACAACAACTACAAGTGGAGAAAGTGGAGGAAGAGGGGAACCCTGGACAACTGGGTCCAAGAAGCTTGAGCTGGGCAGATCCCACAGAAATGTAAGGATGTTGCCAATACTTTATAAATATACAAACTGAAAAACAAACTAACTGTATAAATAATTTCAACTTTCTTTCAAGAGCTGAGAGAGAGGGTCCAGTACCAGCAGTACCATGCAAAGGTACCCAGGATGAGTGAGGTGAGTGAGTGGGGAAAAGGGAAACATCAAAATAATAATAATAAAATATATAATATATTTAACAGTTAGATATGACATACCTGGGACATGTAACATGTTTAGTAATGTGTGACTGCCTACCTGAAATGGTAAAGCAAGTTAAATCAGGTAAACATGCAGTACTGTGTAGTATAGCTTCTAAACATCAGTTAATGTTGTGGTCTACCATTTATTTATTAAACTGTTCTGGTCTGTCTGCTCATTATCTGAAAATATTAGGTTGGTTTGTGGTTTATAATGGACAAGTTATATATTAGATATATTAGATGTCTTTCACAGCTAACCATGGTCTACATGCTAGACTTGAAGCAACGTTTATCAATAAACTCTAAAGGGCGATGGAGCTTTGATATGTAACATTTTAAAATAAAGTGTTCACTATTCCTATATTTACTGCATGTATGTTCTAATCTGACACCAGTCAACTGTGAAATGTAAATGATGAAAAGAAAAAAAAAAAAAAAATGTAAATAGTACTTTACCAGATACCAAAGTAAAAGTTCAAGCCCGTGTTTGTTAATTTTGTCTGACATATGCTGTATATTCACACATGATGGATGCAGGGTATATGATGAGATGTACTGGTGATGTACTGGACTGCATTTCATTGTTTCATCTTTTGGCAAATTTTAGGAACATTTTTTATGCCCAGGAAACTGCTCAGTGTAGTTTGCTAATTCAAGTTGTAATAATAAGTGTTCATTATTCCTGTAATCACTGCATGTGAGTTTCTCAACTGTTAAATGTTAACTGTTAAATGTTGTGTAAATGTTAAAGCCACAAATGAATGAAATGAATGCAATACAATAAATCAGTCAGCAGTTCTGCTCTAATGCTGTATATTCCACCAAGGCAATGAACACTGTATATGGGCATGGTAATTGAAGTCCTGGACTGCTATATGTGTCTAAATGCCAGATTTAAAGCAACATTATCAATAAAGTTTAAAACAAGATTGTGCTTTAATAACTAATCTTTTCAAATAAATTTTCATTATTCCTGCATGCACTGCATCTGTGTTCTATTCAGACACCAGTCAACTGTTACATATTAACTATGAAATAATGCATCATCAAATTTCAGATATGCATGTTTGCAGTACCCAGAGTAAGTGGCAAGCCTCTGTTCGGATAATTTCCCCAAAATAGGCTGTACATAGCACTCAGTAAATGAACAGGGTATATAGTTAGGTCAACAGGCTACCTACACAGCCATACATGTGTGTAACTGCCAGATTTCATGTGACATTAATCATTAGAGTGTAATAGGAGATGGTGCTTTGATAACTGTTGTATTCAAGTAAAGTGCTCATTATTCATGTGTTCACTGCATTTGGTTTCCAGTGTGATGCTACACACAGCTATGCATGTGTGTAAATGTAGGATTTCACACAAAATGTTGCAATAAAAGTCGTAAAGGAGAATAGTGTTTTGAGAATTCATGATATTGAAATAAAGTGCACATAATTCCTGCAGTCACTTCTTTCTCAAATATTTTGTTTTATTTTCAATTAAAATAGCATTTACATAATATTTTTAAATATCATTTTAAACGATAAACAATATTTACAATAGCCTGACTTTCAATTATATACACTGTATATTATTAAATATAGAATTAACAGATCAGTTATCAGAGATACAATATTGATTATTGCAGACTGTCCAACAAAGATATAACTTTCTTCCAAGGATTATTTACCAATGGCCTGGGTTAGATTTGTAGTTCTTTGATTTTTATTTCCATCAATGCAGTTGCCTTCAGTAAAGTGTAGAATTCTTCCAAGGTCGGGGGTGTATTTAAATTCCACCTTCTGGTTATATATTTCCTAGATATAGCAAGTATTGTCCATAACAAATACATATTTGTCTTATTCAGGAAGGGACCTTCATTTATATTTAGAATTATCAATACTTTAGTTAAGGTAAAGGATTCATTAAATAAAGCTTGTAAAAAATGATTGATTCCATTCCAATATGATTTAATTTTATTACATTCATAAAAAAATATGAATCCAGTCTGCTTTATTTGACTTTTCACACCTCCAGCAAAAAACATTTGTAGAAGTACTGATCTTTTTAATTCTATCTGGTGTTAAAAATGCTCTATGTAAGCATTTCCAGTTAAATATTTTCCAGTACTGCGTGTTAGAGGTGTAATTAACTGATAGCAAGATGTTAGTTTTAATTTCTTCTGTTAACTGCAATGACTGGCTTTTTGTTAAGAACTGCCAGTATGATGGTTTGGGGATTGTTTTATATGTTATTAACTCTTTATATAGATTTGAAATGGAATTTTTCTTTTCACAACTATTATGTATAAATTCATACAGAAAATGTATTAGATTTAGAATATCTTTAAATGAGGAATTATTAATTAACCTGCATAAGGTTAACCAGTCCTGTGTTGGAATATTGTAAGTAGTTTTTATCATATGTATATCTAAATCATTTAATTTATTTACACATTGAAACCAGCATAAGAATCCATTTTGTCCCCAGGTGGATATTGTTTCCCTATATATTTTGTGAGGAAAGTTCTTAGTGATGGTAAATGGGGTTAAAAGGTCAAACCAAAGTTTTAGATCTATGTTTGCATTGATAAGTTTCCTAAAGGAATTGATGTAATGATTGATCAGTGTTGTTTTAGAAGGTTTTGTTATATTATATTGTATACTTATGCATAGTATGTACCAGGGTTTGTTTGATTTGTCTACTATTAATTTTTTTTAACAGATTAAATTAATTTGTTAATATAGCCATTGTTAATTCTTTCCAGTTGGCAAAATAATTTTGGTTTATGCAGTCTATTGTAGTTTTAAGCACAGATGCTTTTATATATGTTTCTATTTCTTTGAAGTGCAATCCTCCTTGTTTCCAGGGTCTAATGTGATGAGTTAGAGCAACTCTATTCTTTTTGGGATACCATAAAAATTTTATTAAACATGAGTTTATTTCTTTAAGACTGCATCTTTCAGGAATTAACTGTATTGCTAACACTACATACAGTATTTTTGGCAATAAGACAATTTTTATTAATTGCAATCTGTCTTCAAAAGTTAATATAATTTTGTTCCACTTTTCTATATATATTTTTATTGTTTCAATAATGCTTTTATAATTTATTAATATTGTTTTGTTTATATTTTTGCATAACACTATTCCTAAACAATTTAGCGTAAGTTCTTGTTTTCCTATGATGGATTTATCTGTAACTTGTAGTTCTTTTTTTTTTTTTATTTAAAAATCGAAATTTTGATTTTGATCTATTAAAGTGTAGACCTGAAATCTTATAAAATTTCTCCATTCTATCCTAATAACTCTCTGGAGTTTGATAGGGTTAATAAAATATCATCAGCAAAAAGCATTATTTTAGATATGTACTGGTCATAGACTTCTGTTCCTTTTATTCTTGGATTATTGCGTATTATTTCTGCAAGCATTTCTATAGCTAAAGCAAATAAAATAGGAGAAAGGGGGCATCCTTGCTTAGTACCTTTTGTTATATGGATAGATTCTGAGGTGAAAGGACCTAATTTAATGTAGGCTAAGTTATTAATATATATGTTTTTAGTAATAAGATGAAGGGAGGAGAAAATTCAAATAATGCTAAAGTTTTAAATAGATATTCCCAGTTGAGGATTTCTCTATCTTCTTTATTCACATAATTTATAAAAGTAAGTATCCTTTTAATATTATCATGTGTGTGCTTGTTATATAAAAATCCAGTTTGATCATTATTAATTGTTTTTGAAAGTGGGATTTTCATTCTGTTAGCTAGTATTGACATGAATATGTTGTAATCATTATTCAGTAATGATATAGGTCTGTATGAGGTGCAAAGGTCTGATGGTTTATTTCCTTTTAGAATTGGTGTTATGAGAGAATATTTCCATGAGAGTGGTATTTTTGCTTCTGACTGGACTTCTAACAAAGTTTTATGAAAAAGGGAGATTACTGTTGAAGGGAAGAGTTTGCAAATATCCGTAATTATACCACCTATCCCTGGAGCTTTGTTAGATTTGTTGACAGTAAGCTATTTTAACTGGAAGACTAAAACATTTCAATACTTCCTTGTGAATATATATTTTGTTGTCGCCTCACAGCAAGACATCGCATTCGATTCTCAGCTAGAGCGTCTTCTGTGTGGAGGCATGTGTGAATGGGCATGCCTTCATTGAAGGTTGTGCATCAGGGCTGGTAACTCGGCACGTAAAAATCCACTACCAAACATTAGCGGACCGGAGATCCACTGTGGTGATCCCTAACCAGGATAAGCCAAAAGACACAACAACAACTGTAGTGTCAAGAACTGTCTTTGAAATCTATGCATTACCTCACTTCTTTCAAGTCATCCATTTTACAGTTCAGATTATATTTTGTCAAAATGTCTTTAGCATTTCAAGGGCACATTTAATATTTAAACTGATATTTTAAATGAATAGCTATCAGTTACCAAGTGAGTTTGTACAGAGTGTGAGGTAACTGCAAAGATAGCATGTTGCAAAAAGTAATATGTATCTTTTCATATGCTCTAGAGACTGACAATTTCAAGTAACATATAAAATGTAACTTTTACAGTGCAGACAGCTTGTGAAATCAGCATGTTAAAAGGAATAATACTCTTTAATCAAGCAGCTACATTTTAGTGCACAAGCAGTTTGGGAACATTTCAGTTGTGTTTCCAGGAATATGTAATCCTATGAGGATAAATCATAAAATATTTACAAATAATCCTATTGTGTATTTATTTTACCTTGTTTAGGTTGTTTTCATTTTAATAACTAAACAACATTACTTTTTCTTATTATTTGTTAACTGTGAGGCTAAATGCACTTTGCAGATTCACAGTGTCCTTAGAAACTGCAGCAATTGTTTACTGTTGCTATGGCAACACAAATAGAATGTGAAGAAAGCTTCACTTCTCTTAACCAACATTTTCCTTCCTTTTTTTATGTATTTGTTAATACTAAAAGGAAATAACTCAAAGGACATATGTACATGAATGGAACATTTCAGAGTTAATCACGAACATGTCCCCAATCCCAATAAGTATAACAGTGACTATCATTACTCTAATTAATATTGTAATAACAATTAATTAAGTTCACTATTCCAATTAGTCTACCTTAAAACTAGATTATTTTGGACTATTATTTATCTATGTATAGATAGTGAGTTATTAAATATATACAGACTATATTAGTATAGTAAATAGGAGAGAATTTAGAAAGGGAGACAAGATACAGTTAAAATAAATAATGAGAAAAGAGAGAAGAGAGAAAGAAAAGAGAAAATTAAGAGAAAATACGCATATACTATGTATGTTGATTTACAGTATAAATATTTTATGTGCTATATAACCCCCCTTCTGTGAAAGAAAAGTACCATGTTTTACATACCTGAGGTAATGTAAAAACTTTCATGTGTCATCTATTTTCAAAAAATATAGATAAGAATTCCAGTAGTTACCTTTGTTTTAAAATTCCAAGCAGTAAAATTGGTCCTTTAAAGTAACGTTAAAACAATTCATATCATAGTAGATGCTTTGAAAGATTTGGCTGTAACAGTATCAATCTTTTGCTTCTTCTTTTTGACGTCTGTCCAGACATGTGCTTCTTTTGTTCTCTTGAAAGAAGGTGACATCCAATCCATATCTTCTGGTAAAGTAATCACATTATTAGTTTTAATAAATGAAGAGGCTTCCTCTAAGTCAATAAAAGTCTTCATCTCGTTGGCATACAGTATTCTTATCTTAGCTGGATATGCAAGTTGTGCCTTGATGTTATTTTGTTTCAGAAACTTTATCATTGGCCACACTTTTTTCCTTTGTTCCATTATTCTAGATGAATAGTCATTATCAAATCTTATCAGGCTCTGTTTATATTTTAGAGGTGCCTTCCTCCAAGCAGATCTTAAAATCATTTCCTTGTCCAAGTATGAAACAAATTTGATAATTATTGACCTAGGAGGAGAGTTTGAGTTAGTGGCAGGTTTCCCAAGAGCTCTCTGTGCCCTTTCAAATGCCAAAGGAAAGTCCTTCTTTTAAATTAAAAAAATCAGGGATCCAGCTTGATAAAAAGGAAATAATATCCTCACCTTCTGTGTTTTCAGGTAATCCGAAAATTCTGATGTTATTTCTCCTCTCCCTATTTTCCAAGTCATCTACTTTATTAACCATCCAAGTGTTTTGTTTAAGAAGCAGTTCTTTCTGCGTTTCCTCTTCCTTAAGTCTGCTTTCTAAGTCATTTAGAGAAACCTCTATTCCTGTTACCCTTGTCTGGTGTTGTTGTAGCATTTCCTTGAGGGTGTCAGCCTGCTTTTGACTGCTTGTTTTAAGATTTTCCAGGTTCTCTTTAAAATCATCCATTTTCAAAGACAACTCCTGCATGGTAGATGCCATCTGTTATAGTTCCTTCTTTAAGGCAGCATCCTGGTGAGAATGTTTTGAGTTGCTCATTTTAACAAGTGAATATATCTCCAAGCTTTTTGACAGGAAATTATTTGTAAAACTTCACCAAAGTTTATAATTATGTAAATTAGTCCTTTATCTATAAGATTTTATACTTTGAAGAAAAAAAAAGAATATATTTCCTGTCTTTTTTAACTAGTTATATGGAGCTCTAAAATACTGCTACTTTCATTTAACCATTCAGACTCTGCCCCCTGCAGTCACTTCTTGTGGGTTCTAATCCCATGGCAGCCAGCTGACAAATAACCAGCTGTCTAGTGTACTTAGTGTACATTAATATACCTCTCAACTGTCATGCATTTGAAGAATCTAATAGCTAGTACACCATATGACTAGACCTTGATTATCAGATACATTACATTACTTGGAATGCAATTTATTGGCAAATCCATTTACAGAACACCTTGGAAGTAATGTATGAGCACACTATGTAAAACAGTTCCCTGTAGTTGTGCCAGTGTACCAACATTTGTTAGTGCTTGGTCCATACTGTCCCATAGTAACAGGTTGAGAGGTATGCACATGCAACATCATCTAGTCAAGAATTGTAGTCATCGTACTCACAACTGAAATTGCACATCTGTAGAAATATGTATTAGTAGTCTGTGTATTGATATTACCTGCAAAGTTACTAATGTTATGTTTTTCACTCTCTCCCCACCCTTTATTTTCTTAATTTGTTAATATTTACTATTATGATTTGATATTAATATATTATTTATAACTAACTATTATGTTGGCTTTATGTATTATTTCATACTGTTTGCTGTTAGCATACTTTCCTTATTATTATTTATTGTTGTGTTCCTCATAATATCCCTTCATATGTTGTTTGATTAATCAATATTATCTTCCACTATGGTAATACCTATGCTAATACTAACATTGGTTTGGTTGTTTGTTTTGTTATCTTATTTTTATAATTAATTTACTACACTGAGACAAGGTAGGCCAGTTCCTGGTGATCTACCTACCATGGTGCGCCCAGCCATGGCACCGGTACGCAGCATATCTGGGCCACAGCCTGGTAGTGCCCCCTCTGATGCTCCTGTACTACCTGTGGTGTCAGGTAGTTCTGCCCCACAGGCTGGACTGGGTGCCCCTGTGGGATTGGAGGTGGAGGGGTGATTTTGTCACCAGTGGGGAACTACCAGATATGGTGCATAGGTTGCTGCACCAAACTGTTGCTGCACACCTATGCCAGACAGAGAACATGTCCATCCTGGTGGGGCAGCCTCACCCTGGACACCAGCATCCATGACTGCCACCACAGGGGCAGTGAAGAAGCAGTGCTAACAGTCCCATGGGTGAGGACTTGAGTCACACTGCCACCATGTGTGATGCTCATGGGACTGGGATTCCACAACACCCACCCCAACCAAGGTGAACACCCCCCTTGTGTCACACACCAACTCTGCCTGCTGTCTTGTCTGTCTGCAAAAGCTTCCTCATCTACCCAACTTCCTCCCCCTCACATACTTATGTCCCTTTCCCAACATTCCGCTCTCACCTTAAAATAAAATGGGCACCTGTCCCCCCCAAAAAAACAAAAACAAAAAAATTACCCCATACATAGCTCTCCATTTCACATACATGTCCACTAGACACACTTAATTTGGTCCAATTGGCTTGACAATGCAATTATGTTGTTATCACCCCTCTCTGGGGTTGACACTCTAAATTCAGTGAAAAAAATCTGTGAAAATGCACAGTTGTTGCTGTTCGAGAAATGGATAGCTATGGTTCTGTTCTACACCTGTCCTGTACATCCCTACCTGCCTTTCGCTATGTTTTCCCCCTGGTAGCACACCATTTCACCACTGTCCTATCTCCTCATTTTTCTTTTCTTTAAAGATTTTTTACGTGGTGTGCCACATCGCTTAGCTATGCTAAATGGTGCTACATTGATATATGCTTTTGAAACAATATTAATCACATTCAAAAAGTACACCTGCACCCTATTTTGAATCCAGGACCCTCACACCTGCAAAGCAGTGGATCAACCCACCAAACCACACAGCTGCTAATTAAGTCATGTGTTTTAATCAAAACAAAGTAATGCTCACATTCTCATCATTAAGTGTGTTGAAGTGATGCTGTGCATAGCACCACACCACACAAATCAGCTAAGAGATTAATAGAAATATAGTACTGCAATTAGCACTCTAGTAGACAAATACATCACTATAAGGCCACACACATAAGCTTAGATGTAAGTGAGGTATCTAATAGCAGGTAACCCTGCAATTTTATCTACAGCATGTAAGAATACCCTTGCTAAAACATTAATGGAAAATATTTTTTTAACTGGGACTCAGATATGCAAATACAGTACTCCAAAGCCATACACATGATGTAAGTTCAGTATTTCACAGCAGTTAATTGTGTAATAATAGCTACAACATGTAAAAATACACCTGATATAGCAGTGACTCTGTAGCTCAGTCTGTAAAATGCATTGAGGAAATTACTTTTTGGTACATATGGTCCTGGGGTCAATTACAGCTGCGTCTAGCAATGAAAATACATGTATATGGACATCAGCATTATAAATTGTGATATGTATGTCAGTGTCATCACCTATTTATCCATGCAAACCAGTACAGTTGGGATGTTTGCATCTAAATAATAGAGATCATAGGCCTACAGATAGGACCACTCTTAACTAGTCCTAGTACAACACTGGAAAGTGTAGAGAATGTCAGGTCATACATTAGCCTGAATTCCCAGAGGATGTTGAAGTGTGTACTAAAATTGTGGCCCAGTAATATCAGACTGCAACCCACAATGATTTGCTGGTGATATCACACACAACTACAGCTCCACAAGTAACATACATATATGGAGGTTGAGCTAGACACAAGAGTTGCCAGCGCACACTGAACAGGGAACTACCATGACATAATACGAGATTAGGTAGTTGTCCAACTGTGTACCATCATGGTTAATGTACCCCCTATCTTTTCCTAGGACACCAAGCATTCTGCCTTGTATTGTGTTATTGATACCATTGGCTGCCATACTTACTTGGACACTTACTTTAATTTCCAGTGGGATGGGTACTCTCAATCTGGTCCCATACTTACAGTTAAAGCTTGTTGTCCTGCAGAGTGGTCACCCTGTCTGCCTGTGCCTATTGCCTTTAGTATCACCTTCAGCTTCAGGCTGAAGAATGCACATTTGTATGTAAAACATAGCTGCTACAGACATTCTCTCTGCCCTGACATAGTATCTGTACCCCAGTAATGTCCAACCCAACATATGAGAAAGGGGTTGTGATCTACACTGAGACATTAAATCATGTTCAGTGGTTGCATTGGATTGTCTCATTATACTGCAGATCAGCTGTGTTTGCTGCAATTATCATTTCAGAAGCACATATTAGTTCAGAGGTAAACACCTGCTAATGAGAGCCATGTTAAAAAGGCAAACAGCTAGCTAGGGAAACCAGTGTGTATGAGAGTTACTTTGCAGGGTGAACACATCGGCACATTTCTATATCTGTACCTTTCAACAGAGGAGTATTGCACAACATCAAGTATGTAACCATTTTGTTTCCAGCATGATACGTTTCAATATACTTAGAGGGAATGGGGATTAGATGATTAAGCCTTTCTGAGAACTATAATGATGGCATGTCATTGATCTCAAAATGTGTTACACCTACAGAGGAACTAGAGTACAATAAGAGTAGAATGCTTTTTGTTAACTAGGTACACTGGTCTCCTGGAAATTTCCCTTGATAGCAGTTGTGATACTAAACTGCTGTTTGCTTGGCACTGTTGTTTTTATATATTATAAGGGGGGGTTTACATCTAGGGCCCACACTTTAATGGACTTCTGTGTTGGGCGTGTGATCATACATCCGTATCTGTCATGGTACAAACAGGAATAGCTGCCTATTTGTACTATCCTAGGGATTCCTATTAGATGATCGAAGATGCAGTCTTTTGAATGCATCCTGATCAAACTTGAAAGCATGAAGCAGCAAAATAACAAAACGGCATATAAATGATTTCTTTCCCTGGGAAAGAAATCGCTTGGCCACCTCTGGTACTTTGTCATTTTCGTCACTGTAATGTGATCTTGGAGTTGGTATATTTAAGTAGGGGGGAGAGGGGGCAAACCCTCCCACTTTATGTAATGTTTTAAAGTTTTTTTTTTTCTTTTGTGGAACAGCGATTTTTTTCCCTTGGAAAAATCGCTGTTCTGAGTGTTGTAAGTGTTCAGGATTGTAAGCCTTTGCTTATATGGGGTCGATTAATCAGCGTTCGCTTTTTTAAGCATTCATAGATTTAATATAGACCCCATCCTAGTTGCATTCACACTCTTACTATGTTTGCATAGTGTTGATTATGAGATGTGTAATCAAGCAGTGAATACTGATAGCTATCTGTTATTGCTGTATCTCTTCAATGAACCAATGCTGTATCTCTACATACTGTACTCCCACATATGTGATCCTAACATGTTTCCCGTTTTGTTGTCTTTCAGGAAATATGTATCCCTGATGCAGGGACACTTTTACAGATGCTGAAAATGACATCATCCTGGAGACCTTGAGTCAACACCATCACATTTTGGGCTGACCTGGTTCACAATGTGAATGCTATCTGCCACCAGAGCAGGACATATGAGCAGGTGTGACACAGTGCCACTAATATGATCAATGCCGCACACAGAAGAGCAGCAGACATGGCCAGGGATCGTGGTGTCACTGGTGGAGGTCCTGCAGCAAAATAACCACTGTCAGCCACTGAAGAATTCCTGGTGAACCTAGGAACACAGGTCAGCTCCCAGGCAACCATCACATGGTATGTTGTGGAAATGGGTGCCACCTTTTCTATGCAAGAGGAATGTCCAGTATGCTTAGTTGGATCAGCAGTGGAATACTATACCATTCAGTTTATCAGGGTGTATGTAGATTTATGTGGGTGTCAGTTTTTTTTTTTTCTGGGAGGGCGTTAGTTACAGTTTGAATCTCATACTTCGATTGTGACCAACCTACCAATTAACATAGTAGCTACTGTAAATGTGAGATATTTGGAAATATTATCCTGTTATAGTGCAACATGTGGTGCTGTGTACATTACCTCTCCCTCAAAAATTGTCACAGGACCATCAGGAATTGAACGTGGTCATGCTCCTGCTCCTGGTAAGCACAACATTGTTTTATTAGAGATGTAGATTTAGTGCAATGTATTTGCTAAAGTGTCAACCCAAGCCTGCTGGCTGGATTGATGTACTGTTAAAATAAAATAAAAAAATGCAGAAACGAGGTGGCTAAAAGCAGAAAAATATAATTTAATAACAGGTTAGTGCTTTCACATCAACTATGCTTCTTCAGACCATATACAGACTACTCACTACATCCTTCTATATGTATGTGAATTTAATACAGCAATTAAGCAATAATGTAATTTAATCAAGCTCTTAAAGTCAACTCACATCTTTTGCCATAGATAAATGCACATATATGTGTGTTGTGTATATATATATATAAATATATATATATATATATATATATATATATATATATATAGAGAGAGAGAGAGAGAGAGACTCAATAAACTGTTGTATCATATCCTAAAATATGTAACACATATTCATACAATTAATACACAAATAAAAAACTTATAACTATACAATTTATATATATATATATATATATATATATATATACATTTCATTTTAAAGGTCTAGCTTTTAAATCGGAATTAATAGATGCCCTATCATTAAGGCCAGGGAAACTATCTGCCTCCAGTTCTAATATCCACTTTAATTCACATTGTTCTGTCAGATTTTTCAGATGCCCTAGTCGTGGGCTTGGTCTTAAACATTCTATTACACTAAAACTAAATCTATGTGTATAATTAAACATAGCTGAGTGCTTAACAAGTGCACTGCTTTCTACATCTTGATTCCTTTTAGTTCCATTTTGAATTTCCCTATAATACATTAAGAATAAATATCATTTTAACCAAGTACAGGAAATTAAATCACAAAAATTAAACATAAAAGATCTACAATAAGACAATATAAAACCAACTCAAGCCAATAATTTGTATTATTTCTACATTCTAATCCAAGCCAGAACATGTGTAACAGGTCTGCTGTCTGATCTACACACTGTGGACATTTAGGTGACTTTTTTTCAAAATTATGATGTGTGAGATGGGTATAATATGCATTGTTAAAATATCATAAATTGAGTAAAGACCAGTTTTTGAAGGAAGTTTTTAATGTTATGTTAAGTTAACGCTTCTACTATTTACTTGCGTCCTAGGGTGGCAATTCTCTCTCCAGTTTTGGATAAATGAATATTTTATTATATTTTTCTCTCTTTGCCATTTTATACTGAGGATATATATTTTCTATCTTGTTGCAATGCTTCCCCAGATGACCTGAAAATAACTAGTTTCCTTTTTTTTTTACTTCAGAACTAAAAAAAATATTAAAATCTACATCTTGATTCCTAATTGCTGCTAGATGTTCCCTAACCCATTCCTTCAACATCCTGTTGGTCATGCCAACATAAAATGAGCTGCAAGAATTGCAGGTAACTAAATAAATTATATTTTTCATTGTAAAATTAGATGATACTTTAAATTTATATTCCCTATTAGTCTTGGGATGTGTGAACTAATTATTTAATGCTGATACTTCACAAATATTACAACAACCCATTTCTGCAACCCTTTTATTTCTATCTCATTAAACTTGTTGGTATGGCACAACAGTCTTCTCAAATTCTTTTTATTCTTATAACTAAATTGTGGTTTATTATTAATCACTTGATTTATCTCTGTATCATTTTGTAATATAAACCAATTTTTATTAATAATCTGACATAATTCAAATTATTAGAATATTCTAATATTAATTTTATTTCATTCTTATCATGTTTTATTCTAAATGTATTCTCTTGATTTAATCTTGGACCATACATATATGGTTGTGCTCTATCACCCCTCAAGTCTTGTATTTCTTGTATGCCTTGATGTACCTCCCTATTGCCATACCCATGTTCTATTACCTCCTCACCAAACTTGGTGATATCTTCTCTAAATTTAACTGCTTCATTATCCAATCTTGAAATGCGTATAGCTTGTCCTTTAATAATGTTTTTATATATGTGGGAAGGATGCATGCTGTCCCGATATAATATATTATTTTTACGACATGATTTCCTATGTAATTCTGTAGAAAAGTATCCACTCACATTCTTCTTTATAGTTATATCAAGAAATTCTGTCTGTGTGTGTGAAATTGTACAAGTAAATATTAAAAAATCAGTAGTATTGTTTATATATGACAAGAACTGATGTAACAACTCAACACTTCCTGTCCAAATTAATACCAAGTCATCCACAAATCTTTTATATAGAAAAATGTGTTCAGAATACTCTCTATGGTTCAGAACAAATTTCTCTTCCCAATATGCTAAAACTATATTGGTGTAGCTATTGGCAAACGAGGTGCCCATAGCTACACCAAGTAATTGCAAATAATGTGTCCTTGTCTAGTACCATCTCTAACAACATACATATTGAAATCAATTTTATCCTGTCCATACATAGGACTTGAAATTAAATAGTTATTCATAGCTTCTATGCCATAAAGATGTGATATAACTGTGAGTAGGGAATTCACATCAAGAGCCACAAGATAACTCCCCATTAATTTTTCATTTTACCTGTCACTGCTATATGTAGGTCATAAATAAACTGTTTGGTATCACATATTACATTTGCAGACTTCATTAATATTGGTCTTAAATTATTTTCAACATGAATTGAAATAGGTTGAGCTACCCATCCTTAGCCTGCCACAATTGGCCTTAAAGGTGGCCATGAAGTATGCTTATGTACTTTTGGTTGGCCTTGGATTACTGGTATTAAAGGATGCACTACTACAAAATAATCAAGTAATTGTTTAGTAATAATATTACTAAGATAACAGTCATTCAGAGACTTGTAAATATGTTCACATAGATGTTCTATATGCATCAAAGAAATCTTGCTATACACTTTTTGATCATTCAGCATAGAAAACATTTCTTCATTATATTTAACTGTATCATATATAACTATACTGCCCCCTTTATCAGTGGGATGAATAGTGATAGTAGAATCATCAATAAGATCATTAAATGCTTCTTTTTCACTAATATTTAAATTACAAAATTTCTTACAACTTATTCCATTTCTACAAGCAACAGCTTTCCTTAATTCCGCCTCCCAAACATTGCAAAACATCTCTAAAGAAGCGTTCGACTCTAGGTTGAATGTACTAGGTTTTTTAAAAGTATTGCATGTCTTTTTAGAGTCTTTAAGCATTGTTTTAAGCATTATATTCCATGCAAATACTCTAATGTCCAAGATAGTATTTGTTAAGTCCATACCTGCAGCTGGTATAAATGATAGTCCTTGTTGCAGCAAGCTCATTTGGTCACTTGTTAAATTCTTGTTTGATAAATTATAGATTAATGACTGTTCAACGGCCATTGCTCCCACATCTTTTTAATGCTGTGATTTGTATCTCATTCTCACCATCTCTGTTGTGCCATATCAACAAGTTTAATGAGATAGAAATAAAAGGGTTGCAGAAATGAGGTTGTTGTAATATTTGTGAAGTCTTAGCATTAAACAATGAGTTCACACATCCCAAGACTAAAAGGGAATATAAATTTAATATATCAGCTAATTGTGCAACAAAAAATATAATTTATTTAGCTACCTGCAATTCTTGCAGCTCATTTTATGTTGACATACACGTATATTTCCTCAACATCTATGAGGTGTTGGCCAGCAATATGCATCTCTTCCACCAAATCGCAGAATACCCTAAGGTGGTGGGTGTTTAGACTGCACACACATATGCATCAAAGCACCACCCGGTGAGCGGGGTAGGTTCTACAACAACTGCAAGGGCTTCCCCTCCATCAACTGCCAGGTTGTGTGCGATGCTCAGGGCATTATAATGGATGTGTTTGCAGGCTGCCCTGGAAGCTATCACAATTGCCACATCTGGCATCTGACACAGCTGTACCAGAGATTTGCAACTGGGGACATCCCTTATGGTCACCTAGTGGGGGATGCTGGCTATGCACTGGAGTGGTGGCTGATGACACCCATCAGAAATGCACACACACCCGAAGAAGAACTCCATAATGAGGCACATGCAGAGATCAGAATCATAACAGAGCATGTGTCTGGGATGCTCAAGTCACGGTTCTGGTGCCTGGACACATCCAGTGGAGCCTTGCAGTACTCACCAGCTACATGTACCCAAATTGTTATCATATGTGCCATGCTACACAATATGAACCTGCAGAAAGAGCAGCAGCATGAACAGCACAGGGCAGGGCCACACAGCTCCCCAACAATGCCAAGGCCTGCACAGGCACAGAGTGACTCAGAGGAGGAACAACCTGAGCCTGCCCCAGTAGATAGATGGAGGCATGCCCAGTATGCCCTGGCCTTGGCAAAGAGGCAATGCATAGCACATACACTGACACAGTAGGGACCCAGGGAGTGACACCTCTCTCTGTCTCGCACATACAGTAAAAGGGATGCCAAACATGACACTACCTGTGCTCAACCATGTATAGGGAATGTACTATGTGCATCCGACATAAGCAGGCCTCAGCACCACCCTCAATACTGGCACACCCACAAGGTAAGTCACTCTCCTTACCAATTGCTGATTGGAGTAGTATGTGTTGTTACTTGTATCTATGGTATGGATGTGAACATGCAAGGGAATCATGTGGCTGAATGAGATGCCATCAGATAGTACACACCTATAGTGGTAGCATGAGATCTGTAACAAATACTGGTGTTACCATAATAGCCATTACTACACATGGTGATAAAACCCACTGCAGGAAATGTGCTGGGCCACATGTGTGTCCATATGATACACACATCCCAGTCAGGGAGGTTCACATACCCAACAACAGTCTCAGCCAGCAGGACAGGTGTAGACAAACACAAGCAAAGGCTGTGCCGAGGCCTCTAAATGATGCCTATGGGTAACCCCCCCAGGTCTGCACAGACAGACTACATCAGGTCAGGCAGTGGGATGTTAGTTCTGAAGGGTAGGAAGTCAGAAACTAATATGTAGGTCAATCAAACCTACAAACTGTAGTACACTGATAGTCAGCATGATAGGTTAGAATAGAGAATGAAATGGAGTATCTGACATACCCGTACAGTCATAGCAAATGTGTACAAGAGTCAATTGTGCCCCCAATCCTATGTAGAAATGTAGAAACAGCCAGGTGTGCCCCCCAATCATGTGTAGAAATGTAGAAATAGTCATGTGTGCCCCCCAAAACCTGTGTAGAAATGTAAAAACAGTCAGGTGTTCCCTCCATCCTATTTAGAAATGTAGTAACAGTCAGGTTTTCCTCCAATCCTGTGAAGAAATGTAGAAACAGTGAGGTGTGCCCCCCAATCCTATGTAGACATGCAGTAACAGTCAGGTGTGCCCCCCACCATCCTATGTAGAAATGTAGAAACAGTCAGATGTGCCTCCCCAATCCTGTGCAGAAATGTCGAAACAGTCAGGTGTGCCCCCCCAATCCTATGTAGACATGGAGTAGCAGTTAGGTGTGACCCATCCAATCCTTTGTAGAAATGTAGAAACAGTCAGGTGTGCCCCCCCCTCAATCCTATGCAGAAATGTAGAAACAGTCAGATGTGTCTCCCCAATCCTGTGTAGAAATGTAGAAACAGTCAGGTGTGCCCCCCCCAATCCTATGCAGACACGGAGTAACAGTCACGTGTGCCCCCCCAATCCTATGTAGAAATGTAGAAACAGTCAGGTCTGCCCCCTCCCCCAAACGAGTGTAGAAATGTACTAACAGTCAGGTGTGCCCCAGTCATGTGTAGAAATTTAGAAACAGTCAGGTGTGCCTCCCCATTTCTGTGTAGAAATATAAAAACAGTCACTTGTGCCCCCTCCCCCAGTCCTGCATAGAAATGTAGTAACATTCGGGTGTGCCCCCTTCCCCAATCCTGTGTAGAAATGCAGAAACAGTCAGGTGTGCCCCTCAACACTACTTAGAAATGCAGTAACAGTCAGGTGTGCCCCCAATCCTATTTAGAAATGAAGTAATGGTCTGGTGTGCCCCCCCCAATCTGATGTACACACTTTGTAACAGTCAGGTGTGCCCCCCCAAATCCTATGTGGAAATCTAGTAACATGTATGTGTAGGTATAATACCAGTGGATCACAGATGCCCAGAGGTGGCCAAGGTAGCAGAATAGATAGTAGCATTTGTACAATATGCAGGTATGCGTGTGTTAGGTTGGTGTGTGTTTTATATTGTGTGAGAGTGGTCAGTATGTATGCATGTTGAGGTATGACCTGTTAGCCATTGCTGACTACTGCTGATGACACAGACAAGTCCTCACAACTGCAGTGCCAAAGACAATTCCCACCAGTATAACATATGCCATCAGTAAGCCATTGTAAATGTATGGTGTTAATATATGTCACCATCTGAAAGATTGACATGGCATGGCTGTTGGGCTAGACATACAAGAATTACACAGGGGAAAGTACCCCAGACATACAGTATATAATGTGTAACTGTGAAATGGACACACCCTTGGGATTGTACATACAGGTATACATCACATTATCTGGGTCTGTAGTAGGGAACACCAGTGTCGTTTGCCCGAACACTTGCAGATCACAAAGGTAATAGGACTGATGTATTGGGAAACAGCTGATGTACCTGCACATGCCAGCATAATTGGAATGAACCATGCATATCTGTGCATCAGATACGAGTCATGTCCATAGCACACATGCACCTAGCTCACCCAAACACCACCCACAGGTACCTCTCTGGTCGTATCCCTGCTGTTGGGAATGGGTACAATATGACCCCCGCCTGTATATAGCAATAGTGAAAGAATGCAGCATGCAGTGCAGGTGTCCCATTCAGGTGTGTCATTAGCTGTAGGTAGCATCCTGCCAGAATTCACACCACCTGATCAATACTGAGGGAAAGTATTGGCATGAACACCTAGCACACCTACCCTGTCACCCCAGGGGAATATACTGTATGGTGGTCTAGGACTGTAAGACTGACAGAATGCAATGGCCTGCCACAGCTAGCCCGCATCACCACCAAATATCCTACAGACTTCTGCCAAAGGCCTGTGTCTCACATAGACTGCCAATGCATGTTGAGTCATGGACACCCAAATAACAACATAACACACTCCACATAAGGCAGATGCAAGGCCATGTGGACAAACCACAGTAACATGTCCACCATGTCACACTGCATGAACTGTGGACCAACACCAAAACACAGCTGTGATGAGGTGATAACCTTAGGGAAAGTATCAGAGAATGTATGCATAATGTATGGAAGAGGATAGAATAATAGGGGGGTGGGAGCATGGGTAGCATGGAATGTACAAGGTCCAACACACAGCTGTGTGCACACACTATCCCTGGCTGCAAACACATAAATGGGTGGCTACAAATGTGCCCATACACCACAATAGGGGTAATGTCCCAACGTATGGCCCCTGCCTCTGGGTAACCTGTGTGAATCTGTACAGCTGTGAGGTATTGCCACAGCAAGATAAGGAAATACTGTCATGTCAATGGATGTACAAGTATGGGATCCTCTGCCAGCACTGTACCAAGGTGCTGACCTGGATACACAGACCCAGCAGCAAGTGTCTGCAGTTGCTCCTCCAGTATGCCATAACTTTCCATGAATATGTAGGCATTTGCCCACAATACCAGACACAGCTGCATTCACCCTTGTTCCCCAGGACATCACTGTGAGCAAGAATGACCATCTGACAGTACTTGAGGACATAAAACATCACAGTGTATAACAGTACACATGTCTGAATATCTCTGCTAACACCAGTACAATGTAGCAGAAGCAGAGCAGACACAATCACCTACAGCGCACACTATCCCTTGCACAGTTTGACCACATATTGCCAAATGATCTATGGATACCCTGCAGAAACAGTTTGCTACCTGTAGTTGTATAACACAAAGGTCTGCACTAGAGTACAAACTACTTGTAATGGATCTACACATTCAATAAAGAAGGGCATACTGGGCATGCCCACACACTTTAGAGAAATGAAGGCAATGTCAGACAACAACATACTGAAAGGCAATACTGGGCATGTTCACACACTTCAACAAATGAAGCCCATGTCTGAAAACAACAGTGGACCATACATATCTGACAGTTGCAGATGTTAGTCCATACACTCCTCAGTATGCACCAGACATGCTTTGCACACACATTGGATAGGAATACAGACATATATCCAAGGACAGCACACTATAATATGCAAAAAATATACATACATAGATGGGTGGAAGAGAGTGACTATGAAAAAGAGCCATTTATCATGAGGCCTGTCCCACCCAGCACACAGCCAAATTGCTACAAACACATGATGTGCAAATGTCACTCACTGTAGAAGTTAGCCACTGGAATCCGTCAGCATTACCAACTATGTGGCACAAGTGCTAGCTGTGCAATATGTAGTCATCTAGCAGCTGTATACACGTACCTGTGGAAAATAGCCATGCATGTGCCTGCATGTGGTGTGTCAACCTGTAGATGAATAGGTTATGGCCCATGCACACACACTGCCTTCTCCATACTCTACTATGACAAGCCTGCTTATGTCATTCACTGTGAAATACACCTTTGGGAATAGAGTAGCTCAGTGATCTCTGTGGTGCATCCTAAAAATGCATAATGCTATACTGTGAAACCTAGATAGGTAAGAGTGCTAATCCCAGTCATGCCAACTGTGTGTGTGTGTGTGTGTGTGTGTGTGTGTGTGTGTGTGTGTGTGTGTGTGTGTGTGTGTGTGTTTGTGTGCGTGTGTGTGTGTGTGTGTGTGTGTGTGTGTGTGTGTGTGTGTGTGTGTGTGTGTGTGTGTGTGTTTGTGCGCATGTGTGTGTGTGTATGTGTGTCGGTCAGTGTAGGAGGCAATGCCTTTTAGGCTAGTCAAACTCATTACATTTTAAATGCCCTACTTTGGCAAGGCTGCTGATGTCATTCACTGTGAAATACACTTTTGGGAAATGCATAGCCCAGTAATCTCCATGGTGCATCCTTTAACTGCATAATGTTGTAGTGCAATAAACTAGTTAGGTAGGAGTACTAATCCCAGACATGGCAAATGTGTGTGTGTGTGTGTGTGTGTGTGTGTGTGTGTGTGTGTGTGTGTGTGTGTGTGTGTGTAGGGAGCAATGCTTTTTAGGCTAGTCACACTCACTACAATTCAAATGCCTCACTTTGTCAAGGCTGCTAATGTCATTCACTGTGAAATGCACCTTTGGGAAATGTATAGCCCAGTAATCTCCATAGCATTTCCTGTAACTGTGTAATGCTGTAGTGTGATAAAATAGTTAAGTAGGCACTCTAATCCCAGACATGGCAACTGTGTGTGTGTGTGTGTGTGTGTGTGTGTGTGTGTGTGTGTGTGTGTGTGTGTGTGTGTGTGTGCGTCTGTCTGTGTAAGGAGCAATGCTTTTTAGGCTAGTCACACTCACTACAATTCAAATGTCCTACTTTGGCAAGGCTGCTAATGTCATTCACTGTGAAATACACCTTTGGGGAAGGTGTACTCCAGTAATCTCCATGGCATATCCTATAACAGCATAATGCTGTAGTGTAATAAAGTACTTTGGTAGGGGTTATATTCTCACACATTGCAAGTGTGGATGTTTGTGTGT
Organism: Protopterus annectens; assembly: GCF_019279795.1. Lineage (NCBI taxonomy): Eukaryota > Metazoa > Chordata > Ceratodontiformes > Protopteridae > Protopterus > Protopterus annectens. The sequence goes on from NC_056730.1 coordinate 795,520,167, forward strand.
GTGTTTCTATGTTTGTGTAGGGAGCAAAGCTTTTTAGGCTAGTCACACTCACTACAATTTGTATGCCCTACTTTGGCAAGGCTGCTGATGTCATTCACTGTGAAATACACCTTTGGGGAAGGTGTACTCCAGTAATCTCTGTGGCCTGTCCTATAACAGTGTAATGCTGTAGTGTAATATAGTACTTTGGTAGGGGTTATATTCTCACACATGACAAGTGTGGATGTTTGTGTGTGTGTTTCTATGTCTGTGTAGGGAGCAAAGCTTTTTAGGCTAGTCACACTCACTACAATTCAAATGCCCTACTTTGGCAAGGCTGCTGATGTCATTCACTGTGAAATACACTTTTGGGGAAGGCGTACTCCAGTAATCTCCATGGTGTGTCCTATGACTGTGTAATACTGTAGTGTAACAAACTATTTAAGTAGGAGTTCTAATCCCAGACATGCCAGGTGTGTGTGTGTATGTGTGTGTGTGTGTGTGTGTGTGTGTGTGTGTGTGTGTGTGTGTGTGTGTGTGTGTGTGTGTGTGTGTGTCTGTGTTTGTCATTCATATCCTGTGTGGAGGGAGCTGTGAGTGTTTAACAACTGGACTCATTGTGGAGTGAGTTTTGCAAATTTCTTATATGGTGACCCTATTATATTTCACAATGTCCACCTTGCAAGGATAACAGATGTGAAATAGCCGAGAAGCTGGGGTGGAAATTCATACCCCTATATGTGACATCAAGGCCTGGCAAACAATGTTAGCAACCCTTATATTACAAAGAGAACACTCTCAACCCATGTCTCATACACACACACACTTGCCTAGGCAATAACTGCTATGTTGGTAGTACCTTGCATATTGCCCACAGATAGAAACCATGGTGTGATTGCAGTGGATGACAGAAGGCATGGCATCCTGTACATCAGTAACATATGCACATAAATGCAGGCTGTGTGCCTTCACTATGCTCCCCACTGGACAGATGCCACTAACACCAAGGAATACCTGTATCATGCTATCAATGTAGGTGCAGGGTTAACCTGCTGTTCATTACCTGTTCCCAACATGGGGCCAGGAGAGGCACATCTGATTATAACAATCTGTGTACACAACATGAGCCAGACACCCCAGGTACAGTTCCACATGTCACTGTACATGTATGTGGGATGTGTGCACGTCCCAGACAGCGTCCATGTCATGGACTAAAGAACATATACATGGCAAGCATCGAACAGAAATGGCCACACACAATTTTTACCCAGGTTGTGAGATATCAGACTGCTACACATGTTATCTATAGTAGGGCTTATATGTGAGGACATAATATTTAATAAATAAATAAATACATAAAAATACCTACCTGTGTGGACCAATCCAGACACTACCCCCCTGAGCCACACTGCAGACCATTGTCATGTGGCGTGATGCCAAGGTATACCCTTCATCTAGCCTTGTATAGCCTTCTGGCACAGTCAACCACTACACACCCTTGAAGCAATGCATGCATGCATGTCAGTACTGGCACCCTGTGTCTGTGTGTGTGGTGTATGAGGCTTTTGACCACATTCACGCTCACTACAACCCCCATTGGCATACTGAAGCATGCTGTCTGATGTCAGACACCTTCACATACCCTTTTCCCATATATCCTCCAGATAACCCCTGTGGTGCATGTGATACCTGCACAGTACTGTATTGTGGCAAACTGACTAGTGTGGAAGTATATTCCTGATCCTGCCAAATGTGTCAATGTGTGTGAGTCCCTGAGATAGTGTGGCTGTGTTGACACTGGCACCTGTTATGCAGACAGGCACATGTACTGCACCTATTGTATCGCCACCATATCAGTGTTGCAGATGTCACTCACCATCACATATACGTTTGGAGAGCTCCTCTACATGTAAGCTATGTGGCACATCCAATAACTGCATAGACATGTAGTAGCAATACATAGTCAGTCAGGGATTTGATACTCTGTACTGGTAGGTGTGTGACGCAAACATGCTTAGGTTTTACTCTCCCCCCCGGCTTATCTTTGCCTCTGTCTGCCTCTCTCACTCCCTCTCTGGTGCATGTGGAGAACTATACCTGCTTTGCTTAGGCAGCAGCATGTGTTTTGTAAGTGATGCTCATGATCAGCTGATGGCCTCTGCATGAATTGCAGCCCTCCTCTAGCTGATTGCATGTGGAACAGCTGTGGTAACATTCCCATAGCCAATTACATGGAAACACACTCCAATATATAGGAACATCATGTTGGTGTTGGGCCTTTACATTCACTGTGAGCAGGACCTAGATCTGGTGTTTGGCAAAAAGCATCACAGATGGATTGGGAATTCACCTCTAACAACATACACTGTGTAAACAGGCCAATACACAGGAGGGGGTGTGCATTACATGACTACAGAATGTAAGTGCTGCTATTCTGCATTTGGAGTAATGTTGATTTAACAGGGTGTGTGTGGCTATGGCTGGTCTACATGTTTTAATACTTGTTATGACAGTGCTATGTTTTTGAGGAAACCTCCATCTGTAGGGTGATCTGCAGACTGGGCAGTTTGTGTTGCCTTTTGTTTCTTGTGTTACTCACAGAGCACCTATCTGTGAACTGCCAAAGCATAGTGTGAGGATTGCAGTCAATGCATGGTGACAGCCATGAGAGTTTCTGACTTCATATCCCTCATAGAACATATGTCACAACAAACCCTGTTACAAGAGTAAATGTATGAGGCTATCACAGCAACATGTCAATATTGACCCTGTGTTTGTGCCTTCAGCTACCACTTTGTCAACCATTGTACATATGTTATGCAGTCAGAGGTGCATATATGTTCTGTACACCATAATTTATTGACATCATATCTGAAAACAAGCCAGTGAGATATCAGACTGCTACACATGTTATGTATAGTAGGGCTTATATGTGAGGACATAACCTGGGCATTCTGTGGTTGTGTGTAGAGTACTGAGGTATGTGTACTAATGGTGATTGTCAACAGTGTGTGTATTATGAATATGTACCTTGGCCTATGTACAGACTGTGGTAAATGTCTTTGTTCTTGGTCCTGTTTTGTCTGATGTAACATGTTGCTCCACTGTATGTTACCCTATCGACTTACATGTTTGTAGGGCCAAATACACACATGTCCCATACCACAGACAGGCATCTGACCACACTGTGTAATGGCCCAGTATATGTAGGTTTAGTGTGTGAGTGGCACATATGAGGATGGTGTTGATCAGATAGTCCATATACTGTAATATTACGCTAGCTTATCATATGTGTCTGTGACTGTGTTCACATTGGTTGTGGTTATGAAATTTCACACAGGTGTCTGTTACTCTGTGCTATGACATGCCTGTAGAGCCTGCTATATATGCAGGTGCATGTGTATTCCCCCATAAGAAATGTCGGCCAGTGCTGTGGCAGTCTGCCTGTAGCCTGCACAGTGCTTTGTTACATGCCTAGCAGCTTAGTGTACTTATCCAGCGTGATGTTATGTCCAGGCAATTGGCAGATGTACTGCTTCCAGGCCACCATAACAGTCATATATGTCAGATAAAGCAGTGGGATACTGTACAGATGTATGTCACTAACTAGTGGGTAGTATGTGGCCATGGCGCCACTTTACCAGTGGTTATTATGTGTCAGGACAGACAGGGGTGTGTGAATGCATAACCTATGGAGGCAAATGTATACCAGTATTTACATGATATACCCATCTACATGGCTGTTAACATCCACATTGTCAGGCTTGGTCCACATGTCTTGCACTAAGGGGTTCTGTGTATACGTCTGTGTTGACCAAAGTGTGTCAGACTGTCCACATTTATTGGCCATATCTCTGCTGTAGTCCACAGGATCATTACTATGTTAGCAGTGGTACTGTACTATGATGTCCTTAGGATGTCTGTCAGTAGCAAATGGTACATGCTAAAAGCAGATGTGTCCTTCCACACACAACATGTCTGCGAAGACAACCACTATCACAGTAGCAATAGTCCACATATATACCTGCAATACATATCTGACATACCCTTGCACTAAGAGGTTGGGACTATTGGGGTTGAGGTAGGGCTCCACTCCTTGTTCAGGACATATGGTGAACATATATGTATATATACTTATCCATATACCTGTATAGATATATACACATATACATATCGACATACATAGATGGATATGTATATGTACATATATATATATATATATATATATATATATATATATATATACATACATACATATAAACACTCAGATATATACATATATAAAGCAATATATGTCTACACATCTACTGATAGAGATACATATGCAGATATACTTATGGATATCTACATATATATTGACAGTAATAGATATATCAGAATGGATATGTATGCACATATAGTTATAGATGTCTATATATACATATATATATATATATATATATATATATATATATATATATATATACATAAATAGGCATATCTGTACACATAGGATGTGCATACATATATAGCTATACACACACACACACACACACACACACATATATATATATATATATATATATATATATATATATATATATATATATATATATATACGAATAGATGTACACATGGCCATATATATGTTGCACTATACAGATGTGTATGCAGACATATGTATGTACATGTAGACATATATCAACCTATTGTATGTATATATCCATATTCTTGTCATGTGTAAACCTCACGGTTGTGTATACTCTCCAACATGTATCTCCCCGTATGTATCTGTTATGTGTACATTATGATAAAACAACATATGTGATGCAACAGTCATATTAATAACAAGTACTACACAATTGTACTACACAATTGTGGAAGTAAAGGCAATTGTTCAATACTAATCAATATGTGTATTGACAGATATATTGGAAAAACAACAGCTGTTGTCACAATGGTAATGGTGTAGTGGTTAAGTGTTGTGACTTTTTCAAGACCTGCGAGGGCTGTTCATTTTGTTTCTGGGCAGAACAAGGGCTGTCGGATTCAGAGTGGTTAAGGCAGTTTTGAGCAGCTTTAAGCAGGTTTGTGCGGGTTTATTCAAAGCTCAGCAATGCTAAGCTACAGGTAAATGTACAAGCGCTTACACAGTGTAGGCTTCACTTACCAGTGCGCAAATCAGCTTAGCTGTCATATTGCAGCAATGTTGATAACTGCTAAGCATGGCTTAGCCATGATAACCAGTTCACATCACCCAGTCTGATAACATAGCAGGGTAATGACATCTGTAATAAGTGCATGTAATGCCATGTACAATACATGTGCCTATGTGCTGTCATTACAGTAGCAAGACACAGATATATATGAGGCATGTACAGCATTGCTATCCATGTGAATGTGTTACATACATGGGTAATAGCCCAGGGTATGTGCTGTCACACTGGCATGTAGTGTATCATGGTGGTACTACTGTTGACACTGCTTTCCCAGGCAAGAGTAGAATGTCAAATGTAGTACTGACAAGAGGCATACCTGCAGATGTAGCTGGACTCTGAGGTCTCCTTTTTGTATCCCTGGTGTGTTAGCTGTGTCACAGTATATAACCCCTACTGGGTAATGAAATGACATGTGGAATATAACTGTTGACTACCATCTGTACAGCACATGATAGCAAGGGCTACTGATGTGTAGTTATTGCATACATATTGTTGTCAAACATCTATCTGTTAACACATTCATCACACTGCATAGCTACTTGCCAAGCCGATGACTGTCAGTTCCTGTACAGATGTGCAGATGGCAGGTATCCAGCTGGGATAAGTACAGGCATCCTAAGCTTGATTGACACTGACATGTCTGCCCAGATGTTTAAGAACTGTCACATATTGGAGATAACACCCTGAATGCACCACATGCCACGGGTACCTCCACTACACTACCACAGTCAACAGAACATGCGTGGTAACAGGTCTCCATCACAGACACTAACCATGTGTTGTAATGCATGTTGCATACATGTCAACTTGATCACCTCAGTGGCCATGTGCAGGAGGAACCTGGAGGTTTGGCCGATGCATATCATTGTCTCCCAGTAGTGTCTGTCGATAGATTGCCTGTTGCCACATCCCAGGTGGCAGGATACCACTGTACACACAACCCATACACAACCAATCTCTCCTTGGACAATAGCTAGGTACACAGTTATGGCCACCTGCATCGATGCACCTCAGTACTGACACATGTGTACATGTGCATGACTGACTATAGCAGTGTCTTTGTGCTAGCACAGCTGTACTTGGGAATTCCATGAGGGCTTTCACAACCACCACAGCACCTATTGCCATAGTCAGTTGCGGCTGCTCATGTACCTTGTTAAGCTCCTCTCCATACCGGCTATATGAGCCTTGCAGTACCAGCACAACAGTGTTGTACAAATGGGTTGATAGGCAAGGGATACCCATTGTGTTCTGGCAAGTGTGTGTATGTGTGCATGTCCGTATATCTGTATGGTTCAGCATTCTGAGGCCACATACTCCTATTACAATACCCATTGCCACGCAGCACAGATAGTGCTGTTGCTGCCCATAGATGAGGCATGACAGTGCAACACCCTACTATGCATGTGGCCTGTGCATTAGATGCATCTCTCTGTAGTACCATTGTTGGGATCTACAATGGGTTGTATCACAGTCGTGGCCAATGTGTGATGGTGGGTATGTCAGAGTGTCATCATGGGTTCCAGTGAGTACAATACCCACTGTGGGATGTGGATGCTGTGTACACTGTCATTACACCATGGTACACCTGCTATATGTCCCATGTAATACATTATGGTTGTCACCATCAACCATACAGATTACTGATACCACAATCTAGGCCAGTTATGCATGTTCTGTGTGCAGCCGACCTGTAACACATATGACACATGGTCAGGTTAGTTGGCAGCGATAGACCTAGGTCTCTCTGACATTTGTCTGCCTGTTATGTGTCTGTTAATGTGTATATGAAGGTATGTCACACTATGTATTGCCTATATGCACCCATTACATCCCCCATTAGTACACTGTACATGTCTGGGGATGTTCTGCATGTAACATGTAACTTGGAACACACCTCACCCTAAATGCTGTGTGGTGTGTGAAATGGAAGCCACACACGTCAGTATCACTACATACCTAGGTAAGGGTCTAGTCCCAGTGTTACCAAGTAAAAGTGTGCATGTATGTGGATGGGTCTACATCAGGTTGCAGATTATTCATGCCCCAGTGGGTCACCTGTCCATGTGGTACAGGCAATAACTGTTATATAAACCTGTGGCATGTGTTCAACTGTACCCCAGATATGTCACAGCCACAGTGTCCCCACAGTGCCATACCCCATTGTAGAATATGACCACAGACCATCCTCATGCTGACACATGTGTACTTACAACACAAATGGATAACATTATGGAGACCACAATCAACCAGTGTTACTAACAGCTATAATACATCATTGCTGGATGGCTACACTACCTGACATATATGCATTACACATTACTCCTTACATGTTACACTGCAGTACTGTGGTACACTGTAGTACAGTCATTGTGTGCATCAGAACCATATTAGCCTGTCCCAGCATTGATGGTATGGATGTCAAGGATGTGGCACATATATCATCATATGCACAGGGTGTGTTGTTGGTTTGCCAGAGACTGAGGGTGGGCCATACATTTGACACCATGTGTGTGGGTGAAGGGTGTACTGAGGTGAACTGGGCATGGTTATGTGGTGTGTGTAGGTATGGGACCTAGGTGTATTTGTATAGTGTGTGGGTATCCATGCACACAGTTCTGCCATGTGGATGCCCTACACAGGTGTTTATGGACAGCTGCAGACCATACCTGGCAGAGTGTGCAGTTCACTGCCTCTGGCTATGGACATGTGAACTGTGCCTTGCAAGGGGCTCCATGGGCACATCCAGGTACAGGCCTCGATGTGCTTCTCTCACCTGATGAAGACACATGTAAGCTGGATCCAGGTCTCTCCTGGGTCTGGCGGGACCACGTGATCATTGCCTGCTATGGTGTGGTGTGGACAGCACCCCCCCCACAGTGCCACTGCTGGTACTGCCACTACTGGAGCCCCTTGGTGTCCTAGCACGTCTAGGTTGACTGCCAACTGTTGGCGTTGCTGGCCTATGTCCATGCGGCTGTCGCTGCACTCCCACTACACGTTCAAGCATGGACAGACCATGGTTGGTGACGGTCATCATATCACCAGACCATCTACCCATGAACTCAGTTTATGCACGGATGGCACCAGCCAGTTCACAGGCATTGTCACTTGCAGATGTGAGAGCAGCCCTCTGCAACCTCGGGCCCTGTCTGGTGTTACTTTCTATATGTGCCTGCACCGCCATGACAGCCTGAAACATGAGCCTGCTGGTACCAGCTGTGTCGCTTCTGCCAGGTGCATGATGACCAGTTGCTCTACAACAAACACCCTGGGACATCTGTCTATGTGATGCCCTGCCGTCATCCGGCTATGCCTTCTGTGACCAGACACAGTAGGCATGGTTACCACACATTCATGCGCACTGCCACCAAACACTAGCTGTCCCTCCGCTATGGCCACTGGTAATGGGGTATGTATAGGCACTGAAACTGTGTGCAGGGTTGGGGTGGCTAAAAGGGGGATTTCAAATGGTGCTGTTTCGGCCCCTGACAATGCCACCTGTGCTCCAACAGTACTATCATCATCTTCGGTATCTGTATGGACACCAATATCAGATTGCATGCAGGAGGGACCTTGACCCCTCTCGCCACCTGTGGGAGAAAACAATAAATGCACTTTAAAACCTGTACAGCATTGCTAACAGTACACACACACACACACACACACACACACACACACACACACACAGACACACACACATGCACACACATGCACACACACACACACACACACACACACACACACACACAAAAAAAAAAAAACATAATACCTACCTGTCCATGACTTTACAGACAGTCCCACATATATTTCCATATGTTCCCCATTCTGCATCACACTTGGTAACATACACACAGTGATACCACTCATTAATGTATCAGTCCTCTAAATGCCTAGACAAGTGATCACAACACAAGACCTGTTACTACATTACCTGCCTGACCTGTGTGTAGTGGTTTTAAATGGCCTCACTTCTGTCATTCAGTGCTCACCATGTGTATGTCCAGACATCATGAGCATGGCCCCTATATGTGTGGGCTACTATGTTCACTCCATAATATCACGCACTGGAGTGTCATGTGTATGTATTGCTCAATACATGCCAGATATGCTGCTCAATCACCTTATCATATGACAACTGTAATATATGGATACACTCCCTGGTGTTGACTAGTACTTTCCCAATGCATCTATAGTGCTGCATACGTGGGTTGTCGGTCACCTCTCTGCTAAATGCGTTAGTAAGGGTATACCAGGTGTCTACCTTCCCTCTCAATGCCTGTTCCATGCTAAAGACCTTATTATACTATCAGTTGTCCTGTGATTACATACATGACAAGTATTCCTGGTGTGTAATGTGGCAGTCCATGTCCATGTACTGCACGATCCTAAAGGGAGCTACTGCTGTATGAACAACCCCACAAAAACACATGTGCATACATGGACACCCACACAAATGCACACACATGCACACATGCATTCTACATGCATCAACCTCTGTCCACTTCACCAGAGTGACCCTACAGACAAACTAACTACCCACCAGGATGCACACACACACACATACAGGTGAGGTTGCACAATAATAGTACACATAGTCCTCCTATTACCCATTTGTCAACATGCATAACATATGGTATACAACAGCATGCACTGCAGCTATAGGCAATACATGCTAGTGACAGCATAAATGTGTGTGATGCATGTGCTGTGTCACTAGGTGATGCCCCTTCGCCTGGATACTACTGCACCCAAGTAGACAGTATTGCTGTGCATCTGTTCTGCACCCTGCCATGCACTGTGCACCACACCTCATAGGTGTACAACCCATTGCTGAATGTGTAGTACTGTATCACAGTTATGTCAGCTTTAATGCTCACATCCCCTATGTTTTTCAGCAACATATACCTGGGATAATATGTGGACCGATGGAATTTTTGAATGCCTGATGTCTGATTTACAGCTCTCAACATCAGCGGACCATGTATGACCAATCCAATACTATTACACTGACAAACATCTGGGAATACCATGGCTATGGGGGTGTACACACCCTTATTGATAAGAAGCACCCATCTTTGATCTGCCATGGGGCCACATCACCACATATCTTAACAGCACATGAGCCCGATATGTGACATATGTCCTGCACTTTCACATGCAGTGTCTACGGACTGTGATAGGTGTTCGGATGCTGAACGTGATGCATACACTCCATGTGGGCATATGTGTGCACACCCTTATCATGACAGTTTGTTGCGCCTATTGTTATGTGCACTACAGCAGTCACTACCCCTGGCAGAGTTATACTAGTATGGGCCATCTACATTTCCAGTGTATGTTCAGTCTGCCTTACACATGCTCACTCATGTGCACATCTCTTGGTGTCCACACAGTGCCATCACTATTGCTGTGGGGGTAGGGTTATGTCTGCCGCAGTTCCTGAACCTGACTATGTGCAGATACAGCCATTCTTAACATCCTTAGGATCCCAGCTGCAGAGCACTGGTGTGTCATGATGACACCCCCCACCTTCAGCCTTTTTGCAGATGCTTGACAAGTAAGGCCTACAGATGTGTGTCACTTTGCAGTGTCCCATACACTGAACATCACATGTTACAGCCTAGTCCCAGCTAATAATGTGGACCACAGTAATACCTTATGTCATAGTATAATTCTGCAACAGTTGCCATTGTCCTACAGGTATATAGACTGGTGTTGTACTGTATATGAGTGTTGTTCAAACATGTCCCTACTGTAGGCCATGTCTCCCACCATTATGTTACTCCCTGTGGACACATTCCGCAATGACAGGATGTTAGTTATCTTGCATGTGTCTGACATACCCTTCAAATACCCCATCATGGTGACCACTGTGATTCCATGCATTTAACAGCAACAATACTTGCACATGTAGAGCATGCATTCTGGGTAGGTGTGTTAGAAGTGTGCATGGAATATTCCATAGCCATTATATGCCCAGTGTATTGGCAAGCATCTACATAAACCATACTCACCAGTTACAGGCTGCTGTCTTGGTGGTATACCAGAGGGACCTACATAAGAGGGTCAGAGATGCAAAGTCAGTGGCCACACCTGTGGAATTGCCACAGGGTGGGTGCAGCATTACAGTGCATCAGCAGTACATGTCTACAATACTACCACATATTCACAACTGTTTATCACTACTAAGGAGCAACAAACTATATCTATGACATGTCAGATATGCATGATCCACCTGTACAGATGTGAATGTATAGGCAACAGTGGCCTACTGATGTGCCCTGTGGCCTTTCCTGCACTCTCCTTGGCCGGTGTGTGGGTAGCACTCACCTCCACAAAGGTGTCCGCCAGTTGGTGACTATGTGGATGGGTAGCTGCCGCAAGTCTGGCTAGGAGCTCCTCCACATGTGTCAAGGGGATGGATGGCATGCCCCCCATGGCAAGGTGATCCCCCGGACTGCAGCAGCATGCCAACGGGCATTGTGAAGCAAGTCAGAACAATGATGTCGGACCTGCTGATAACTGCGGTTGTACAGTCCGACATCATTGACCCTGTGGACTAGGCCATCCATCCCCTTGACACATGTGGCAAATCCCAGATATGCTCTGAGTTAGTGCAAAATGACAAAAAATACACTGAACTCACAGACATTGCCAACATCCTGGCAGAAAGGTTCAATGCAAACTTCTCCCCCCCTTCCTCCCAAAAGAGCAAACATCTATCCCAACAGAGTGTAGCCTTCCTGAGATCACAAATGCACAGGTGAGAGCTGCCTTCTCCAAAGCAAAAAAAACACACCATCAATGGGACCAGACGGTGTCCCGGGCTGCATCTTACACGAGCTCCAAGAAGAATTAAACCCGCACATAAAGTCACTGTTCAATCTCAGCTTTTCTACAGGATATGTACTCAAGGAATGGCGTACAGCAACAGTGGTCCCACTCCACAAAGGTGGTGCCACAACAGACCCTGGAAACTATCTCCCTATAAGCCTGACTAGCCTGGTCTGCAAAGCTATGGAGTGTATCATCATGGAAATCATAAACAAAGACAGCCTATATGGACCTCGCAAAAGCCTTCGACACAATACCCCACTCGGGCATCATAAATAAGCTCACCAGCTTAAATGTCCGTGTCTGTCTGCCTGGGATGACATGCTGGACAAGCCACGCTGCTTCGCAAGGGACGGCTTGCACCTGTCACCCCTGGGATTCTGGATATTGGCAAAGGCTCTTGCCACCCCCATAGTACCTTTTTTAGGCAAGGCTCAAATTCTAAACCTACCACCCTAGAACACAAAAAAGGAAAAAAACTAAGGGTAATGCTGCTCAATGCCAGAAGTCTAAATCTCAAAATGCACTTTTCGAGGCCCTTCTCAGTATGGAGAACATCGATGTCTGTGCTGTGCAGAAACCTGGTTCAAGGCTCCTGAGAGCACCCCAGCACTATCAGGTTTTACCTCATATCATGCGTTCCCCAAAATCCGGACAATACCAAGAAAGGAGGGTATCCATATTCATCAAGGACACCCACACCTCAAGACTGGTGGCAACGCGATGCATCGGAGACCATCCAAGTGCAATTAACCATAGGCAAGACTGCTCTGCAAATTGTAGCATGCTACAGGCCACCCTCACAAACTCAGGAACCTCACATGGCCTTCCTGAAAACACTAGAGGGATAAATGTATCACCAAACACCATCATACTAGGTGACTTCAATTACCCTAATATAGACTGGGAACACTACTCAAGCCCAAACACCCTAGCCGAAAAGTTCCTGGAATTCATAAACTCAAATGCCATGGAACAACTAGTCACCATCCCCACAAGAGGAGATAACATACTTGATCTCATCATCACGAACATGGGAGCACAATGTTCAACACCGGAAGTATACCCCTCACTGGTGAGATCAGATCACAAACTAATCTCGCTGGAGGTCCTCATCCCACCCCACCTGAAATAAAAAAGACCACAGTAAAGAACTTCTCGAAGCCGACTTCACACTTCTAAAGACTAGTGTGGTCTCCTTTAAGGCCCGAGCTGGCGGAAAACAGTACTCAAGCCACTGAATCACTTACAAATGCCTTCTACCAGCACCTGCAGGACTGCATGGATAAGGCAATCCCAAGCAAAACAAAGACTCTTTGTACCAAAGGCAAGTGTCCAGTCTGGTGGACCCCAGCCATAAACAAACTCTACAACAAAGGAGGAAGCTACTACAAGATAGAGCAAAATCCTTAAAAGGTAAGACACCCTTGATCACTATAAGTAAAAACTAAGAGCTCTCATAAAATCATCCAAAGCAAATTTTGAGAGAAAAATAGCTAAAGACTCAAAAGACAATCATAAGGCCTTTTTTAGCTATGTTAGAAACCTGGGAGGAAACTCCCAGATATGCTCAGAACTAGTTCAAAATGATGTGAAGATTACTGATCCTACAGACATTGCCAACATACTGGCTGACAGGTTCAGTGCAAACTTCTCCCCCTCCCCCAAAGGAGAGATATCTATACCAAACGATTGCAGCCCCCCAAACATCTCCAATGCCCAAGTGAGAAATGCTCTCTCCAAAGCAAAAAACACAGCATCCATGGGACCTGATGGTGTCCCCGGCTGTGTGCTCCACGAACTCAATGATGAATTAAACCCACAGCTAGGACAGCTGTTTAATCAAAGTCTTACCTCTGGATATGTACCCAGGGAGTGGCGCACTGCAACTGTGGTCCCACTTCACAAAGGCGGTGCCTCCACCGACCCTGGAAATTACTGGCCCATTAGCTTGACAAGTCTTATCTGCAAAGCCATGGAGAGGATCATAATGGACCTCATAAATAAAGACATAGGGAATTTGCAGACTTTGGATCCAACCCAGTTTGGCTTTGTCAAAGGCAGATCATGCCTTTTAAACTTGGTTGACTTTTTCGAAACAGTCACCAAAGCCATTGATGAGGGAAAGGCAGTCCATACAGCCTACCTCGATCTGGCGAAGGCCTTGATACAATACCCCACTCGGGTATCATTGAAAAACTCATCAGCTTAAATGTTAACCCATACATCACAAGATGGGTTGCAAACTGGCTGAGTGACAGAACCCACAGGGTCAGAGTTGCTGGCGCCATGTCAGACTCAAAGCCTGTCACAAGTGGTGTCCCACAGGGCTCAGTCCTGGGCCCACTCTTGTTTGGCATCTACTTTTCCAGTACAAGCAAACACAGGAGGGTTATGGCTGACAAAGTTTGCAGATGACTGCAAACTGGGCGCCATAGTAGAAAACACATCTGACACAGATATCCTTCAGAAGGGTCTCACAGAAATGGATAACTGGTGCCAGAGCCATGGCCTAAAGTTAAATGCCAAAAATGCATAGTCATACCCTTCGGGAAAAACAAGGTTACCCCTAGCTACCAAATAGGTGGCAATCCACTGAGCACAGAAGAAGTTATCAGGGACCTGGGGACCCAGGTTGATAGTAGTCTGTCATTCGACACCCATGTAGCTAAAGTAGTTAGGAAGACCTTCTACATTGCCCACCTTATCATGAAGGGATTCTCATCTAGATCAAGGGAGGTCATAGTCTCCCTTTACTCATCACTCATCAGACCAATGATTGAGTACAATGCCCCATTCGAATGTATCTGACCCGACACTTGCAGCAGCTAGAGGCCACAAAAGTTCCTCACCAAAAGGATAAAGGGTCTCAAAAATCTGTCCTATGCTGCCCGACTGAAAGAACTCCAGCTCTATTCAGTCGCCACCGCTTGCTCAGAGGTGACCTTTGCCTAACATACAAGGCCATGTCAAACCCAGATTTGATGAATATGCTTCACCTCAAAAATCTAGATCCATCAGAGCCACAAGGGCGGAGACTTAAACCTCGACACGGCTATTAATAGGATGTGCTGGAGGGATAGATTCATCACCCAAAGACTCCCTATGCTGTGGAACAAAATCCCGGTATATGTGAGGCAGAGCACCTCGCTGGCCTTGTTCAAGAGAAATCTTGACCAATGGATGGGAGATCGCAGATATACCCCAGGGATTACCTCAGTGTCACTGCTCGACAGAGGCACAGCAAAATAATGGGTATAGTTCCCCATACTAAAGGGGTGGCGTAAGCCACAAAACGATGGGCTAGGCTTGTAAATGCCCTCGGGCAGATAGCCTAGTATGAACCAATGAACCTATGAACCTAAATATCAACCCCTATGTCACAAGATGGGTTGCAAACTGGCTCAGGGATAGAACCCACATGGTCAGATTAGCAGGTGCCATGTCAGACTCTAAACCAGTTACAAGTGGCATCCCACAAGGCTCAGTCCTGGGACCTCTCTTGTTCGGTATATATTTCTCCAAGGTACAGGCTAACATGGGTGGACTATGGCTGACCAAGTTCGCAGATGACTGCAAACTGGGTGCCATAATCGTCTTTCCGGCTGACACAAGCATCCTCCAAAAGGGTCTCACAGAGACAAATAACTGGTGCCAGAGACATTGCCTAAAGCTAAATGCCAAAAAGTGCATAGTCATCCCCTTTGGGAAAAACTAAGTGCCCACAAATTACCACATAGGTGGTAATCCATTAAGTACGGAAGAAGTAATTAGGGACTTGGGGACCCAAGTAGATAGCAATCTCTCCTTTGACAATCACGTTGCCAAAGTGGTTAGAAAGACCTTCTATATAGCTCACCTTATCATGAAAGGGTTCACATCTAGATCAAGAGAGGTCATTGTGCCCCTCTACTCATCACTTATCAGGCCCATAATTGAATACAGTGCCCCATTTGGGATGTACCTTACCCGACACCTGCAGCAACTGGAAAGACCCCAAAAGTACCTCACCAAGAGGATCAAGGGGCTCAAACAGATGCCCTATGCAGTTCGGCTAAAAGAAACTCCAGCTGTACTCACTTGCATACTGTCTACTCAGAGGCGATCTGTGTCTGACGTATAAAGCCATGTCCAACCCAGAATTAATGGACATGCTTCATCTCAGGAAATCCAAATCCCTTAGAGCTACATGCTCCAGGGACTTGAACCTCAGCACAGAAATAAATAGGACATGCTGGAGGGACAGATTCATATCCCAGAGGCTCCCCTCACTCTGGAACAAAATCCCAATCCATGTTAGGCAGAGCCCCTCACTGACTCTCTTCAAGAGAAATCTTGACGAGTGGACGGGAGATTGTAAGTTTACCCCTGGGATCTCTTCTGTGTCCCTGCTTGACAGAGGTACAGTAAACTAACCTTAAAAGGGCTACCTTCTGTGACCTACTATACAGAGGCACAGTCAACTAATCTAAAAGGGTGGTGAAAGCCAAACACACTCTGGCTAGGCTTATAAATGCCCTAGGGCAGATAGCCGAGTATCAACCTATGAACCTATGAACCTATGAACCTATGAACCTATTCCACAGGGGCGGCCTGCTCCTGCTGATCATGGGCAGCCCGGCCAAACAAGACAGGGTAGTGCTGTATGATGTGTTTCACCAGAATGTTGTTTTCAGCTGCTGAGTATGCCGGAAGCCTTCCATGGGACATTTTGCCTGAAAGACATAAAGATGGACACAGGTGTGAGCAAGTCATACAGAAAGGTCACCACAGTTCTTAATAAACATCATTGTCACCCCCCCACCATATCAGTGACAACAAACTGTACACACAACTCAGTAGGTATTGCTACAGCATACCTACCAGTGGGGCAGATATTGTATTGTACCACACTTTGTCCAATGTGTTTGTAGCCATGTTCCCTGTGTGGACACTATCATTGCTGGCCTGTTACAGACTATTCACCTGCATGCCATTGTCAGGGCCACTATGGTTCCATATATGCCTGTGGTATGCTTGCTATGTGGTTGCTGCACATCTGGACATTCTGTGTTACTGGGGTTATCTATGCATACTGTTGGACATGTTCCAGGATTGTGTATGCTATTACTATTGACATATGTTCTATAACAGTAACACAATAGCATGTATAAGTATTATTGGCCAGAAGAACCACTTCTCCAAACCCATCTGCCCATGTTACCAGGCAACATCACATGTGTGACCCACCCTGGGGCCTTATCATGTACAGGTCCAGCAATACCTTCAGGTGGAACCAACACAGGGGATGTTGTCCCCCCCCCGGGGGCACACACAGATATGTTCTTGTTCCCTGAGGTCAGGTCCAGGGTCTGTTCCATAACAGGCTCCACAGATATATGTGGGATGTGCTACATCACCTTCAGGCACCCAGTACACATTCACAGGGCCCACATGCTCTTCCTGCTCAGCGTCCAGGCCAGTCACCTTCAGGACATGTACTGCTGTTGTGAGTAGCAGTGGGTGGGAGGCTTGCTCCCTTTGTGTCCATATTGGGGCCCATAGGGCTTCCACATCGCAGACCACACACACCATCCAGGGTGTTTAGCCACCACATGTGTCACATACCACCCCTCTAAGCTGTCCTGTATATCTACCAACCCTGACCACCTCCACAACTATACCTGTCATACTTCCCCATATTCCCATTCCATACTTCACAGACAAGGGCAGTGTGGTCACAACAAGGGGTACACATGTGACATACACAACCATGCTGCACACACTGAGAGCTGTAGATATTTGTGTGTATTGCTATGTGTGCTGTTTCCTCGCACATAACATGCAGCACTGTGGTGGTAATATAGGGGACAATTATTTACATACATATATGTTTGTGTGCGTGCTTGTATATATGTAGACATGTGCATATAGGTATATATCTATATATGTGTAGAAATATGATGTATATATGTGTTTATATATATGTCTACACATGAGTATCTGTATATTTGTGGACATACATGTATATATGTATATCTATATATATATATATATATATATATATGTACATGTATCTAGGACTGTTGAACAAAAGTTCAACAGTCTGAATCCACTATCACCGAACACACTTTAGCAAAAGTGCTTTCACTGAAAAAGCACTTTCGCTACAGTGTGTTCAAAAAAAAAAAAAAGAAAAAATAGTAAATTAACATTTATGCAGGAGGGCAAGCCCCCCCTACACCCCCCACATCCCTCTACTTTAATATTCTCACTCCAAGATCGTCCTACAGTGAAGAGAAAGGAAGTTTTCCCTTATCCACACCATAGTACTGTCTCTGCAACAGTCATTCCCACACAACTCCCTCTAGCTGCAGGTATACTTCCACGAAAGTGCTTCTTTGGTGAAAAGCACTTTCGCATAAGTATGCCCGGCCATTTTTGTTTCGATAAAAAATTCCTTTGGGAATCAGTATGGATCCCATGTACACATATGCATACCTATATATGGGGTACATTCAGACATCAGGTCCACAATGGCACATTACCTTCCTGCAAAGCTGCACTGTTCTGCCTTGCTAAAACACAGACAGGTGCCATATATGGACACAGCCTGAGATTAGGGGGATATATGTAGGGCCAGATTGCAGGTAACCCTATTACACACCTATGGCATTTCTGCATGCTACAATACAGGTTAACCTGAGTATCTTGCAAGAGGTGGACTGTGGAACTCATGTGTCCATCATTATGGCATTACTTCCACCACCAGCTATTAGCCACAGTAATAGACATGCTTTCCATTACACAACACACACTATGATGGCTTACATCTTATCAGTCAGTGCTGCTCTGCATGGTTGATGAGTATGGTCCACTACCCACAGGAACAGACTCTATTGTCCTTAGCAATTATTCAGCTGAACATCATTACAACAGCAACATCACCTGAAGGCACATATAAATCATTCCACATTATCTATCCCATTATTATGGACAAAGGACTACGGTCAATTACATGCATATATACTTCACATACCTGTTCTGGGATTGAAGTCTCTTCTGGATGGTTTGCCTGATGTTTTTTTCTTTTTTTTTTCTTTTTTTTTTGTTTGTGCCTTACACACACTCTCTCTCTCTATCTTGGCCTCTCTTCAGTAAATGGATTGAGCTGTTTTGAATAGATTGAAGCATGGATTTTGTAAGTGATTCACATGAACAGGTGATGGCCTCTGCACCAATCAGTGTCCTCCACTTGCTACCAGCATGCAGCATGCTGTGTAGTACTTCCAATTACCACTGTCATAGCAACCAACTACTATAAATCCCTACATCAT
>NC_056730.1:795544496-795651996 GCF_019279795.1 Protopterus annectens
TGGACCGATATACTGGACATTCTAGATTTATCTGTACAGTTGTGGGGTATGATTCTGTATGCAGCCTACTTCCACTCCCAGGATTCAGACTATGGCTGTGTCTGCTAAAACTAAAACACTGTCCATCACAGCTGTGTGTGCTATATAGATATTGCTGTATATCTCTTATCTTATTTCTGTCTTATACTTCTGTGATTTTACATTCTGACCTTGTATTACAACACTCTTATACGGGACTTCCTAGACAGTTATTTTATGTTGCACAGTGTGGATGACAGTGATGTTAATACCTTATTATTCAGAGCTACTGCAACACTCACAATTCCATACAATACCAAAGTAAACAGTACCAGTACAGGGTATAATTCTTTTATTTCTGGGAATAGTGCTCATGTCAAACAGACCTGTGGGAGCAATGTCTGTTAGCACTACCTGAATGTTGCCACACAAAGTACCAGATTCCACATTACTATTATGCACATACATCTCACTCTGTCACTGTACACACTCTGGTTACAGCTTGACAACATGGGGGTGTAGATGGGACATAATTGGCTTATTACGATCATAACGGTCTGGGAAGTTACTAGAGTGACAGGTTTGTTCTTATAGATGTGTGACAATCAGTTGTATTTCTTTCTTGCTGCCTATATGTCTGGGATTATCCTACTGATTTCCCAGGGGGACAGAGTGACAGGCAGCAGATATGGGCAAATTTACTTGTCATATCTGTACAGTTGTAGGGTATAGGTTCATAGGCAGGTACTAGGCTATCTGCCCAAAGGCATTTATAAGCTTAGCCAGAATGTGTTGGCTTTCACCGCCCCCTTAGATTAGTTCCCTGTGCCTCTGTCCAGCAGAGCCACTGAAGTGATCCCAGGTGTAAACTTTCTGTTTCTAAGCCAGACTTCTTCTGTAAGTAAGATTCTTGCCAGAAAACATTTACTGCTAATAAAGTAGAAATGACTAGTCTTCATTTACCTCTATGAATTCAGAGCCCTTTCTTGATTTCTTAGCTTGTATGTTTCATAATGCATGTTCTTAAGCATGGCCATATGTAAATGTTTTAATAAACTCTGAAATGAAAGTCTAGCATTTTAATGAGACTTCCAGAGCTAGAAATGGAACTATTTGATGTCTATTAATTGAACCACTGGAATTTCAGTGAACTTAATGTGCTCAGTCAGTAACAAACTGAACACACTCCCCAGATAACAGAAAACCCAAAATAAAAGTTTTGAAACAATGAAGAAACCCCACTATAATAAGAAATAATAGTTTTGTAGTTCTTTTAATGGTGTAAAACATGAAAAGGAAAGAAGAGGAAAACACAACAAGCTTTTTTTTTGTAAGCATGAAGGCAAGCCACCTACAGATGCTCATAGGGAATCTGCTCTCTCCAAAAATTTAAATACCTAACTTTCTGTTTAGTATATCATAGAGAAAAATACTACTAAATGGTATGTTCATGGTAAATAGAGTGACCTGTGTAATCTCTCCTGAAACTGTAATCTGCCTTTGCACATTGAGGAACCACAGTTCAAAAAACTGAGCTTCTCACACACATCACCCACAATACTGTTTAAACTTTTATGATCCCAGCACAGATAATTCAACCAAAAGCCATCATATACTGCTAAATTTTATATGCTTTAAAGTGTCTGTATGTGCTTCCTCTGTAATAGGTGTAGCAGCTTTTAAGTTGGAATATCTGGTTATTAAAAATTGTAAACAAACAAATACGGTTACATTTTCAAACTTTCCAAATTGTCATCATGTAGTAACAATAAATCAGATTACTTTAAGTTTAATCTAAAATGTAGTTGCAAGTAACTAATGTTTAAATTTAAATATATAAATTATACCTTACTTGATACAGCAAGATCAAAAGTCAGAGACATTTAAAGTGGAAAATTATTTCAGATAAATAAAATGTAAAACTGTGCAATCATACAATCATTTTAAGACATTACAACAATAAATGCACATGCACAGCTGGGTCTATGTCAGATGATCGAGTTTAAAGAACCGCAGAATTCTTATGGTGTCGACCATATGATCAAGTTTCTGAAAACTCGAACTTCAACAACCCACACAAAAATCTACCTTTTTTACGTTTTTGCAGGGGGGGGGGGGCAAGAACCTCTGCACCCCCACACCTCTAGTAAATTATATATACCAAATCCGTGATTGAACCACAGTGAGGAAAATGGTAGATTTTGAGATTCTCACTGTACCATGATCTCCATTCAAAAACTTTGAGTTTTCAAAAACTCAGTCATATAGTCTCGACTATATGAATTTCTAGTTCCAGAAAACTCGATCAACTGATAGGGACCCACACAGCTATAGCTAAACACTATATACAACAATGGCTTCATTTAGGAAAACACTGAAACGTTTTCACTAAGTAGTGATGAGCACTAAAATTAAAGACCTATAAAAAAAAACAATAAATAAGGGGGTACACCACTAGAGAAAGGAATTAAATATGTGCAGATAAAACAAAATTACAAGAACCTGAAGAATACTGGAATGATATTTAAGATATTTAAGAAGTGGCATGTATTTAACATTTTAACTTTAAGACCATATTGGTGCTAGGCTTTCTTTATTGTTATGACATTATCTCCTTGAGTCCCCACTCCACAAAAATTGTACAAGTTCCCAGCTTCTCAAAATGAAACTCTATATAGCAACTAATTGGTTGAATCCATCACAAACTTCATGGGACAACTTTAAGAATCTAGCGATAAAACACATACTAGCCCACAAATTACTAATAACTGATCATACCAAACATATAAATAATCGGAAGATCTGGGAACAACTTTTTAACATTATATTGGCTTAATGTGTGGAACCCAGGATAACCCTTGGATACTAATACTATAAAGTAAACGTTAATAATAATCAAAGTATTATAAGATATAATACCTATTGTCTAGACTCTTAAGATGTCTTTTCTTGTGCTAAAATGAAAGCATTCATATATATATAGTGTACATATGTTGTAGGATTGTTTTTTGTAGTATTGTTTGGAAACTACCTGTGTATATCACGCTCAAATATGTGTATGAACAATTGGAAAAGTAATAAAGAATTATTATTGAAAAAAAAAAGTCTTACATTCAGAAGTTGTTATTCACTACTTGAGCAATGTGTAGACACCTTTTAAAAGTTAACATTTACTAGTCTGCTTTAGGTTGCAAATAACAGAAGTCCTAGCAGCCTTGGTACAAAATACAAAACAAAAATAAATTCAGAAAGTGTAGAGTGTCTGTTTTAGCTAAGTTCTGCTAGTCATTTGTAGCTATTTGTTTCGCTGCCATTCATAATTCCTTCTTGACTTATTCTATCTCTCTCTCTCCCCAGAGGCACTAGTTCTTTTCCCAGTTAAGTTACACTATTTTGTTCTCACAATGGGCCTGAATCCAATAGACTTGCTGACAGTGAAAGTGACTGCTTATCACTTTGAGCAGGCTGAGAGCTGGTCTTTTGGAATCTGGACCCCCGTGCAGGCCTGCCTCCAGATAGGCACACCACAGCATGCCACCCACACTGAGAGCAGATCTTTCGAAATCTGGGCTGGCCCACACTGAGAGGAACTCCCCTGGAATCTGGCCCAATATGTATAAATAAATGTCCGTATACTAGAATGGCTTAAGGCCAACAGGTTTCAGTAGACAAAATAGCATGCATTCTTGTCAGAAAACTTGTGCCAAACAAATGTGAAACTTTTCCTCCAATGAGTCATGAAAGCATTCAGTCAATGTCAAGGTCAAAGAACAGATATCCCTATTGTGGGCTGAAGCAAGACTTTATCTAGCATATTCTAAAAGAGTCTTAAGGGAAAGAAACAGCAAGACCTTGGTTTATAAGTAGGGAAAAACACTGAAAGAGTAGGATTCAGTGGGTGGGACAGTGTTAGATTTAGGGTTTCTTCTCTCTGCTCTCACCCCAGCAGTAATTAGAAGGGAATGAGTAGCCAGACAGAGGGGAAAGGATATACCATCAGTTGGCATGGGAACAAAAATAATAAGGAAAGTATATAATTATGTGTTATGTTTATTTCAAATATTCTGTGTGCAGACTGCTACCACTCCCAGGATTCGAACCATGGCTGTGTGTGCTAAAAATACAACAGTTCATGTCTCAGTTGCATGTGCTATTCAGATTTTGTTGGCTGTCTTTTTACTGTTTTCTGTCTTTGTGTCTCTCAGTTGTACTAAATGACCTCTGTGGATTACACCAGTCATACACAGACATCCCTACATGTTTTATTTATGTTGCACAGTGTGGGTAACAGTGCTTAATACAGCAGTACTATTAAGTGATAGCAAATCTACATTACCATATGATACCAGGATAAACACATGCAGTCCAGCAATTACACCTTTATTGTCAGGCTATTAGGCTTTTATTTACATACAACCTATATGAGACTCTTCCTGCCATATTGTCTGGTGTATGCAGTACTTGCCTTAAACAATACAGGTTTTATACTGGCAATTAACTTACTAATACTTTTAGATTTTATTTCCTATGACAGTACATGCAAGAGTATTACTAACCTGCCTTGCATCGCAACCTCTCCAAGTGACATCCATGGGCCTCCTGATTTGCAGCCCGCTCACATGACACTGTGAAGGACATAAGAGGAATATTTAGCCATACCTATCCATAATATACATGAGCTGGCAATTATTAAACAGGTAGTGGAGTGATACTTCCACACAGCTGGGACCACCTCTGCCGTCCTAGCCTCTTGGATCAACTGATCCAAGAGATCCCCCTTTTGCCACTTCAGGTCGGCATAGTGATGCCTGGTCTGCTCACCAGGTCGGGGTATGCCAGTAGCACTGGTGAGGTCAAGGGTGAGATGGTCCCAGGCTTCTGCTTTATATTGGGAACCCTGACACTGGCCTTGCAGCAGGCTCTGCTCATGGTCTTTGACAAGGAGTCCTGCCATGACTCTGGACTCTTGGATGCCCCAGCGCTGCACCTGAAAGTGCAGTCCCTCTCCCCTTCCTGACATGGTGACTGCAAGGGGAAGCTACAACCAGTTATGAGATGTATTCCCACCTGTTGGGATTAAGTAGGGCTGATTTCCTGTACTTTGCTGTAATTGGACAGTTTTGAAAAGGCTAAGTTATGGAAAACCTGCTTTCCTAAGGTTGGCATTGTTTAAAGGGGTATAGCACTGGGCAAATTGAGTTAGCTGGACTACACATTGCTTACACCTACTAAGCTAGCCTGTGCAATGCTTAGCGTTGCTTAATTTTTACTTTGCATTATATTTGCTTTTTGGCATTGATTTATTATTCATTACATATATATATATATATATATATATATATATATATATATATATATATGTATATGTATATGTCTGGCATCCTTTATGAATGCCTTCTACGGGCACCTTCAAGAATGCATGGATCATGCAATCCCTAATAAAACCAAGACCCATTGCCCCAAAGGCAGGCGCCCTGTCTGGTGGACCCCAGCCATTAACAAACTTTACAACAGGAGGAGGAAGCTACTACATAACAGAGCAAAATCCCTAAAAGGGAAGGCATCTCTGATCAGTACTAGCAAAAAACTACGATCACTCATAAAATCATCCAAGGCCAACTTTGAGAGAAAAATCGCAAAAGACACAAAAGACAATCACAAGGCCTTCTTTAGCTATGTTAGAAACCTGGGTGGAAACTGCCAGATATGCTCAGAGTTAGTCCAAAATGATACAAAATACATTAAACCCACAGACATTGCCAACATTCTGGCAGACAGGTTCAGTGCAAATTTCTCCACCCCCTCCCCCCCAAAAGGAGAAATATCTATCCCAGCAGAGTGTAGCCTTCCTAACATCGCAGGTGCCCAGGTGAGAGCCGCCCTCTCCAAAGCTGAAAACACAGCATCAATGGGACTGGACGGTGTCCCGGGCTGCGTGCTACATGAACTCCAAGAGGAACTAAACCCGCACATAAGGCTGCTGTTTAATCTTAGCCTTACTACAGGATACGTACCCAAAAAGTGGCATACAGCAACAGTGGTCCCACTCCACAAAGGCGGTGCTTCTACGGACCCTGGAAATTGCCACTCCATAAGCTTGACGAGCCTGATCTGCAAAGCTATGGAAAGGATCATTATGGAACTCATAAACAAAGACATTGGGGACTTACAGACATTGGATCCTACCCAATTTGGCTTTGTCAAGGGCAGATCCTGCCTTTTGAACTTGGTCGACTTTTTTGAAACAGTCACTAAGGCCATTGATGAAGGTAAGGCAGTTCACACAGCCTACCTTGACCTTGCAAAATCCTTTGACACAATACCCCACTCGGGCATCATAGACAAACTCACCAGCTTAAATGTAAACCCATATGTAACAAGATGGGTTTCAAACTGGCTCAAGGACAGAACCCACAAGGTCAGAATTGCTGGAGCCATGTCAGACTCTAAGCCAGTCACAAGCGGTGTCCCACAGGGCTCAGTCCTGGGACCCCTCTTGTTCGGCATTTATTTTTCCGAGGTGCAAGCAAACATAGGAGGATTGTGGCTGACAAAGTTCGCAGATGACTGCAAACTGGGCGCCATAATTGATACTCCAGCGGACACAAGCATCCTTCAGAGAGGCCTCATAGAAATGGATAATTGGTGCCAGAGCCATGGCCTTAAACTGAACGCCAAAAAATGTATAGTTATACCCTTTGGGAAAAACAAGGTACCCACAAATTACCACAAAGGTGGTAATCCATTAAGTACGGAAGAGGTAATCAGGGACCTAGGGACCCAAGTTGACAGTAACCTCTCATTTGACACTCACATTGCCAAGGTGGTTAGGAAGACCTTCTATATTGCCCACCTTATCATGAAGGGATTCACATCTAGATCAAGAGAGGTCATTGTGCCCCTGTACTCTTCTCTTATCAGGCCCATGATTGAGTACAATGCCCCATTTGGGATGTATCTTACCCGACACCTGCAGCAGTTGGAAAGACCCCAAAAGTTCCTCACCAAGAGGATAAAAGGTCTCAAACATATGTCATATGCTGCCCGGCTGAAGAAACTCCAGCTCTATTCAGTCGCATACCGCCTACTCAGAGGTGATCTATGCCTGACGTACAAGGCCATGTCCAATCCGGAATTAATGGACATGCTCCACCTCAGAAAATCCAAATCCATCAGAGCCACGAGAGCAAGAGATTTGAACCTCAACACAGAAATAAATAGGACATGCTGGAGGGACAGATTCATAACCCAGAGGCTCCCTACACTCTGGAACAGAATCCCAGTCCATGTTAGGCAGAGCTCCTTACTAAATCTCTTCAAGAGAAATCTTGACGAGTGGATGGGAGATCGTAGGTTTACCCCGGGGGTCATCTCTGTGTCACTACTAGACAGAGGCACAGTAAACTAAACACTAAATGGACATAGTATTCTCATCCCAAGGGGTGGCAAAAGCCACACACACTCTGGCTAGGCTTATAAATGCCCTAGGGCAGATAGCCTAGTATGAACCTATGAACCTATGAACCTATTCATGTGTATGTACACAGTATGGGGTCCTTGTGTTTAATAGGGAACTTCAACACTGTATTACAATTACACCTCACATCTGGGCTTACTTCAGTATTCCAGTTCACATATTTATGTTATGTAGTACGTTATAGAACATATGACTGTATACTGATTTCTTCCTCATGTTCAGTTTGATTTTACTATAGTGAGGATTTGTTTGGTGATACCTCAATCTTATGTACTGCTGTGCTGTCTTGGTGGTTAACTACTGTGACTATAATGTATAGGGTCTTGGGTTCAAGACCTGCAAGGCTGTTCATTTTGTTGCTGGGCAGAACAGTGGCTGTGAGATAGAGAGTGAATAAGGCACTTTTAAGCACTTGTAAGCAGGTTTGTGTGGGTTTACACTAGGGTAAGCTATGTTAACCTTCTGTAAAATATGCTTACAGAGAGTTAGCTTCCATATTGCTTAACTTGTGTGCGCATTGCTTACCCCCATGCAAACGGGCTTAAACCCACTTATTGGTGCTTACATATGCTTACTCCCACTTATTACTGCTTAATAGTGCTTACACTTGCTTATTAGTGCTTACTCCAGCTTACCACTGCACTAATTTAGACAGTAATGTCTAATGGTTCTCGGGAAGGTGGAGGATTTGGAAGCTGTATGGAGTTATCATTCATTACACATTTTACCTTCCATTTGTATCTCTGATTCCTGTGTACATATACTGTATGGGGCTCATGTGATTATCTTTAGACTTTGCAACATTATGGCACTGACATCTCACATCTACATTTAATGCAGTACTCCAGTTCACAAATATATGTTATTTAGTAGGTTATGCAACTAAAAATATTGGCCATAACGTGATTTGACATGGAAAATGGAATGTGCTACACTGAGACTTGAACCGGGAATGACTGCTTGTAAGGTGAATGCTCTGCCCACTACACTATTGCTATGCTGTTGCATTTGCATATATCTTCCTTTTATCCTCTTCTGCCATTTAAGCTGCATTAACCATAGCTAAGCAATGGACAAACCCATGCAATTAAATTTAATCTGTTTCATAAATTGCTCTTGTACACATGGGAGGATGTTGCAGGGGGTATGCAGACACCTATGAGCAGTCTTGTTCATTCCTTTAGGGCTTTCTGCTGTTCTTCATTGCAGGGGCTCTGCTCTCAGACATGCCCCCTGCACTCTTACATGCTCCATGTAAGATTAGGAGCTCAGGCAGAGTGCCTTCATTAATATGCATGGCGTGCTGCCATCCTGCTCCTAAACAGTCGCTTCCAGGGGAATATATTATATTGGGACAGCATGCATCCTTCCCACATATATATAAATATTATTAAAGGACAAGCTATGTGCATTTCAAGATTGGATAATGAGGAAGTTGAATTTAAAGAAGATATCACCAAGTTTGGTGAGGAACTAATAGAACATTGCTCTTGTACACATGGGGGGATGTTGCTGGGGGTATGCGGACACCTATGAGCAGTCTCATTCATTCTTTTAGGGCTTTCTGCTGTTCTTCATTGCAGAGGCTCTGCTCTCAGACAAGCCCCCTGCACTCTTACATGCTCCATGTAAGATTAGGAGCTCAGGCAGCGTGCCTTCATTAATATGCATGGCGTGCTGCCATCCTGCTCCTAAACGGTCGCTTCCAGGGGAATATATTATATCGGGACAGCATGCATCCTTCCCACATATATAAAAACATTATTAAAGGACAAGCTATACGCATTTCAAGATTGGATAATGAAGAAGTTAAATTTAGAGAAGATATCACCAAGTTTGGTGAGGAGGTAATAGAACATGGGTATGGCAATAGGGAGGTACATCAAGGCATGCAAGAAATACAAGACTTGAGGGTTGATAGAGCACAACCCTATATGTATGGTCCAAGATTAAATCAAGAGAATACATCTAGAATAAAATATGATAAAAATGAAGTAAAATTAATATCAGAATATTCTAATAATGTGGATTGTGTCAGACAGATTATTAATAAAAATTGGTTTATATTACAAGCTGATACAGAGATAAATCAAGTGATTAATAATAAACAACGGTTTAGTTATAAGAATAAAAAGAATTTGAGAAGACTGTTGTGCCATACCAACAAGTTTAATGAGATAGAAATAAAATGGTTGTAGAAATGTGGTTGTTGTAATATTTGCGAAGTATTAGCATTAAACAATGAGTTCACACATCCCAAGACTAATAAGGAATATAAATTTAAAATATCAGCTAATTGTGCAATAAAAAATATAATTTATTTAGCTACCTGAAATTCTTGCAGCTTATTTTATGTTGGTATGACCGACAGGATGTTGAAGGAATGGGGTAGGGAACATCTAGCAGCAATTACGAATCAAGATGTAGAAAGGACTGCACTTGCTAAACACTCAGCTATGTTTTATTATACACATAGACTTAGTTTTAGAGTGACAGAATGTTTAAGACCAAGCCCACGACTAGGGCATCTGAAAAATCTGACAGAACAATGTGAATTAAAGTGGATATTAGAACTGGAAGCAGATATATTTCCTGGCCTTAATGATAGGGCGTCTATTAATTCTTATTTAAAAGCTAGACCCTTAAAATTATTTTTTTATATTTATATAAATTGTATAGCTATACGTTTTTTATTTGTTTATTAATTGTATGAATATGTGTTACATAATTTGGGATATGATACAACAGTTTCTTGAGTCTACACACACACACACACACACACACACACACACACACACACACACACACACACACACACACACATATATATATATGGGTCTAAGACACATGCTCAACTAGCATATGTCCGAATCACAAAACATTGAACACACATACACCAAAGCACTTAACATCGAAAAGTGCTTCCGTGTATGTGGAGTTCAAAAAAAAATCTACGTTTCTGCACCTGCACCCCCCACACCCCCCTACTTTATTATTCTCACTCCAAGATCACACTACAGTGGGGAAAAGGGAATTTTCCCTTACCTGCACTGTAGTCCAATCTACGAAACAGGCACACATACATGGAAGCGCTTGTTGATGTTAAGCGCTTTTGTGTATGTGTGATTGATGTTTTGTGATTCGGACATATGCTAGTCAAGCATGTGTCCAGATCTCATATATATATATATGTATATATATATATATATATATATATATATATATATATATATATATATATATATATATATACATATATATATATATATATATATATATATATATATATATATATATATATATATATATATATATATATATATATACATATATATATACATATATATGTGAATTGACTTTAAAAGCTTGATTATATTACATTATTGCTTAATTGATGTATTGAATTCACATACATATAGAAGGATGTAGTGAGTAGTCTGTATATGTTCTGAAGAAGCATTGTTGATGTGAAAGTGCTAACTTGTTATTAAATTATATTTTTCTGCTTTTAGCCACCTCATTTCTGCATTTTTTATTTTATTTTACCAGTATATTGTTGTGCAGTTGAGGTTCACAGTGGCATCATTGTTAATTGGATTGATGTACTGTCTGTATGATTGCCAACTGCACAGATATTTATAACTGAACACAGTTGAGAGTCATACCTATGCCTTGTAGGTGTGACCACACTGATAGATTTGACAGTATGTTCAGGACATTACAGGTTGCCATATGTGTCAGCTGTGCAGAAATTTGCCAAATTTCAACCTCATTGTTGCTCATGAGATTCTTGATTAAAAAACTTTTATTTTACAAGTAACTACAAATGCTTGTTAGAAAATGATGCCCTCATGTCCTAGTATATAAGGTTGGGGGTTAAACAAGTCTGTAATCCTGACAGCATTGTATACAGATTAACATATACTGTATTGCAACAAAGTACTGCAGAGCATAGTAATGCAGGTATTAATGTATTGCTTTTCCCTTTTTATCACAGGTGACTGGGGGGGGGGTTGGTCTCTGTTCCCTTCACAACCTGATATTAATGTTTCTTTAGACTGTGATAATGAGGTTGACATGCCTCTTCTGCCCTCATTATCACCATACAGAGTCAGTATCCCTATGCATACCCAGTCCCCTGAGGCCACAGATTTTGGATAGTCAGAGGGTGAGGAAATTGAACAGGACAGTGCGGCTACTATGGCTGCAGTGAGTGTCAATACCGGCCATAGCTAAAGAGGTAGCAAGGTTCCACATAGGTGGATTGATAGGGGTGCTCATAGGAGGCCTGCTGTCCTTCCACCACTTGTTGCAATTGTCTCATCATGTGTCACTCAGTGTATGTTTAGGGCCATCATGGAGGCACAGGCATGTTCCAAAAGGACCTTTAGATGAATGCACTGAGTTATTGATGCAGCCCAGTCTGACACCCATAACTGCCTCCACCATGTTGCTGATACCAAGGATCATTTGATGCAGTAGAAAGATGGTCTGAGACAGATCATAGAATATCTGTCTTGGAACACATATTGTCTGTGATGGAACTTCTGGTTGGAGTTGAGCATTGGACTCATGGATGTAGGTCAACAACTACATCTGCTGAGAGTCCACGCAGCAGTGCACAAGTACACTCCCATAGTGGCAGTACATCCAGCACTCCAGAGCAGAGTGTGCTGTCCACTCCAAGATGTGGCAGGCCATGGGCTCATGATCCTGGTCATTCTTGTCGAGGATACTGTCCCAGCAGACAGCAGTCACCCTCTGGTAGTACCCCAATCCTGACTTTGAGCATGGAGGTGCCAATGCAATTCCTGGAAGATCCAGTTCCTGTCTTCAGGGACAAAGACGGTGAACTGTCAGCTCTAACATGCATTGTTCAAAGCTGTCCAACATACTGACATGTAAGGATAGCACTGAGCTTGACTATACTTATGCAGACACTCACACACCATTGTCACAATCAGGTAACCTACAGGCACACACAGCACATTTCCATCGTCCATCTTGCCTGCTTCCCTCCCAGACTCACCCACATGCTTGCCAACCTATTGGGTCAGCCTAAGCCTCCTGCATCCCCACACAACACCCTGTGCAAGTGATGATACCTCTGCCATATCCCAGTCATCCCTTGTCATCGATGCAGGGACATGAAGCTATGTGTTTGATGCACTGGGTGACTATCTAAATTACTATGTATTTGTTTAATCCAGTGTTGCCATTGACATGCCACTTGTACTGGTCACTGACAGATACTGTCTGCTGTCATTTTTAAAGAGTAAACCACATTATTTTGTGTACATTACATTGGATGGTGTTGTAATGGCTGTATACTTACACAATGAAAGGTGTCTCATGGAACTGTTTATGTTTCAGTTTCAGGATTGTGTGGAACACACCTATGGGTACACAAGTGCAACAGACCCATAAATATCAGAGCAAAGGATGGAATGTCAGTGCAGAAGAAAAATGTCTTCAGAAAGGTAAAGCAGTATAGGTGCATGACTCCATAGGTTCATATGTGCATAACAGGCTAACAAGAACAATGGCTTCTTTCAGCCTAGTCATGCATCCCTAATCTCTGACAAGGTCTGGTACCCTTGATAAGTGTAAGCAGGGTTTTGGGAGCTGACACATCTACAAGCTGTAGCGTATGAGATGACCCATCTACAATTTCCCTGTGTCCATTACAGAAATTTGTCCTAAACCACTTATGATTGTCTTGTTCTGCATCCCATTGTGTAATTTGCACATGATGTACATTACAGCGGAAGTGTGTCTCACATGGATGGGGAGCCTGTTACATATATGGTGTAGTGTGTGGGTTACATAAGTGTCTCTCAATGTCCTACTTATACCACAGTCAAGAGCAAGTAATTCTCATGCTAGTCCTTTCTTGGATATGCAGGAGGTACACAGTGACATTTGACATCTCCCTGTATGGCAGCCATATAGCTCCCCTCCAAAGCATATAGGAGACAAAATACACAGTTATGGCTTTGACACAGTCTGCATAGGACATGTTATGTACACTGTGTATTGGTTTACTGTGGAACCTCTGTGGCTGTTACAATTGTTGGATATGCCGATGTAGTTACATACCAAAGGTCACATTGCACTCCATGATGGGTGTGATGAGTTCCAAATACAATGACATTCTGGGATTTACATGCCATACCATTCTCTATAGGTTGTGCAACATTGAATGAATCACCACATATTACCAACCAGTTAAAGTCAAAGGCTGCATCACTCTCTGTGTCCATAAGGCCCTGACTAATGGGTCAACTCTTGGAAATGTGCAGACAATACAATATTGTCCAGTGGTGGTTGACTTCCAAAAGTATAGTATTGTGCAGTCCTTGGCATTTAGTATTTTTCAGTGGCTCTGATAACTGAATGTGTGTGTCAGCCCATCCTGGCTAACTGTTGGTTCTGTGTGGGATTCAGTGACAGCTCCTATTTGCAATCATCTGCAAATGTACTCATTCTGAGGTCATGATAGTGGCCTTGACTGCAAAGATGGGTATGGCTAGGAGGGTTAATCTCAAGAAGGTTTTGTGAGGGAAGATCACTGGTGACTAGCCTCATTGTAACCGTGGACTACCCAATACTATCTTCCTGGATAATGACTGTCAGACACTTGGCTAAACACTGGCTCACATACAACTTTGTAAATTACCTGTACAGTCTTTCAACAATGCCTGATAGCCTAATCTTGTCAAATTCTTTCTCAGGTCATGGTAGGTGGAGTGAGTCATTTTCCCCTCATCCATTGCATAATTCAACACTCAATGAGGTCCATTGGTTAGGGTAGGTATGATCTGACATTGAACAAAACAAACTGGGTTTGGAATAGTGTCTTCAGGTGTTCTACATTTTTATTGATAATTTCCAAGTAAGGCTTTTCATGGCTTTAAATATAAGACAGCTGAGACATCTGGGGACAGTGTTTGTCACTGCTTCCTAGTTATCCTGTGTGCAGCTAAGTATTGCAGTTTCCAAGAAGATAGTCATCCAAGATGTCTGTGTCTGTACAGAACACAGGCAAACAATGGAGGGGAAAGTCATGCATACACCCTGTGAAGGTAAGGAGGGAGTATTTACACAGTTATTCTGCAGTTGGACACTACTCAAGCAGTGTGTATTGAAATGACACCATTACCTTGTGGGGAATGCTGACAAGAGGGGAATCTCCTGAAATGCTGGTTCCTGGCTACTACTATTGCTGGTCTCACCACAACCATGCTCTCCTGGGATACCATGCTCCTATACTTTGTATCTCACTAGAAGCAAAACATTAGCACCAAGCTCAACATGAGGAGGAGGCCACAGACTGTTTGTTCATCCACATAGTTGTCCCACATGATGCAAGACTCTGTAGGCTTGGCATAGCCTTTTCCAGGTAGATGCCTTGATTAGCAATCAGAAGACTCATTTGAGTTTGGCATGTATTATGCCTTGTATTCCAGGGTTGTTAGGATTTCACTAAGGTAGTGACCAGATGGTGAGTCAGACCACAGCTGCAGTATCACAATATAATGTTCAATGCACAGTGACATAGATGTCCAAGGCTGTTCAAACAAGCACCACAGCAGCAGTGATCCCTGTTGGTGACAATTTCACAGCAGTTTATGTTGCCTGACCTTCAACAGCTTCATGGTGCACATCTGTATGACATGGACCTGAGGCCTACTGCAGAGGAGTGACCACCTTTGGCCAAAATGTGTGCATCTCACACATGACCTAGGTATGTCATACTCTACATTTACATAACCGGAACACATATCTGTGTTCCCACATCATATCACACAACATTCAGTTTGCTGTCTGGATGCTTGGCAGGCACTGTAGACCAGCAAGGCCAAAGTAATGACTGCAAAGTTGAACAAGGTCTCTGTGCATGCACAAATATCCACATCTCCACTGCAAGGAGTGGCTACAGACAGTCTCCCAGATTCAGCAAGCCCTGCACGGTATGCAGGACTAGTGCAGGAGCTCCAGCAGGCAATATGTCTGCCGTGCAATCCAGGAATAAGCTGTAGGTATGTGCAGGAACGCTCCTGCTCTAGTCCTGCACGGACTCAGCCCCTGTATGCAAATTACCCCATTTGCAGGTGAAATCCATGCAAGTGAGGTGAATTTGTGATCCAGGAAGCTGGAATCCGGTCGTGCAGGACTAGTGTAATCTGCAGAAATGTGCTCAGCTAGTAACCGAGTACATTTCTACAAACTACAAAATGAAGCCATGACAGCTCCAAATAAATTGTGGATATTATGCAGAAAGCATGCCAATGGGCAAATATAAGACCATTAGCATTGAAAACAGTTGCAAAAATAAAAAAAATCAACTTTTATTTTGTTTTAGCCAATCTCAGCTCTTTAAGCGTAGGGCAGCAGAGCTCAAAACGGGATTGGGCGAAAAATAAGCATTCTATCCAAAACACTATTTTGCCATTATACTCAATGACAGGCAGAAGACAACATGGCCAGTGAATAGTGGTTGCTAAGGAGAGAGGCTCAGTGTGGGACCTGTAACTATGCATCAGCAGGCAATCCTATGCAAATGAGGGGAATTATACTGAATCCCAGATCTCCCCTGCATGCTAGTCAGCACCAACAGTGTAAGAGCAGGAATAGCTTGGTGCAAATCTAGGAGTTAGCTGACATCATAGGGGTGTGTGTCAGGTATACTGTAAGCAGATTGGAGCCCTGTGGCTCGGGTTTGCCCTTAGCTTAGCAGAGCTAAGCAAGGGGGTGTGTCTGAGGCTGCCTAGCACTCTTCATATTGCCTATGTGGGTGTGCACACCATGCACCAGTTTTTTTTTTAAAAAAAAAAGTAAACCAGGAAATAGCACCTCTGTGCACATTTGAGTACTGTGTTTGCGTGGCGTGCCCCTGGGCTTAAACAGGAAGGCAATGGGAAGGGAAAACAGTAGTAGGAAGGTAATCAAGGAGAACTAGCATACCTGGCAGGTGAAATGTATCAGAATCAGCCAATTACACAGGCAGCAACCCAGTCCAGCCCAGAACACTACTATAAACTATGCAAACACTTTTCCCTCTGGTTTTCCCACACACTTTATACCATCTGTGTATACAAGCGGGGGAATTTTAACAAACAAAAACAACAAATGATAGGAGCTGCAATAGCTATCATACACCAACATGTGGAAGAGGCTGAGGGTGGTGAGGATGAGAATGCTGTTGACCAACCCACAGTGAGGAGACAGAGGAGAGTGTAAAGACCCAGGGTAACCTACCAGGGGCTACATGAGCTAGAGATAGTGGAGCATTATAAGGTGGACAGGGACCCCCTACAGCAAATTTTTGAGCTGTGCCTGCTACGCCTCACACACAGAACTAACAAAGAGGAACCCATCCCAGTGGATACCAAGGCATGTGTAGGCCTAAGAATACTAGCTACAGGTAACTTCCAAATGCCAACTGGGGATATCATGGGGATCTCACAGGCAGCAGCATCCAGGGTACTCCACCAGTTCCTGGATGCCATATCAGCACATGCCAGTGAGCAAGTATATTTCCCCAAAACACGTGAGGTGTTGGCTAGCAATATGCTTCTCTTCCACCAAATAGCAGAATACCCTGACATAGTGGGTGCTATAGACTGCAAGCACATACATATCAAAGCACCACCTAGTGAGCGAGTAGGGTCTACATCAACCGCAAGGGCTTCCCCTCCATCAGCTGCCCGGTTGTGTGTGATGCCAAGGGCAATATAATGAATGTGTGTGCTGGCTGCCCTAGAAGCTATCATGATTCCCTCAACTGGCATCTGACACAGCTGTACAAGAGATTTGCCAGTGGGGACATCCATTATGGTCACCTAGTGGGAGATGCTGGTTATGCACTGGAGCTGTGGCTGATGACACCCATCAGAAATGCACACACACACCTGAACAAGAACTCCATAATGAGCCACACACACAGACCAGAATTATAATAGAGCATGTGTTTGGGATGCTGAAGTCTCGGTTCCGGTGCCTGGACAAATTCAGTGGAGCCTTGCAGTACTCACCTGCTACATGTACTCACATTGTCTTCGTATGTGCCATGTTACACAATATGATCCTGTGGAAACAGCTGCAGCCAGAACAGCAGGGGGCAGGGGCACACAGCCCCCCACCATTGCCAAGGCCTGCACAGTCATGGAGTGACTCAGAGGAGGAACAACCTGAGCCTGCCCCAGTAGGCAGAAGGAGGCGTGCCCAGTATGGCCTGGCATAGAACATACACTGACACAGGAGCGACCCAGGGAATGACACCTCTCCGACTAGCACATACAGTAAAAGGAATGCCAAACATGACACTACCTGTGCTCAGCCATGTTTAGGGAGTGTACTATGTACATCCAACATAGGCAGCCCTCCAGCACCATCCCCAATACTGGCACAAACACAAGGTAAGTCACTCTCCTTACCAACTGCCAAATGGAGTAGTATGTGTTGTTACCTGTATCTATGGTATGGATGTGAGCATACAAGGGAATAGGGTGGCTGAATGGGATGCCAGCAGATAGTAGACACCTATAGTGGCAGCATGAGATCTGTAACAAATACTGGTGTCATTATAGTAGCCAGTACTACACATGGTGACAAAACCCAATGCAGTAAATGTGCTGGGCAACATGTGTGTCCATATGACACACACATGCCAGTCAGGGAGGTTCACATACCCAACAACAGTCTCAGCCAGCAGAACAGGTGTAAACAAAACACAAACAAAGACTGTGCTAAGGCCTCTGAATGATGCCTATGGGTAACCTCTGCCCCCAGGCCTACACAGACAGACTACATCAGGTCAGGCAGTGGGATATTAGTTCTGAGGGATAGGAAGTCAGAAACTAATATGGAGATCAATCAAACCTAAGACCTGTAGTACACTGATATGCCTCTAGTCAGCATGATAGGTTAGAAAACAGAATGAAATGGAGAACTTGACATACCAGTACAGTCATAGCAAATGTGTACAAGTGTCAGGTGTGCCCCACCAATCCTGTGTAGCAATGTAGAAACAGTCAGGTGTGTCCACCCAATCCTATGTAGACATGTAGTAACAGTCAGTTATGGCCCCCCAATCCTGTGTAGCAATGTAGAAACAGTTAGGTGTGCCCCCCAATCCTATGTAGACATGTAGTAACAGTCAGGTGTGCCCCCCCAATCCTATGTACAAATGTAGTAACAGTCAGGTGTGCCCCCCCAATCCTATATAGAAAAGTAGAAATGGTCTGGTGTGCCCTGCCCAATCCAATGTCCACACTTTGTAACAGTCAAGTGTGCCCCCCCCCAAAAATCCTATGTAGAAATGTAGTAAGAGTCAGGTTTGCTCCCCAATCCGATGTAGACATGTAGTAACATGTATGTGTAGGTATGATACCAGTGGAGCACAGATTCCCAGAGGTGGCCAAGATAACAGGATAGATTGTAGCATTTGTACAATATGCAGGTATTTGAGTGTTATGCTGGTTCATAGATAGGTACTAGGCTATTGGTACTAGGGCCTATATAAGCCTAGCCAAAAAGGTATCCTGGCTTTCACCACCCAAGAAAATTATTATTGTCGAGCAGAGCCCCAGAGGTGATTCCTGGGGTGAATTTCCTATTTTCCATCCAATCATTAAGATTTTTCTTGAAGAGTGCTAGTGAGGAGCTTTGTTTGATATAGATAGGTAGTTTGCTCCAGAGTACGGGAAGTCTGTGGGACATGAATCTATCCCTCCAGCATGTTCTGTTTATTGTAGTGACAAGGTTTAGGTCCCTAGAGCATGTAGTTTAGAGGGATTGAGATTTCTGTATGTGGAGCATGTCCAACAGCTCTGGGTTTGACATAGCTTTGTATGTTAGGCAGAGATCGCCTCTGAGTAGGCGATAGGCGACAGAGTAAAGCTGGAGTTTTTTGAGACAGTCTGCATAGGGCTTCTGTTTGAGGCCAGTAATCCTCTTTGTGAGGTATTTCTGTGACCTTTCTAGTTGTTGTAGATGTCCTGTGAGGTACATACCAAAAGGGGCATTGTACTCTATAATGGGTCTAATGAGTGATGAGTAGAGGGGGAACAATGACCTCTTTTATCTTGGATGAGAAACCTTTTGTGATGAGGTGTGCCACGTAGAAGGATTTTTCTGACTATTGTGGTGATGTGATTATCAAAGGAGAAACTGCTGTCCACCTGTGTCCCAAGGTCTCTTATCACACTTTCAGGTTTAAGTAGACTTCCACCTATGTGGTAGCTCATGGGTAGCTCAGGGGTACAGAGTTTTTAGCAAAGGGAATGACAATGCACTTTTTGGCACTGAGCTTGAGGCCATGGCGTTGACACCAGAAATCTGTCTCAGTGAGCCCCTTTTGTAGGATGTCCACATCATTAAGAGTTTCGATTAGGGCTCCTAGTTTGCAGTCATCTGCAAACTTTGTTAGCCAATGAGCTTCTGTGCTAGCCCATACTTCAGAAAAGTAGATATCAAATAGGAGAGGACCCAGGACTGAACCCTGTGGTACTCCACTTGTCACAGGTTTGAAGTCAGATTTAGAGTCTGTTGCTTTCACAGCGTGGGTTCTGTCAGTGAGCCAGTTGGCAACCCATCTTGTGACATAGGGATTTATACCTAGTTTAGTGAGTTTATCTATAATTCCAGAGTGGGGGATGGTGTTAAAAGCCTTGGCGAGATCTAGATAGGCTGTGTGAACCACCTTACCCTCTTCTACAGCTTTGGTGACTGCTTCAAAGAAGTCTATCAGGTATTGGAGACATGATCTGACTTTTACAAACTCGAACTGGGTTGGGTCCAGAGTTTGGTGATTACCAATGTCTTTTTTATAAGTTCCATGATGATACATTCCATGGCCATGCAGACCAGGTTAGGCTAATGGGACGGTAGTTCCTGGGGTCTGTGGTGGCTTCCCGTTTGTGGAGTGGGATAACCATCACTGTGTGCCATTCAGTGGGTACAAAGTCTGAGCTGAGGCTATGATTGATCATGGTGCTTAGGTGGGGTACCAGTTCATTCTGTATTTCATGTAGAACACAGCCTGGGATGTTGTCATGTCCCATGGATGCTGTGTTCTTGGCTTTGGAGAGTGTGGTGTTTAACTGTGCAGCTGTGATTACACGAACTTTGCATTCTTCCAGTATAGAGATGGGCCCTTTAGAGGGTGAGAGAGGGGTAAAGTTAGCACTGAACCTATCTGTCAGAATGTTAGCAATATCAGTTGGTTCTGTATATTTAGTGCCATTGTGCTGTAACTCAGAGCAGATCTGAGTGTTGCCATTGAGATTCTTGACATAGCTATAGAATGCTTTGTGGTTGTCTTTAGAATCAGTAGCAATTTTTTTTTGTAACTAGCTTTGGAGGATTTTATGAGGGATCTCAGCTTCTTACTGAGGCTGACCAGGGAGTTCCTCCAATCGTGGAATTTTATTCTTTTTTGCAGCAGTTTCTTTCTTCTGATGTAGTTTGCTTATGGCAGGGGACCACCAGATTGGCTTCCTTTTTTTGGAGGATAGCATCTTAGTTCTATCAGGGATAGCATGATCCATGCACTTGTGTAAGTGCTTATAAAGTGCATCTGTGTAGGATTTAACAGTTGTACCTCTATTGTCCATTTGCATGGGTGTCGTGAAGTTTGCTACTTCTGTCTTAAGAAGCGTGAAGTTGACTTTGGAGAAATATTTTTTACAGTGGTTTCCCTAATGAGTGGTGAGGGCGGGATTTGGATGTCTAGGCTGATTAGGTCGGATCTGACCAACGAGGAATTGACATCTGGTGTGGAACACCGGCCACCCATGTTGGTAATGACCAGGTCTAGGATATTGCTGTCCCTGGTGGGGTTGAGGCTAAGTTGATCCAAGGCTTTGGAATTTATGAATTCTAGAAAACATTGAGCAAAAGAGTTGGTACTTGAGTAGTTTTCCCAGTTAATGGTGGGGTAGTTGAAATCACCCATTATGAGGATGTTGGGTTGTACCCTAATATTTTCCAGTGTATCAAGAAATGAGGAGTGGGAATCCTGTGGATTGGTGGGGGATCTGTAGCAAGTTACAATTTGGATTACGGTCTTGCCCAGAGTTAGTAGCACTTGGATGATCTCGGATGCATTATGCTGAACAACTAGCCTGGAGGTGTGGATATCCCTAATGAATATCGATATGCCTCCACATTTAGTGTTTCGGTCTAGGTTAGGTGGCCGAAAGGTGTGGTATGAATTATAGCCTGGTAATGCAGGGGTGCTCTCTGGAGCCTTGAACCAGGTCTCTGTCACTGCACAGATGTCGATGTTCTCCATTTTAAGAAGTGCCTCGAGTGAATGCATTTGGAGGTTCAGACTTCTAGCACTGAGTAGCATTACCCTCAGATTTTTCTTGCTTGTACCTGTTACAGTGGTGAATTTGTCATTTGAACCTTGCCTAAAAAAGGCACTATAGGGGTGGCAAGAGCCTTAGGCAGTATCTGGAATCCCGAGGGTGACAGGTGCAGGCCATCTCTGGCAAAGCATCGTGGTCTGTTGATCATGTCATCCCAGGCAAACAGATACTGAATCCCCTTAGAACGACACAAGAAGCTTAGCCAATTGTTGAAGTCAATCATTTTGTCCTTGTACTGTGGTATAATTCTGGGTGATGGCAGGATGCTACTTAAGGCTATGGTCATACCTGCCTGGGCTACAAGATCGGAGAGCTCCTCCATGTCTCTTTTCATGTAGTCCAGGTAGGTACATCTCAGGTCATTCACACCAACATGGACAATGACAGAGTCATATTTGTACTTGCTGTGGAGTGACCTGAGTACATGCATTATGTGGCAGATCCTGGCAACCAACAGGCAGCTGACAGCAACTTTCTCCTTGTTTAGCCTGGTGAGTGAAACATCAGTGTGCCTGACTATAAAGTCACCTATGACTAGAGTGTTGGGTACGTTGTTATGCCTTATGGGCTGTGGTTGAGTGGCACACTGACTTTGTGGGCTATGTGTCATTTGGCTTGTGTTGGGGGGTGGAGGTTGCTTGCGTTTCTGCTTTGGAGGTCTCTGTTGCTTGAGCAGAGTTTTTTGAGACCCTCTTCGAATGTAGGGACGTGTTTTGTGTTTCTATGTGTCTGTTTTGATGGTGTAGGTTTTGAGGGACTATGTGATGAGTGTGGTGTGGTGCAAGTGTTTACCTTCTCCTCTTGACTGTCTTAGTGCAGTCTTGGGTGAAGAGAACTTTGCTTCCAGTTTGGCTATATAACTGCATCTCTCACAGGTTGTAGTGTTGGGTGGTAGGAGGAGAGTGTTGTCTGTGTACATGAGGCAATTGCTGCATTACCCCAAGACACCCAGATTCATCAGGTAGACAGGAGAAAATACCAGGAGCTGACCCTTAGACATGCCTAGATAGGTGCTTATTTATTAAGTACTAAACAATGTTTTCCCCTA
Organism: Protopterus annectens; assembly: GCF_019279795.1. Taxonomy (NCBI): domain Eukaryota; kingdom Metazoa; phylum Chordata; order Ceratodontiformes; family Protopteridae; genus Protopterus; species Protopterus annectens. Next base: position 795,567,418 of record NC_056730.1, read on the forward strand.
GACATGTGAGGAAAGTTGAGTGCTGCAGTAATTTGTAGCTTATTTAGTGCTTACAACGAGTTCTGAACAAGTGCTGAGCTCAAAGAAACAGATTGGAGAGATGAAACTAAAAAAACTGGCTAGTCTTAAGGGAAAATTTAAAGAGCAGACTTGATGGTGCCGGGAATAGTTTAACCCTTGCTAAGCAGCAATGCATAAAGTGTTTTTCTTTTTTTTTTTCTTAACATGGTGGGTGTTTCATATTGTATGAGAGTGGTCAGTATGTATGCATGTTGAGATTTGACATGGTGTCCATTGCCCACTACCGCGGATGACAGGACCAAGTCCTCACAACTGCAGTGCCAAAGACAATTCCCGCAGTATAGCACATGCTAGCAGTAAGCCACTGTAAATGTATGGTGGTAATATGTGTCACCATCTGAAAGATGGACATGACATGGCTGTTGGGCTAGATATACAAGCAGTACACAGGGAAAAGTACCCCAGACATGCAGTATATAATGTGTAACTGTGAAATGGATACACCATTGGAATTGTACATACAGGTATGCATCACATTATCTGGGCCTATAGTAGGGAATACTGGTGTTGTCTGGCTGAACTCTTGCAGATCACAAAGGTGATAGGACTGATGTATTGGGAAACAGCTGATGTACCTGCACAAGCCAGCATAGCTGGAATGCCCCATGCATATCTGTGAGTCAGATGCAAGTAGTGTCCATAGCAAACATGCACCCAGCTCACCCAAACACCACCCGTGGGTACCTCTCTGGTCATATCCCTGCTATTGGGAATGGGTACAATATGACCCCCACCTGTGTATGGCAATATTGAAAGAATACAGCATGCAGTGCAGGTGTCCCTTGCACGTGTGTCCCTAGCTATGTGTAGCACCCTGCCAGCATCCACAAAACCTGATCAATACTGATAGAAAGTATTGGCATGAACACCTAGCACACCTACCCTGTCACCTCAGGGGAATATACTGTATGGCAGCCTGGGACTGTAGGACTGACAGAATGCAATGGCTGCCACAGCTGGCCTGCATCACCACCAAATAGCCTACAGGCCTCTTCCAAAGGGCCGTGTCTCACATGTACTGCCAATGCATGTTATGTCATGGACACCCAAATAACAACATGACACACTCCACATAAGCCATATGCAAGGCCATGTGGAAAAACCACAGTAACATGTCCACCATGTCCCACTGTATGAACTATGGACCAACACCAAAATACAGCTGTGATGAGGTGATAACCTTAGGGAAAATATCAGAGAATGTATGCATAATGTATGGAAGAGGACAGAATAATGGGGGAGGAAGCATGGGCAGCATGGAATGGGCAAGGTCCGACACACAGCTGTGTGCACAATACTATCCCTGGCTGCAAACACATAAATGGGTGGCTACAAACCTACCCCTACACCACAATAGGTGTAATGTCCTGACTTATGACCCTTGCCTCTGCATAACCTGTGTGAATCAGTACAGCTGTGAGGTATTGCCACAGCAAGATAAGGCCATACTGTCATGTTGATGGATGTACAAGTATGGAATCCTCTGCCAGCACTGTACCAAGGTGCTGAACTGGATACACATACCCAGCAGCAACTTTCTGCAGTGCCCCCTCCACAATGGCATAACTCTCCATGAATATGTAAGTGTTTGCCTACAGTACTGGACACAGCCGCATTCACCCTTTTTCCCCAGAACATCACTGTGAGCAAGAATGTCCACCTGACAGTACTTGAGGACATAAAATGTCACAGTGTATAACAGTACACATCTGAATATCTCTGCTAACACCAGTACCATGTAGCAGAAGCAGCACAGACACAGTCACCTACAGCACACACTATCCTTTGCACAGTTTGACCCCATATTGCCAACTGATCTACAGATATCCTGCAGAAACAGTTTGTTACCTGTAGGTGCTGAACACAAAGGTCTGCAATGGAGTACAAACTACCTGGAACGGATCCACACATTCAATATAGAAGGTCATACTGGGCATGCTCACACACTTAGAGAAATGAAGGCATTGTCAGACAACAACATACTGAAAGGTCATACTGGACATGCTCATTCATTTAAACAAATTAAGCCCATGTCTTCAAACAACAGTGGACCATACATATGTGACAGTTGCAGATGTTAGTACATACACTCAGTATGCAGCAGTCATGCTTTGCAGACATACTGGATAGGAATACAGACATATATCCAAGGACAACACACTATAATATGCCAAAAGTAGACATACATAGATGTGTGGAAAAGAGTGACATTGACAAAGAGCCTTCCATCATGAGGCCTGTCCCACCCAGCACACAGCCAAATGGCTACAACTGCATGATGTGTAAATGTCACTACTATAGAAATTAGCCACTGGTGTCCATCAGCAGTACAGACTCTGTGGTGCAAGTGCTAGCTGTGCAACATGACTGTACAAGGCAGTAGTCATCTAGCAGTTGTATACCTGTACCTGCGGAATATAAACCTGCATTTGCCTGTGTGTTGTGTGCCAACCGCTAGATGAATGGGTTATGGCCCATGCACACACACTGCCCTCTCCATAGCCCTACTATGACAAGCCTGCTGTCATCCACTTTGAAATACACCTTTGGGAATGAAGTAACCCAGTAATCTCTGTGGCACGTCCTAAAATGTGTAATACTGAAGTGTGATAAATTAGCTAGGTGGGAGTTTTAATCCTGGACATGGCAAGTGTATTTGTGTGTCTATCTGTCTAGGGAGCAATGCTTTTTAGGTTAGTCAGAGTCACTACAATTCAAATGCCCTACTTTGGCAAGGCTGCTGATGTCATTCACTGTGAAATACACCTTTGGGAAAAGTGTAGCTCAGTAATCTCTGTGGTGCGTCCTATAACTGTGTAATGCTGTAGTATGATAAACTAGTTAAATAGGAGTTCTAATCTCAGACATGGCAATTGTGTGTGGCTCTATGTGTAGGGAGGAATGCTTTTTGGGCTAGTCACGCTCACTATAATTCAAATGCCCTACTTTGGCAAGACTGCTGAAGTCAATCACTGTGAAATGAACCTTTGTGAAAGAAGTAGCCCGGTGTTCTCTGTGGCACTTCCTATAACTGTGTAATGCTACTGTGTAATAAACTAGCTAGGTAGAAGTTTGAATCCCAGATATAGCAAGTTTGTGTGTGTGTGTGTGTGTGTGTGTGTGTGTGTGTGTGTGTGTGTGTGTGTGTGTGTGTGTTTCTGTCTGTATAGGGTGCAATGCTTTTTAGACTTGTCACACACATTGCAATTCAAATGGCCTACTTTGGCAAGGCTGCTGATGTAATTCACTGTGAATTACACCTTTGGAAATGAAAGAGTCCAGTAATCTCTGTGGTGCATCCTATAACAGTGTTATGCTGTAGTGTGATATAATACTTTGCTAGGGGTTCTATTCCCGCACATGGTAAGTGTGGATGTTTATGTGTTTCTTTGTCTGTGCAGGTAGCAATGCTTTTTAGGCCTGTCACACTCACTACAAATCAAATAGCCTACTTTGGCAAGGCTGCTGATGTCATTCACTGTGAAATACACCTTTGGGAAATGAATGACTCACTAATCTCTGTGATGTGTCCTATAACTGCGTAATGCTATAGTGTAATAAACTAGTTAGGTAGATATTGCAATCCTAGACAAGGCAACTGTGTGTGTGTGTGTGTGTGTGTGTGTGTGTGTGTGTGTGTGTGTGTGTGTGTGTGTGTGTGTGTGTGTGTGTGTGTGTGTGTGTGTGTAGGGAACAGTGCTTTTTAGGCTAATCACACTCACTACAATTCAAATGCCCTACTTTGGCAAGCCTGCTGATGTCATTCACTGTGAAATACACCTTTGTGAAAAACGTAGCCTAGTAATCTCTGTGGTGTGTCCTATAACAGCCAAATGCTGTAGTGTGATATAATACTTTGTTAGGGGTTATATTCCCACATATGGCAAGTGTGGATGTTTGTGTATTACTTTGTCTGTGTAGGGAGCAATGCCTTTTTAGGATAGTCACACTCACTACAATTCAAATGCCCTACTTTGGCAAGCCTACTGGTGTCATTCACTTTGAAATACAGCTTTGAAAAAAATGTAGCCCAGTAATCTCTGTTGGGCATCCTATAACAGCACAATGATGTAGTGTGATATACTACTTTGGTAGGGGGTTCTATTCCTTGTCTGTGTAGGGTGCAATGCTTTTGAGACCATTCACAGTCACTACAACCTCTAATGACCTTCTTTGGCAAGCCTGCTGATGTCATATCCAGTGAAATGCACCTCTGGGGAAGGAGTACCCCAGTTATTTCCATGGTTCATCCTCTTACTGCTTAATGCTGCAATGTAATAAACTAGTTAGGTAGGAGTTCTAATCCCAAACATGGCAAGTGTGTGACTGTGCTTGTCATTCGTCTCCTGTGTGGTGGTGGCTGTGAGTGTGTAACAACTGGACTCATTGTGGAGAGGGTTTTGCAAATTTCTTATATGGTGGACCTATTATATGTCACAATGTCCACCTTACAAGGATAACATATATGAAATATCTGAGAGGCTGGGGTGGCAATCCATACCCCTACATGTGGCATCAAGGCCTGGTGAACAAAGTTAGCAACCCTTGTATTACACAGAGAACACTCTCAACCCATGTCTCATATACAAACACACTTGCCTAGGAAACAACCGCTATGTTGGTAGTACCCTGCATATTGCCCACAGATAGTAACCACGGTGTGATTGCACTGGACTATAGAGGGCATGGCACCCTGTCCATCAGTACAATGTGCACATACATGCAGACAGTGTGCCTTCACTATGTTCCCCACTGGAAGCATATAACAACTGTGGTGCCATCAAATGAGACCCACAAAAGCCATACCATGTCTTATACACATGCCCTGTATGGACAGATGCCACTGACACCAGGGAATACCTGTATCATGCTATCAATATGGGTGCAGGATCAACCTGCTGTCCATTACCTGTTCCCAGCACATGAGACCAGAACAGGCACATCTGATGATAATCTGTTGACACAACATGAGCCAGGCACCCCAGGTACAGTTACACATGTCACTGTACATGCATGTGGGATGTGTGCACATCCCAGACAGTGTCCATGTCATGGACTAAAGAAAACATACATGGCAAGCATTGCACAGCAATGGCCACACACAATAGTTACCCAGGTGACTGGATGGTGAATACAATACCCACCTGTGTGGACCAATCCATACACTACACCCCTTAGCCATACTGCAGACCATTGTCATGTGACCTGATGCTAAGGTATACCCTTCAACTAGCCTTGTATAGCCTTCTGTTACAGTCAACAGCTACAAACCCACGAAGCAATGCATGCATGCCAGTACTGGCACCCTGTGTGTGTGGTGTATGATGCTTTCGACTACATTCACACTCACAACAACCCCCATTGGCATACTGAAGCATGCTGTTTGATGCCAGACACCTTCACATACCCTATGCCCATATAACCTTCGGATAGCCCCTGTGGTGCATGTGATACCTGCACAGTACTGTATTGTGGCAAACTAACTAGTTAGGAAGTGTATTTCTGACCCTGCCCAGTGTGTCAATGTGTGTGAGACCCTGAGAGAGTGTGGCTGAGTTAACACTGACACCTGTTCATGTGGACAGGCATGTGTGGTGCATGCAATAACTGCATGGACATGTGATAGCAATACATAGTCAGTCAGGGGTTTAATACCCTGTATCAGTAGGTGTGTGACACAAAGATGTTTAGGTTTTACTCTCCCAGCCCTCCCTGATTTACTTTGTCTCTGTCTGCTTCTCTCACTCCCTCCCTGGTGGATGTGGATAACTACACCTGCTTTGCTTAACATTCCCATAGCCAATTGCAAGGAAACACTCCAATATCTAGGAACATCATGTTGGTGTTGGGCCTTTTCATTCACTGTGAGCAGGACCTAGATCTGATGTTTGGCAAACAGCATCACAGATGGATTGGGGATTTACCTCTAACAACATACACTATGGAAGCAGGCCAACATACAAAAGGAGGATGTGCCTGACATGACTACAGAATGTAAGTGTTGCTATTCTGTAATGTTGGTTTAACAGGGTGTGTGTGGATATGGCTGGCCTACATGTTTTAATACCTGTCATGACAGTGTTATGTTTCTGAGGAAACCCCCATCTGTAGGGTCATCTGCAGACTGGGCAGTGTGTGGTGCCTTTTGATTCTTGTGTTACTCACAGAGCACCTATCTGTGAACTGCAAAAGCATAGTGTGAGGATTGCAGTCAGTACATGGTGACAACCATGAGAGTTACTGACATCATATCCCTCATAGGACATATGTCACAACAAACCCTGTTACAACAGTAAATGTATGAGGTTATCACAGCAACATGTCAATATTGGTCCTGTGTTTGTGCCTCCAGCCACAACTCTGTCAACCTTTGTACATATGTCATGCAGTAAGAGGTGCACATGTTCTGTACACCATTATTTATTCACATCATATCTGATAACAAGCCACTGAGATATCAGACTGCTACACATGTTATGTATAGCAGGGGTTATATTTGAGTACATAACCTGGGCAGTCTGTGGTTGTGTGTACAGTACTGAGATCTGTGTACTGATGGTGATTGTCGACAGTGTGTGTACTGTGAAGATGTACCTTGGCCTGTGTACAGACTGTGGTAGATGTCATTGTTCTTGGTCCTGTTCTATTTGACATTACCATGCTGCTCCAGTGTATGTTACCGTATCGGCTTTCATGTTTGTAGGGCCAAACACACACATGTCCCATACTATAGACAGACATTGGACCAAACTGCATAGTGGCCCAGTATATGTAGGGTTAGTGTGTGAGTGGCACATGTGAGGATGGTGTTGATCAGATAGTCCATATACTGTAATATTAACCTAGCTTACTATATGTGGCTGTGGCTGTGGCTGTGATCACATTGGTTGGGGTTATGCACTTTCACACAGGTGTCTGTTACTCTGTGCTGTGACATGCCTGTAGAGCCTGCTATATATACAGGTACTTGTGTATCCCCCATAAAAAATGTAGCCCAGTGTTGTGGCAGTCTGGCTGTAGCCTGCACAGTGCTTTGTTACATGCCTAGCAGCTTAGTGCACTTACCCAGTGTGATGTTATGTCCTGATCCTTGCCAGATGTACTGCTGTTGGGCCACCATAACAGTCATGTATTTCTGACAAAGCAGTGGGATGCTGTACAGATGTCTGTCACTAACTAGTGGGTAGTATGTGGCCATGTCACCTCTGTATCAGCGGTTATTATGTGTCAGGACAGACAGGGGTGTGTGAATGCATAACCTATGGGGGCAAATGTATACCAGTATTTATGTGATATACCCATCTACATGGCTGTTAACACCACATTGTCAGGCTTGGTCCACATTTCTTGCAATAAGGGGTTATGTGTATATCTCTGGACTGACTAGAGTTTGTCAGACTGTCCACATTTATTGGCCATATCCCTGCTGTAGTCCACAGGATCATTACTGTACTAGCAGTGGTGCTATACTATGATGACCTTAGGATGTCTGTCAGTAGCCAATGGTGCACATGTTACAAGCAGATGTGACCACCCACACACAACATGTCTGTTAGGTCAACCCCTATTACAGTAGCAACAGTCTACATATATACCTGCAATACATACTTGACATCCCCTTGCACTAAGAGGTTGGGACTATTGGGGCTGAGGTAGGACTCCACTCAGTGTTCTGGACATATGGTGAACATATATGTGTACATAATTATCCATATATCTATATAGATATATACACATATACATATCGACATACATAGATGGATATGTATATGTACACACATATATATATATATATATATATATATATATATATATATATATATATATATATATACACACACATATAAACAGATATATACATATACACAGCAATATATGTTTACACATATACAGATAGAGATACATATGCACATATAGTTATGGATATCTACATATATATATTGACAGTAACAGGTATAGCAGAATAGATATGTATGCACATATAGTTATAGACATCTACATATGTATCTACATAAATAGGCATATATATATATATATATATATATATATATATATATATATATATATATATATATGTGTGTGTGTGTGTGTGTGTGTGTGTGTGTGTGTGTATACGAAGAGATCTACACATGGCCATATATATGATGTACTATACAGATGTGTATACAAACATATGTATGAATATACATGTGTATGTACATGTAGACATATATCAACATATTGTATGTATATATCCATATTCCTGTCATGTGTAAACCTCACGTTTGTGTATACCCTCCCAGATGTATCTCACCATATGTATCTGATATGTGTACATTATGATAAAACAACATATGTGATGCAACAGTCATATTAATAACAAATACTACACAATTGTGAAAGTTAAGGCAATTGTTCAATACTAATCAATATGTGTATTGACAGATATATTGGAAAAACAACAGCTTCCTTCACAGTGATCATGGTATAGTGGTTAAGTGTTGTGACTATAGTGTACAGGGTCCTGGGTTCAAGATCTGCAAGGGCTATTCAATTTATTGCTGGGCAGAACAAGGGTTGTCAGATACAGAGTGGTTAAGGCAGTTATGAGCAGCTTTAAGTGCATTTGCATGTGTTTGTGCGATGGTAAGCACTGCTAAGCTACGGATAAGCATACGGGTGCTTACACAGTGTAGGCTTCGTTTACCAGTGCATAAATCAGCTTAGCTGTTATATTGGAACAATGTTCATACCTGCTAAGCATGGCTTAGCCCTGGTAATCAGTTCACACCAATCAGTCTGATAACATAGCAGGGCAATGACATCTGTAATAAGTGTATGTAATGCCATGTACAATACATGTGCCTATGTGCTGTCATTATAGTAGCAAGGGGTGTGAGTGTCATGACTGCAACACAGGCATATATGAGGCCTGTACAGCACTGTTATCCATGTGAATGTGTTACATACAGGGGTAGTAGCCCAGGGTATGTGCTGTCACACTGGCATATAGTGTATCATGGTGGTACTACTGTTGGCAGAGTTTTCCCAGGCAAGAGTAGAGTGCTATATGTAGTACTGACAACAGGAACACCTTCAGGCATAGCTGGACTCTGAGGCCTCCCTGTTGTATCCCTGGTGTGTGAGCTGTGTCGCAGTATATATCCCCTACTGGATAATGATCTGACATGTGGAATGTAACTGTAGACTACTGTCTGTACAGCACATGTTAGTGAGGGCTTCCAACATGTAGTTATGGCATATATATATATATATATATATATATATATATATATATATATATATATATATATATATATATATATATATATTGTTGTCAAATGTATATCTGTCAACACATTAATTCTAATGCATAGCTACTTGCCAAGTTGATGACTGTTAGTCCCTGTGCAGATGTGCAGTTGGCAGGTATCCAGCTGGGATATGTACAAGCAACATATGCTTGATTGACACTTACATGTCTGCCCAGCTTTGTAAGAACTGGCACATATAGGAGACAACACCCTGTATGCAACTCATGCCGTGGGTACCTCCACTACACTACCACAGTCAACAGAACATGCTTGGGTAGAGGTCTCCATCACAGACACTAACCATGTGTTGTAATACATGTTGCATACATATCAACTTGACAATCTCAGTGGCCATGTGCAGGAGGCACCCAGAGGATTGGCTGATGCATGTCACTCTCACCCTCAGGGTCACCACAGTGGTGTCTATCGATAAATTGTGTGCTGCTACATGGCAGGTGGCAAGATACCACTGTACACACATCCCCTACACAACCCATCTCTCCATGGATGATAGCTAGGTACACAGCTATGACCACCTGCAGTGATGCAGTGCATTACTGAGTATAGCAGTGTCTGTGTGTTAGCACACCTGTACTTGAGAATTCCATGAGGGCCTTCACAACCACTGCAACACCCATTGTCATTGTCAGTTGTGGCTGCTGCTGTATGGGGCATTACATGCACCCTGTTATACTCCTCTCCATACTGGCTACACAAGCCTTGCAGTACCAGCACAACAGTGCTGTACGAATCGTTCGATAGGCATGGGATACCCATTGAGTTCTGGCAATTGTGTGTATGTGTGCATGTCCACATATCTGTAGGGTACAGCATTCTGAGTCCACATACTCCTTTTACACTACCCATTGCCACACAGTAGTACAGATAGTGTTGTTGCTGCCCATAGGTGAGGCATGACAATTCAACACCCTACTATGTCTGTGGTATGTGCATTAGATGCATATCCCTGTAGTACCACTGTTAGGATATACAATGGGTTGTATCGAAGTCGTAAGCAATTTGTGATGGTGGGTATTCAGAGTGTCATCATGGGTTTCAGGGAGTACAATATCCACTGGGGGATGTGGGTGCTGTGTACACTGTCATTACACCAAGGTACACCCGTTAAATGTCCCATGTACCACTTTATGGTTACCACTGTCACTATCAACCATACATGTAACTGATACCACAATCCAGCCCAGTTATGCATGTGCTGTGTGCAGCCTACCTGTACTACATTGGGCACACAGTCATGCTAGTTAGCAGCAATAGGCCCAGGTCTCCCGGACATGTGTCTGCCTATGCATCTGTTAATGTGTATATGAAGGTATGTCACACTATGTATTGTCCATATACACCCATGACATCCCCATTAGCATACGGTACATGTCTGGGGATGTTCTGCATGTAACATGTAACCTGGAACACACCTCACCCTAAACGTTGTGTGGTGTGTGCAATGAGAACCACACACTTCAGTAGCACTACTTACCTAGGTAGGTGTCTAGTCCCAGTGTTGTCAAGTAAGAGTGTGTGTGTATGTGGATGCGTCTACATCAGGTTGCAGATTACACATGTCCCAGTGGGTCACCTGTCCATGTGGCACAGGCAATAACTGTTATACAAACCTGTGATGTGTTCCACTGTACCCCAGATATGTCACAGTCATGGTGTCACCACAGTGCCATACCCCATTGTAGAATATGACCACAGACCATCCTCTTGCTGACACATGTGTACCTACAGCACAAATGGATAACATTATGGAGACCATAATCAACCAGTGTTACTAACAGCTATAATGCACCATTGCTGGATGGCTACACTACCTGACATGTAGGCATTAAACTTTACTCCTGACAATATGTTACACTGCAATTACTTTGGAACACTGTAGTACAGTCACCGTGTGTATCAGAGCCATATTAGCCTGTCCCTGCATTGATGTTATGGATGACAGGGATGTGGCACAGGTATCATCATATGCACAGGGTGTGTTGTTGGTTTGCCAGAGGTCAAGGGTGGGCCATATATTTGACACCATGTGTGTGGATGAGGGGTGTAATGAGGTGAACTGGGCATGGTGATGTGGTGTGTGTAGGTATGGGGCTGCCCTCGGTGTGTTTGCATAGTGTGGGGCTATGCATGCACTCAGTTCTGCCATGTAGCTGCCCTACACAGGTGTTTATGGACAGCTGCAGACCATACCTAGCAGGGTGTGCAGTTCACTGCCTCTGGCCACGGACACGTGGACTGTGCCTCGCAGGGGTTCCATGGGCACATCCAGATACAGGCCTCAATGTGCTACTCTCCCCTGATGATGACAGATGTCTGCTGAAACCAGGTCCTTTCTTGGACTGGCCAGGACCATGTGATCATGGCCTGCTGTACTGTGGTGTGGACAGTGCCCACCTAAATGTTGGGGCTGGTACTACCACTACGGGAGCCCCTTGGTGTACTAGCATGTCCACATTGACTGACAGCTGTTGGTGTTGCTGGCCTACATCCATGCAGCCATCGCCGCACTCCCACCACACATTCAAGCATGGACAAACCACGGTCGATGAGGACCATCATCTCACCAGACTGTCTAACTATGAGCTCAGTATAAGCACAGATGATACTAGACAGTTCATGGAAGTTGTTGCTTGCAGATGTGAGAGTAGCTCTCTGCAGCCTCAGGCCCTGTCTGGTGTAATGTTCCATACCTGCCTGCACCACCATGACAGCCTGAAACATGCACCTGCTGGTACCAGTTATAGCGCATCTGCCAGGGGCATGATGACCAGTGGCCCTACCATGAGCACCCTGGACTTCTGCCTATGTAGTGCCCTGCCAGACATCTGGCTATGCCTGCTGTTACCAGACACAGTAGGCATGGTTACCACAATCTCTTTTGCACTGCCACCAAATGCCAGCTGTCCCACTTCAATAGCTACTGGTAATGGAGTATGTATAGGCACTGAAATTGTGTGTGGGGTTGGGGTGGCTAAAAGGGGGATGTCAAATGATGGCGCTGTTTTGGCTCCTGACAACCCCACCTGTGCCTCAACAGTACTATGATCATCTTCCGTGTCTGTATGGACACCATTAGATTGCATGCAGTAGGGACCCTGCCCCACCTCGCCACCTGTGGGTGAAAACAATAATTGCACTTTAAGACCTGTACAGCATTGCATAACAGTACACACACACACACGCACACACGCACACACGCACACACACACACACACACACACACACACACACATACACACACCACCTTAATACCTACCTATCCATGACTTTGCAGACAGTCTCACGTATATTCCCATGTGTTCTCCATCCTGCATCACACTTCGTAACATACAATCATTAATACCACTCATTAACTTTCTATTCGTCTAAATGCCTAGACAAGTCATCACAGCACAAGACCAATTACTCCATTACCTCCCTGACCTGTGTGTAGTGGCTTTAGATGGCCTCACTGCTGTCAATCAGTGTTCACCCTGTGTATGTCTGGACATCATGAGCATAGCCCCTATATGTGAGGGGCTACTATGTTCTCTCCATAATATCACGCACTGGAGTGTCATGTGTATGTATTCTTCAGTACATGCCAGATATGCTGCTTAATAAGCTTATCATGTGACAACTGTAATATATGAATACACTCCCTGGTGCTGTCTAGTAATTCCCCAATGCATCTGTAGTGCTGCATATGTGGGTTGTCAGTCACCTCTCTACTGAATGCGATATTAAGGGTATACCTAGTGTCTACCTTCCCTCCCAATGCCTGTTCCATGCTACAGACCTTATTATACTGTCAGCTGTCCTGTGATTACATACATGGCAAGTATCCCTGGTGTGTCATGTGTCATTCCATGTCCATGTACTGCACGATCCCATAGGAAATTACTGCTTTATGAACCCCACAATCACACATGTGCATACATGGACACTCACACAAACACACACACATGCACACATGCATCCTACATGCATCGACCTCCCTCTGCTTCACCAGAGTGACCCTACAGGCAAACTAACCACCCACTAAGACACACACATGTACACACACACACACACACACACACACACACACACACACACACACACACATACAGGTGAGATTGCACAATGATAATACACACAGTCCTCCTATTACCCATCTGTCAACATGCATAACATATGGTACACAACAGCATGCTGTGCAGCTATAGTCAATCCATACTAGCAACAGTATACATGTGTGATGCATGTGCTGTATTACTAGATGATGCCCCTTCCCCTGGATACCACTGCACCCATGTACACAGTATTGCTGTGCATCTGTTTTGCACCCTGCCATGTACTGTGCAACACACCTCAAAGTTGTACAACCCACTGCTGAATGTGTAGTACTTTGTCCGTTATGTCAGCTTTAATGCTCTCAGCCTCTATGTTTTTCAGCAACACATACCTGGGATGATATGTGGACAGATGTCATTTGTGAATGCCTGATGTCTGGTTTACAGCTCTCAACATCAACTGACCATGTATGACCAATCCAATACTATTACACTGACAACCGTCAGAGCATACCATGGCTATGGAGAGTCTACACACCCTTATTGATATGACTCAATATGTGACAAATGTCCTGTACATTCACATGCAGTGTCTAGGGAATTTGTTAGGTGTGCGGATGCTGACCATGATGCATACACTCTGTGTGTGCATATGTATGCACACCCTTATCATGATGGTTTGTTGTGCCTATTGTTATGTGTACTACAGCAGTCACTACTCTTGGCAGGGGTATACTAGCATGGGCCATCTGCATTTGCCAGTGTACGTTCAGCCTGCCCTACACATGTCTCCCTAATCTGCATGATGGCAAGGTCTACTCATGTGCACATCCCTTGGTGTTCACACACTGCCATCACTATTGCTGTTGGGGTAGGGTTACATCTGCCACAGTTCCTGAACCTGACTGTGTGCAGATACAGCCATTCTTAGCATCCTTAGGATCCCTGCTGCAGTGCACTGGTGTGTCATACTGACAGCCTCCCCCACCTTCAGCCTTTTTGCAGATGCTTGACAAGTAAGGCCTACATATGTGTGTCAGTTTGCAGTGTCACATACACTGAACATCGCATGTTACAGCTTAGTCCCAGCTGATAATGTGGACCACAGTAATACATTATGCCATAGTGTAACTCTGCAACAGTTGCCATTGCACTACCGGTATATACACTGAATAGGGACAATGTTTCAAACATGTCCCTACTGTAGGCCTTGTCTCCCACCATTATGTTACTCCCTGTGGACACATTCTGCAAAGACAGGATGTTAGTTATCTTGCAGGTGTCTGAAATACCTTTCCAATACCACATCATGGTCACCACTTTGATGCCATGCATTTAATAGCAACCATACATTCACATGTACAGATTGCATTCTGGATAGGTGTGTTAGATGTATGCATGGAATATACCATAGTCATTACATGCCCGGTGTATTGGCAAGAATCAACATAAACCATACTCACCAGCTACAGGCTGCTGCCTTGGTGGTATTCTTGAGGAACCTACATAAGAGGGTGAGAGATGCAAAGTTAGTGGTCACACATGTGGCATTGCTACAGGGTGAGTGCAGTATTACAATACATCAACAGTACATGTCCACAATACTACCACATATGCACAGCTGTTTATCACTACTATGCAGCAACAAACTTTATCTATGACATGTCGGATATGCTTGCTGTACCTGTACAGATGTGGATGCATTTGCAACAGTGGTCTACTGATGTGCCCTGTGACCTTACCTGCACGCTCTTCAGCCGGTGTGTGGGTAGCACCCACCTCCATAATGGTGTCTGGCAGTTGTTGGCTAGGAGTTCCTCAACATGTGTCAGCGGTGTTGGATGGCATGGGCCCCCAATTGCAAGGTGATCCCCCTGGCCTGCAGCAGCACACCAACTGGCATTGCAAAACAGGTAAGAACAATGATACTGGACCTGCCCATAACTGCAGTTGTGCAGTCCAACATCATTGACCCTATGGACTAAGTCGTTCCACAGGGCGGTCCACTCCTGCTGCAATGGGCGGCCTGGCCAAACAAGACAGGGTAGTGTTGGATTAGGTGGTTTACCACAATTTCATCCTCAGCAGCTGAGTAAGCCAGGAGGCTTCCATGTGACATCTTGCCTGAAAGACATAAAGATGGAAACAGGGGTGAGCAAGTCATACAGCAAGGTTACCACAGTTCTTAATACACATCACTGTCACCCCCCCACCACACCATATCAGTGACAACAAGCTGTACACACAACTCAATAGGTATGGCTGCAGCTTGCCTACCAGTGGGACAGATATTGTTTTGTGCCACACTTTGTGTGATGTATTTGTAGCCATGATCCCTGTGTGGACACTATCATTGCTGGCCTGTTACCTGCATGCTATTGTCAGGGCCAATATAGCTCCATATATGCCTATGGTATGCTTACTATGATATTGCTGCACATCTGACATTCTGTGTTATGGGGAATATCTATGCATGCTGTTGGACATGTTCCAGGATTGTGTAGACTATTACTGCCCAAATATGTTCTATAACAGTGACACAATAGCATGTTTATGGACTATAGGCCAGCAAAACCACCTCTCCAAACTCATCTGCCCATGTTACCAGGTCACATCACATGTGGGACCCACCCTGGGGCCTCCTCATGTACTGGTCCAGCAATACCTTCAGGTGGAACCAACTCAGGGGATGTTGCCCCCCCCCGTGGGCACACACAGCCATGATCTTGTCCCCCGAGGTCAGGTCCAGGGTCTGTTCCACAGCTGGCTCCACAGACACATGTGGGATGTGTTACATCACCTTGAGGCACCCATGGTCCACATGCTCCTCCTGTTCAGCCTCCAGGCCAGGCATCTTCAGGACGTGGACTGTTGTTGTGAGAAGAAGTGGGTGGGAGGCATATCCCCATTGTGTTCATATTGTGGCCCATGGGGCTTCCACATCACAGACCACACACACACCATCCTGGGTGTTTACCCACCACATGTGTCACATGCCACCCCTGTAGGCTATTCTCTATATCTACCAACCCTGACCACCTCCACAACTATACCTGCCATACTTCCTCATATTCCCATTCCATACTTCACAGACAAGGGCAATGTGGTCCAAACAAGGGGTTCAAATGTGACATACCCTTCCATGTTGCACACACTGATAGCTGTAGATATCTCTGTGTATTGCTATGTGTGCTGTTCCCTTACACATAACATGCAGTACTGTGGTGGTTATAGAGGGAAAATGTATTTACATACATATATGTTTGTGTGTGTTTGTATATATGTATACATCTGTATATAGGTATATATCTATATATGTGTAGATATATATGATGTTTATATGTGTTTATATATATGTCTACACATGGGTATCTGTATATTTGTGGATATATATATATATATATATATATATATATATATATATATATATATATATATACACACACACACACACACATATACATACCCATATATGGGATACATTCAGATACCAAGTCCACAATCTCACAACACCTTCCTGCACAGATGCACTGTTCTGCCTTGCTACAAGACAGACAGGTGCCACATATGGACACAGCCTGACATTAAAGGGGTATATGCAGGGCCAGATTGCTCGCAGCCCTTTTACACACCAATGGCATTACAGCATGCTACAATACAGGTTAACCTGAGTATCCTGCAAGTGGTGGCTTGTGGAACCCACATGCCCATCATTATGGCATTACTTCCACCACAAGCTATTGGCCACAGTAATATACATGCTTCCCATTACAGAACACACAGTATGATGGCTTACATCTCATCAGTCAGTGCTGCTCTACACAGTTTATGGGTATGGCCCACTACCCACAGGGACAGACTCTGCTGTCCTTAGCAGTTGTAAAGCTGAAGATCATTACAACAACAACACCTGATGCCACATATAAATCATTCCACATCACCTATCCCATTATTATGGAGCAAGCACTGCAGTCAATTACATGCATATATACTTCACATACCTGTTGTGGGAATGATGTCTCTCCTGGATATTTTGCTGGATGGATGTTTTTTTTTTTTTTTTTTTGCCTTTCACACACTCTTTCTCTCTATCTCAGTCTCTCTCCAGCAAATGGATTGAGCTGCTTTGGATAGATTGCAGCATGGCTTTTGTAGGTGATGTACATGATCAGGTGATGGCCTCTGCACCAATCTGTGTCCACCACTTGCTACTTGCATTCAGCAATCTGTGTGCTACTTCCAATTACCACTGTCATAGCAACCCACTACTATAAATCCCTACATCATGTGGGCATGGTCCCTTTACCATTCATGTATGGTAGGCATCCTTCCTGTGCATGGGCAGCAGTGTTACAGACAGCAGGTAGCAATACCTCCTACAAGAGAACTTGCACATTCAGGCCAGCTACATATTTGTATGAGGCTCCAGAAATACAGACAGAGTGTGAGTAGTGTATGCATTGCGTAGCACTGGTGTTACAGGGTTTGTGTGTGCATACTAGTTTAACAAGGAATGCAGTCTGTCTGCATAGCTCTCAGCTGTTGGCCTATCCACTTGATGGCCGGAGGTGTGCCTGTTAAGTTTTGTCTGTCCACCACACAGATCTTGTGTCAGATATATCACTGGCAGTGTGTGTGTTGAGTGCTATCAGTATATGGCTACATCCATTTCTGTTTTTAACTTCATATGCCTGACTAAGGGTATTTTGCAGCCTATTCTGCAACACCAGCAACTTGTTTAGTGTATGACAACAGTATTTCACATATGGGCCTGTGTTCCAGCCTCTGTCCTCCACCTACGTACCAGGCTTTGTCCATATGACATGCTGTCAGGGGTTATGTAGTGGGCTGTGAGTATGTCAAGCTCCCATTCCTGCCATCAGTCCACTGCTGTTGTGGCCCCCACACATATTGTGTGGTTGGGTCCATATATGTGCGGCCTTCATCTACACAATACGTGTGTGCCCTTATGCACTCCAGAGGTCAGTATATGTAACAGTGGTATATGGCCCTGTATGTCAGTCTATGGAGGGGGATTCACCATAACTAAAATAGACTGCTACAACATGTGGGGGTATTAGAGGTAAGCTGCCTTAATGTATCTGGATGTACATTACCATACAATCTGCCATACAGACTATTCTGTTTGTCAGTGTGATTGTGATTGTGTCAGCTATGCCTTGTTATGTAACAGATACATCCCAATGTGTCAACTGAGGTTTTTACCCCTAGGGATTGTGTACAGAGTGTATATAGGGGCTGCTGGACTATACATCTGCATTACTTACTGTTGATTGATTATTATCCTGTGGCCCAGTTTGTGTTTACTATTGCACTACTTGAAGGCCTCAGCCTGGACAACATCATATGTAAACCTTTCCAGAATACTGTATTACTATAACTGTTTCACAGTTGCATTAGTCTGTTTATATGTATGTAAGAGTCTAAACAGCTATATGACATGGCATATACAACTGTAATAGTAGAAAAATAAAGCTTTCCCATGTATGCAAACCTGTGTGTGGTGTTATATCCTTTGACCTCCCTATGGGTATATGTTGCAGGCAACAACTGTCATTTGTATGGGTAGCTCATACAGTGTCCAGTTGGTAAGGTGGCAACTGTAGGCATAGTGGGTATTCCGTACTGAGTGCACCTTCTACATATGTATCTTCCTATAAAAACCTTTGTGTGTGTATGTGTAGTTACATATATATTTTATATATATATATATATATATATATATATATATATATATATATATATATATAGATATATATAGATATATATATATATATATATACACATGTATGTATCTGCATATATGTGTCTGTGTATATGTATCTTAGGAATGTTTATTGCTTTCACATTGTACATTCCCTATGGTAGCCAGACTGTACTGCATGATATGTTACTTATACCAGCCTGACATCATACAGGTGGGATGGAGTACTGTTAACATCTTGTGCCCATGTTGTGTCAGGTCCTGGTTATGGGATTTGCATCAGTTGGTATTGTACTGTAGGGCAGGCATTTTTGGCTGTGGGGGGATATCTATGCATAGAAGACATATGTTGTTTGGGCCCCCTCACCTCCATTAACGGTGCATGTGGACATATATGTTTTTATTATGTTCTTTTATATATCTATAGATATATGTCTGCATATACATATACAGATATGTATTTACGCTTGCATATATATATATTGCTGTATATATATATATATATATATATATATATATATATATATATATATATATATATATATATATCTATACAGACATATAGATGTAGACGTATATATCTATAGAAGTATGCATATGTATATATATATATATATATATATATATATATATATATATATATATATATATATATATATGGTATATCTATTTAGATATAAATATATATATATATATATATACAGACACACATACATCCACGTTTAAATACATTTCCTGTACTGTTGAATGACTATGCTTGATATGTTTGTGAAAACAGCAGGGTTATGTATATCTGACATGGCTTAGTGGTAAATCACTTTGACTATGGCCTGCAGGGTCATGGGTTTGAGCCTTGCAGAGGTTGTTTATTGGTTGGATACAGAGTGATTAAGGCAGTTGTAAGCAGGTTTTCATGGAGGTAAGCACTGTTAACTTCTGGTTACAATTTCTTATACTGATTTAGCTTCTCAATTGCTTAACCTGTGTCGGCATTGCTTACCTCCATGCAAACAGGCTTAAACCTGCTTACTGTTGCTTAAAAGTGCTTACTCCTACTTACCCCAGAGCTAATTTCTTTAAAAGAAAAGAAAAAAGGGTTGATAAGAAAGTGGTAGCACAAAGAGGAAAAGACAGTAGGGAAAATATATAGGGATGTGCAGGAAGGGTATAGGGAAGGTCCGTAACTGCCCAGTTCTTCTACCACAACAGCTGTGCATATACACTGAAGTTGGAGGTAGATTTGGACACTCAAATCCCTGAGAGAGGGGTGAGGACAACAATAATATGCTGTGATGCAAATCAGACCAGATTACATGTGTCCAGTGGACATGTGTGCGAAATGGAGAGCTATGTATGGGTCGTGATTATTTTTGGGAACGGATTGCCCTTTTTTTCAGGTGAGAGTGGAATGTTGGGGAGGGATAGTAGGTATATTTGGGGAGGTAGTTTGGGTAGGTTAGCAGACAAGACAGACAAGATGCATACAGGGGCGGTAAATGACATGTGTGGGGGATAAACACCTTGATGGGGAGGGCTGCTGGGGAATCTGAAGCCCATGAGCTACCTAGTGGAAACAGTGGGACTGAGGTCCCCAGCCATGGGCAGTCACTGCTGCACCTTCACAGCCCCAAAGGTGGCTGCGCTGGGGCCTGACTCGTAAAACAAGGCCAAACCTGTAGTCACGACACATGGCTCTCAAGCTAGCATAGCAGATCTCCGACCTCCCTGCCGAGCTCGCTATGCACCATGACCTGAACTTGGCGACGGGTAACAGGTTCCTGTCCACGCCCACTCCCGGGGCTAGGTGAGCCCCATCTCCTGAGGCAGTTCCACCTGAAGGTGATGCAGAACCAATGAACGAAGAGGTCCTGGATTGAGCCCCAGATGTGCTGGTGCCCAGTGCCACAGCCAGCTGAGGTGGGACAGGTGGTTCCTCTGGGACCCGCATTCTCATATGTGCTATGGTGTTTATGTTTTATCAACATATGTGGGTTAGTAATAGTCAACACATTTCAGTATTAGGTAGAACAGCATGTATAGATATTCCATTAAACCCAGACACCAGATATGGAACAGTTGCATGGCAAACAGAACACATGCATGTACGGGATCACAGTGCTAATAACAACAGCATGCAGGTGCATTGATGGCACCATCCTACCAATGTTGGAGTATTTCAACATAGCACTTGCATAGAAATAGATTTAAATAATTATCAAACAATAGGACATATGTCCCAACATTACAGTGAAGTCATCACGTACCAATTGATATGGTATTTAGTGTACTGTTGGAGATATGGTGGGGGAGAAAGATGTCATTTAGCAACTAGTATATTCCTGTAGTTTGCATTACTTTCCTAGTCAATGCTGTTATCTGTACCTTCCAAGTATTACTACACTACCCTATTGCCTTAGTTTGGACAGTGATATGGCAGTAGACAACTATATACACAAAATGGTTTTACCTGCAGTATACACCTCTTACCTGGTATACCTGTGGAGCAATTGTTTGTTAATACTGACTAACTGTTTCTACACATGCTCCCAGATTCCAGGTCGATGGTTTGCACATACCTGTCCATCTCTTTTTGCATGGACTCTGGCCATGTCTTGACCAAACTAGGTGAACCAGGACATATGTAGACTAATGCCCTATTCAACCTTAAGTGACATACAGCACTCTTATACAGGATTTCCTAGACAGTTATATTATGTAGCACAATGTGATAGTGATGAGTAATACCTTATTATTCAGAGCAACTGCAACACTAACAATGCCATACAATACCAAAGTAAACACTACCAGTACAGGGTATCACTCGTTTATTTCTGGGCACAGTGTTCGTATCTGAGAGACCTGTGGGAGCAATGTTTGTTAGCACTACCTGAATGTTGCCACACAAAGTAACAGATTTCACATTAGTATTATGCACTTACATCTCACTCTGTTACTGTACACACTCTGGTCACAGCTTGACAACATGGAGGTGTAACTAGGACATGCTTGACTTATTACTATCATAATGGTTTGTGTAGTTGCTAGAGTGACAGGTTTGTTTTTCTAGATGTGTGACAATAAGTTTTATTTCCTATTTGCAACCTATATGTCTGGGATCATCCCACTGATTTCCCAGGGAGACACAGTGACAGACAACAGATATGGACCAATTTACTGGACATTCTGGACTTATCTGTACAGTTGTGGGGTATGATTCTGTATGTAGACTACTACCACTTCTAGGATTCGAACCATGACTGTGTGTGCTAAAAATACGACAGTTCACGTCTCAGTTATGTGTGCTATTTGGATTTTGTTGTCCGTCTTTTCACTGTTTTCTGTCTATGACTCTTTCAGTTGTACTAGCTGACCTTTGGGGATTACACCAGTCATATACAGACATTCCTACACATTTTTTTATTTATGTCGCACAGTGTGGGTAACAGTGCTTAATACAACAGCACTACTAAGTGATTGCAAATCTACATTTTCATATGATACCAGAGTAAACACATGCAGTACAGCAGTTAGACCTTCATTGTCAGGCTATTATGCTTTTATTTACATACAACCTATATGAGACTCTTTCTGCCATATTCTCTGGTGTATGCAGTACTTGCCTTAAACAATATAGGTTTTATATGGACAATGATGTATTATTTATTTATATAACATTTTTTTAACCGGGGGTGTCTAACTGAGCCAAAATGGCCCTTTTTCAGCAGAGGCCCAGGGAGAAAATCTCCACATAGAAAAATTACTGATACATTTAGTTATTTAGACATGAACAACATACACACAAATGACAAAAGACATGTTTTTACAGTGGCATGTAGCACATCAACAGTTACAGTGGAGAGAACAAACAAAAAATATTAATTTAAAAATAAAGGTAATTAATAGATTTGTGGTGTACAGCTGAAATTTGGAACATAGGTAGAATACATACATAGTACACAGGTACAGTACACGCACTAATACTGTTAGATGTATTTCCTATGACAGTACATGCAAGAGTATTACTAACCTGCCTCGTGTCACAACCTCTCCAAGCAACATCCATGGGCCTCCTGGTTCACAGGCGGCTCATTTGCCGCTGTGAAGGACATAAGAGGAATATTTAGCCATACCTATCCATTATATACATGAGCTTGCAATTATTAAACAGGCAGTGGAGTGATACTTACACACTACTGGGACCTACCCTGTCATCCTAGCCTCTTGGATCAACTGATCCAAGAGATCCCTCTTTTGCCGCTTCAGGTCAGCATAGTGATGCCTGACCTGCTCACCAGTTTGGGGTATGCCAGTGGCACTGGTGAGGTCATGGGTGAGACGGTCCCAGGCTTCCACTTTATATTGGGAACCCTGGTACTGGCCCTACAGCAGTCTCTGCTCATTCTCTTTGACAAGGATTCCTGCCATGATTCTGGACTCCTGGATGCCCCAGTGCTGCACCCAAAAGGGCACTCCCTCTCCCATTCCAGACATGATGCCTGCAAGGGAAATCTACAACCAATTATGAGATGCATTCCTGCCTGTCAGGTTTAAATAGGGCCAATTTCCCCCTCTTTGCTGTGATTGGATGGTTTTGAAAAGGCTAAACTATGGGCAAACTTGCTTACCTAAGGTTGGCATTATTTAAAGGGGTATACCACTGGGCAAATTGAGTTAGCTGGCCTACACATTGCTAACACCTACTAAGCTGGCCTGTGCAATCCTTAGCGTTGCTTAATATTTACTTTGTATTATATTTGCTTTTTGGCATTGATTTATTATTCTGTACATGTTATATATATCTCTGGTATCCATGATTCATGTGTATATACACTGTATGAGGTCCTTGTGCTTATTAGGGGACTTCAACACTTTATTACAATTACACCTCACATCTGAGCTTACTGCGGTACTTCAGTTCACATAGTTACGATATGTAGTAGGTTATAGAACATAAGACTGTATATAGATTCCTTTCACATGTTCAGTTTGATTTAATTATAGTGAGGATCTGTTTGGTGATACCCCAGTCTAATGTCCTGCTGTGAAGGCTTAGTGGTTAACTACTGTGACTATAGTGTACAGGTTCCTGCATTCAAGACCTGCAAAGGCTGTTTATTTTCTTTCTGGCCAGAACACCGGGTGTTGCATACAGAGTGATTAAGGCACTTTTAAGCACTTGTAAGTGGGTTTGCATGGGTCTGCGCAAAGGTAAGCATTGCTAACCTCGGGTTGCATATGCCTACAGAGAGTTAGCTTCACTATTGCTTAACCTGTGTGCGCATTGCTTACCCCCATGCAAATGGGCTGAAACCCACTTACTAGTGCTTATATATGGTTACTCCCCCATACTACTGCTTCATTATGCTTACACATGCTTACTAGTGCTTACTCCTGCTTACCACTGCACTAATTTAGACAGTAATGTCTAATGGTTCTTGGGAAAGTAGGGGATTTGGAAGCTGTATGGAGTTATCATTCATTACATTTTTACCTTATATTTGTATCCTTGATTCCTGTGTACATATACTGTATGGGGCACATCTGATTATCTATGGACATTGCAACATTATGACACTGACACCTCACATCTGCATTTAATGCAGTACTCCAGTTCACAAATATATGTTATTTCATAGGTTATGCAACTAAAAATATTGGTCATAAAGTGATATGACAGGGAAAATGGAATGTGCTGCAGTTGGACTCGAACCAGGAATGACTGCTTGTAAGGCGAATGCTCTGCCCACTCCACTATTGCTGCACTGCCTCATTTGCATATATCTTGCTTTTTATCCTCTTGTGTCATTTAAGCTGCATTAACCGTAGCTAAGTGATGGGCAAACCCATGCACCTACTGTTAAATTTCATGTGTTTCATAAAAAAATCATTATATTTGTTGTTTTAAATATTGCTCTTGTACAGTTGCTGGGGGTATGCATACACCTATGAGCAGTCTCGCTCATTCTTTTTGGACTTATCTGTTTTTCTTCATTGCAGGGGCATGTATATTCTGAGAGCTCTGCTCTCAGACACACCCCCTGCAATCTTAGACACTCCATGTAAGATTAAGAGCTCAGGCAGCATGCCTTCATTAATATGCCTGGCACGCTGCCATCATGCTCCTAAATGGCCTCTTCCATGCAGGACTAAGCTAGTCTTGCATGGAAAGATAGTAAATCCGTGGGAGTGTGTTTGAGACTGTCAACCCCAAGGTTATAGCAGCATGACTCTATCTTAGCTGGAGTTGTACAGTGTCACATTTGTAGGTATGCTATTGCGACCATGTCTAATAACAGGATTATGGTTAATCAAGGCCTGTTGTGATGTACACACAAGCAAGACTCTCTTGCTAATGGCATTATCAATGACCACTGTTGAGAAGTGTAAAGTCTCTCCACCCCTATACTCCTATGCACACAAACACAACATGTGAGAGATGTGACTATATTACAAACCTTGATTCCATGCTGTCTCACACACCAGTCAGTACATATGATGATGAGCAGTTTGCCAACATGCACACCTTACCATATATTCCACCCACACCCACATCACAAACACTTGCATGTGTGGAGCTCCTTACTAGACAAATAGACAAACAATAGACACCTCAGAAACCCAATTGGAAGCTCACTGCACATAATAATACATCTGCAGAACACAGTACACATAATAGCACATGCACCACTGTCTCAACCGTCAAACTCCTGAGGCAAAGTTCAAACGCAAACCTATTATGTTCATAGCCTTCAGCTGCATCTGACCATCACCTAGGATGATGGCTTAATAACACGGAAAATGAGTGAAGTCAATAATTGGCTTATTGTGTGGTGTCATTGTAAGGGGATCCAGTACATGTCAGCCAGGGATGACTTCTTCAACAGACCTCCCATGGGAGTTTGTGTACTGGCCAAGGCTGCTGACATCCCCATAGTGCATCTTATAGGTGGTGTCTCAAGGAAACACTTTCCAATGAGGAAACACCATCTTCAAACATCACATTTAAGCTGCTACATTCTAGGGATGCCAACACTACACACCACTCACTGGAAGGTGCCCCACCTTGGAAGATGCAGACATTTGCACAGTCACACACACCTGGTTCAAGGCTGTGTATAGCAACATGGCCTTACCAGGCTACATGACCTTCCACATGTTCAGTCCTCAAACTGAAAGTGTGCCAAGTAATGCTGGTGGTGTATCCATATCCATTAAAGATAGATACACATCCAGACTGATTAAACAGTGTGATTCCCTGGAGACACTACAGGTGCTATTCACTGCTGGTAGGACACCTAATCAAGTCATTGCCAGCTAGAGGAGCAACTCCATAAATCAGGATACATGCTGTGCTTATTTGAATCTACTTGTGACTATCAAGATACATCATGACACCATGGTGTGGGGTGACTTTCCCTAACCACCAATGGTGTTGGTTACTCATGCTCCAAATCACTTGCCCAATGGTTAGTCCACATCTTTACCTGCAATGCCAAGAACCAGTGGAGTGATATCCCCACAATGGGAACTGACATACTGTAGCAGGTGCTTACCAATATGGATGACCACTGTAACACCTCCACTGTGAGGTCCTCCCTGGTAAGATCTGACCAGAAATCAGTCTCTTGAAAAGTAAGAATCACACCTGAACTCCCCCTTGCAGCAACCACAGTAACAAACTTCAACAAAGCAAATTATAACCTCGTATGGGATGGTAAAAGAAGCTTGACTGCACCTCCCCCCTCAGATGGGACAGGCAACTATGCCGAGTTCTACACCAATGCATTACGCAAGCACCTGTACAACTGCATAGAATCAGCTGTACCCGACAGGAGGAAAACAAGCTCCTCATGGCACAGCAAACTGTGAGCAGTTAAACAATCGCCCAGTCATGTCAATCTCATACAAGACAGTTGTCATGAACAAATTCTTGTTGACATACTCATGGCCATAAACCCCATGCAAGTATGTATGTAGCATCATTTCCATTGGCAACCCTAATGTTCCTGGTAAGTAGCACATCAGTAGCAACACCTGATGTACACACTCATGGGTGATAGAACTGGGCACACAGGCCTGGCCACACATGTTTATACTTACTTTACCAAAGATCATCATGTCTCCCTAGGGGTAAGAAAGGAAGAAAAAAATGCACATATTATTACTGAGGGCAGTGTCACCCAATAATGACATAGCTTTAACCTCCATGCACTCTTCTCACAGCAAGCAAATACTTTAGTACAATGGTCATTTTGTCATGTACCTTTCCAAGCACCAGTGGCAATTCACACACCAAAAAAATTCCCCACAAGGGAACTTCAAGTCCCAGTATCTGTCCTATGGGGATCATCTGAGATAACTGTTATTGTAACTTGTGAACTTTTGTTATATAGACTACTCAGATGTGAGCTGTGCCTTGCATACAGGGCAATGTCTGACCTGGCTGTATTGGAAATGCTGCATATCTGTAGTGGAATGGTACATGGATTACTTTCTGTATGGACATTAACTTAGTATGTGACATTACTAACACATGCTGGTTGGGGAGATATGTCTACCAGACTTTAACACACCTTTGAAACAGACTCCCACCTAATGACAAACAGTGCACCTCATTGGCCCTCTTCAGATGCAATCTCTGTGATTGCCTGGATGACCATCATTTGACAACAGGGCTTTTGCCTGTGTTCCTCGTGGACAGTCGCAATATGTGCTGATTGTGTAAATAAGGGTAAGAAATTGACTAGGATTTTGAGGGACCTAGCGCCATTAGCCTACTAAAGTCCAATGATCCCATGATCACACACTGATGTAAAATGGTCTAAAATCCACACATACAAACCTGGCTACAGTTAGAATAGTAGCACTACCAATTAATGTTTTTCAGAACACTGCACAACACACACTCTAAGTTGGCTACAATTATATTATAACCTCTACCTATCTAATGGTGCACACTACAGATCACAGTATTTATCAGGCATGCCAGGGCAGATGCCTGACATTAGAATGGCAGTTAGTAGTCTTAAGGTACATGATATCAGTAGGCCTTGTGGAAGACAGATGCTTGGAGTCTGTCATCACCTGCAAGGGCCAAAAAGTGCAAACCATTTCAATTTGGTAGTTCATGTGGGATTCCCATTTGTTTTCTAGAGAAATGCACACACATGCACACAAACACACTAAGTAGACAGGAGTGGGAGTGAGATTAGAACCCCACCCTGTTTAGTTTTACTCACTACTGATCACAGCATTTACCACACATGACATGGCTGAAGTCTGACATTAGAATGGCAGGTGGTAGTCTTAAGGTACGTGATACCAGCAGGCCTTGTGGAAAACAGGAGCTTGGAGGCTAGCATCACCTGCAAGGGCCAAAAAGTGCAAACCATTTCAGTTTGTTAGTCAATATGTTTCCCATTTGCTTTGCAGAGAGATCTGCATGTGCACACACACGCACACACACACACACACACACACACACACACACACACACACACACACACACACACACACACACACACACACACACACCAAGTGGATAGAAGTGAGAATGAGATCAGTAGCCCTACCCATCTAATTTTACAAATTGCAGCTCCCAGCATTTATCACACATGCCATGACTGAAGTCTGATCATAGAATGGCGGTTGGTAGTCATACGGTACATGACATCAGCAGGCCTTGTGGAAGACAGGATCTTGAAGGATGGCATCACCTGCAAGGGCTGAAAAATGCAAACCATTCAGTTTGGTACTCAGGTGTGGGATCCCCATTAGTTTTGCAGGGGAAATACACATACACACCAAGTGGATGGGAATGAGATTAGAATCTCTACCTATGTAGTCTTGCACACTACAAATCACAGTGTTTATAGAATGAGCCATGGCTGCAGGCTAGCATTTGAGTGGCAGTTGGTAGTCTTACGGTACATGAAATCAGCAGGCCTTGTGGAAGACAGGAGCTTGGAGGCTGGCATCACCTGCAAGGGTCAAAAAGGCTAATTACTTCTGCTTAGTACTCAATGTAGGATGCCCATTTGTTTTGCAGGGAGATGCACACATCAAGTGGAGAGGAGTGAGATTAGAACTCATACCCACTGAGTTTTACACACAACAGCTCATGGTATTTATCACATGCACCACAGCTGAAATCTGACATCAGAATGTCAGTTGGTAGTCTTAAGGCACATGACATCAGTATACCTTGTGGAAGACAGCAGCTTAGAGGCTTGCATCACCTGCAAGGGCCAAAAAGTGCCAACCATTTCAGTGTGGTAGTCAATGTGGGATTCCCATTTGTTTCTCATGGAGATGCATACACACACACCAAGATAACAGGAATGAGATTAGAACCCCTACCTATCTAGTCTTACACACTACAGACCACACATTTATCCCAAGCACCGCAGCTGATATCTGCTTTATGTATGACTGCAGATGACTACTTGTGGAGTACATCAACTAGGCTTGTGTTGAACAGCATTTGTGGCCTGCATAGTGACATTGCTTCTCACTGTTCTCTGCATCTAGTAGCCTAGCAGTCACATAACTGTTTTTTATCCTAGCTATGTGGCTACAGAATCCAATTGCACCATATGTGGGTATTTGCATTTGGATGGGCAAGCCTGTGGGCAAATACAATGTGCCCTGTCAATGTGTGCATACAAACCATGATACATAACACCACCTGTTCAACTGTTGTGTATGTCCGGTGACAGTCAGCAGGCACAGGGGGCTGTATGCAAGTGCATTATCTACTGTTGAGTCCTTACACTTGGTCCTTAGATCAATGTTATATATGTGTCATAGTGCAGCTTTAATCACCATTATCAGGATATGTAGGACAATACAGATATACACACACATATAAACATATATATTTATGTCTATAACAGGGTCATATATATAAATGGAGGTGTGTGTGTGTGTGTGTATTTGTGCATGTGTGTGTGTCTGTATGATATATATATATATATATATATATATATATATATATATATATATACATATAGATAGATATATATCTATACATATATATATATGTATAGAATATATATAGATAGATATGTGTGTGTGTGTGTGTGTGTGTGTGTGTGTGTGTGTGTGTGTGTGTGTGTGTGTGTGTGTGTGTGTATTATGTAAGGAATGTATGTGTTTATATATATATATATATATATATATATATAGTGTTTATATATATATATATATATATATATATATATATATATATATATATATATATCTGTGTGTGGGTGTGTGTATATATATATATCTGTGTGTGGGGATGTGTGTCTGTGTGTGTGTGTGTGTGTGTGTGTATGTGTATGTATATATATATATATATATATATATATATATATATATATATATGTATATATATATAGCGATAGATAATATATCTATAGGGAGAGATAGATAGTGACAGACATATATGTATACATATATGTATGTATCTGTAGACATATCTATATATATAAGAAGTCATTTTGAGTGGGGAGCAACTGAATTGAGCTCTGCTTAACTAATAGTATGAGCATGCCCAGTAGAATTTTCGCTAGTTATAACCTGATTCCAGCCCACACCTAGCTATACTCCAGTCCAGGATTTGTATGTTACACAAAATGACATTGATCTCTATTTCTGTAGTGCTGCACATCACTGACATTGGCTACAACTTTCTAAAGTTGTTTGGTGGAATTAATACATGACAGAGGTTAATAATATTACACCACACACAGACTGACAGCCTGTGAAACACAAAGTAATGATACCTCACATCCAAAATAAGTGGGTACTTCTCGATTAGAATCATGAGCACCATCACACAAGCTAATTGCCCTAGTCCTTTTAGTCATACAAGCTGCTTGACAGATGGGGATCATTCATCACACAATCAATTGCATAATTATATATACA
Organism: Protopterus annectens; assembly: GCF_019279795.1. NCBI lineage: Eukaryota > Metazoa > Chordata > Ceratodontiformes > Protopteridae > Protopterus > Protopterus annectens. The sequence goes on from NC_056730.1 coordinate 795,598,488, forward strand.
TTCTTATTCCTGCATTAAGTAAGATATACAATGTATGGTCACTCTCTCTGTTACTGTCCTCTGACTGCCTGTAATGCTGATATACCATTGCTGAGTTTTTGTTATAGCAGTTATAAGGCAACACTGCTGTGTTGGGTGTGGTGGAACACCACCACATGTTCTGCTGGGATACACAATAATCTAACTATAATGTCACCCCACTGTCTAGCATCTGCCATGACTGATGTACCAGTAACCTGTTTCAGTAGGACTGAATATTCCATGCATGAGGCCTAGTGAATAGTAATGGAAACGTGATAGTGGAATGTGTATCTGTAGTCCCATGTAGATGTTATTTCTGTATGAGTAGCCCACTATATTCACTTGCATGATGTAGTAGATCCATACTGTAGAACAGAGTGTGTGTATGTCTCTTTAAGAAGCATTTGCAGATGTAGGCATGTACGTATAGATGGTGAGCATGTGCAGGCACAAATGCTATTTTGAGAGAATAGCCAGAGTGTTACCATGTATGAGTGTTGTAGTCAGTCTGTTTATAAGTTTATTTACGTTTAAGTTACAAAGCCTCATTCCTGATGTGTTTGTGTGTAATAATGCTGCCTGAATTAAACCCATAACCGCTTGTCTGTTTTTCCCTGACTGGATGAGAGACATAGTGTCAGAACTGGGATTAAGAGAACAACTTCTTCAAGCCATGAGGTGCAGAACTGTAGGTGATGGCAGATTAAGCTGGTTGAATGAAACAGAGTTCAGACAATCAAAAAGGGCCAGAAATGAACATAGGTAACCAGAACTTGCACAAATGATTTATTTTGCAAAGAAAATGAAACGGAGCATCTGTAAGGCATAAAACACATTATTAAGTAAATAAGTAGTACAAAAAGCATTATTAAGAAAAAAGGCACAAAACACATTATTAATTAAACAAAATGTTTGAAACCATGATATTTGATAAAACTAGCAGAAATATTCATGAAGGGCTCAAAATTACCTTTGATTTGCATAAAGAGCATGTTTAAAGTAAACCGCACAAAAGCAAAGCACAATGAGCATGATAAGAGATTAAATGTACATAACAAGTACACTAAAATGGCAAAGTAAGGTTTAAAAGCAAGGGAACTGCATGTTGTTTAGTAAAAGACTGTGTTTTGGGCACAAACTACTATTTCGTATTGGCCAAACCCATTCAAAGCATAATTAGAGTTGTTCAAAGTATCTCAGAATGTTCAAAATGTTTGCAGAGTTTGTGCTTTATTATGGTGCAATTATTTCAAAGAGTTTGCTGTGCCCAAAGTACAGTTATATTGCAAAATGCAGTCAAAGTACAGCCATTTCGAAAAGTTTCTTGTGCTATGTACATTTATTTGCATAGTGCCTCCATTTCAAAGTGTTTCTTACACTGTACAGAGTTATTTCACAAAGCACAGCCATTTTGAAGTTTCAGTGCTGTGTACAGTTTATTTGTAAAGTACATTTATCTCAAAATGTTTCTTATTCTGAGATTTTTCCACTATATACAGTTTATTCACAAAGTGCAGTCATTTCAAAGTATTTCTTACACTAAGGAGTGGTTTCATAAAGTACAGGGATTTTAAAGTGTTCTTGTGCTACGGAGACTTATTTGGCAAAGTGCAGTTATTTCAAATAATAGGTTGTGCTGTTGGTTATAATTATGAGTACTGGCATAAAGTTTTGGCATATTTACATGTATGCATGCTCGTACATAATTTCAAGCACCTTCACTACTGTGTGTTGATATGCAGAGGCATTTCGCAGACCAAGTCCACTTGTGTTTGATCATAATATAGCAGAGAATTGGAGAGTATTTGAGCAGGAATACGACATTTGTATATAACCAGCTTTTTCTGACAAAGATGTACATACAAGCGCATTCCTTTTGCTTAACTTGGCTGGGTCAGAAGCCATTGAAAGAGAGTGTTCATTTATGTATGCACCAGAAGTATATGCAGGAGAGAGGGGAAACCTCCATATTATTGTAACAGCTGAATCAAGGGAGGAGTCTGAGTGCTTAAAGGACAGCAACGGGATATTAAAATAGATTGCTCAACCTGCTGTCTATTTTAGTCCCTGTTCATTGATACAGCCTAGAAAAATCACCCATGCAGCTTTAAAAACGAATGCATTCAACTGTTTACCCTGTTAGGCTTCCTACCTTTCTGTACTGTTTTACTTTCACTTTGAAAACCAAGTTGAAAAATCTCTAGCTGGCTCTGAAATGATGATGTCACATCTGCCAGAGCTCTTGCTCTAGCTACAGGGACGTTTTCTCCCCCAAAGTGATGTAATCCCCACTTGATTTGCATGCTGTATTGAAGAGTCAGTGGACCTCCCACATTGTGATGTCAGAGCTGCCTTGCCCAGCCCACTCTTAACCTAGCAAAAATGTCAAACTATAATCTCACTTTTCTGAAGAGCCCTACCAATATGTGACAAAGTACAGGCAGAAGCACATAACAGCTGCAAAACCCTAGAGCATAAATTTGCAATGACCATGTGTAGACATTAATTGCATGTTTTTACATAAGAAGCAGATGCCTGTCACAATTAATCAACAACACTACATCAGATTACAAGAAGTATGCAATACCATAATTTTCTTAAATTACCACTTAAAAAAGCATGTGGGTGCTGTCATGCAAGTCTGTGAAATATGTTGTGTATATAGGGCATCATTTGTTAGCTATTTAATCAAACAGGAAGGAAAAATAAGTGGGAGTTTGATGTTTTGCAAAACAGCGATTATCCCCAGTGCTATGGAGCTTGGTTCTAAATTTGACAGGAGGAGTGCAACAAAAAATTCTCCCACTATAAGGAAGGAAAGGCTGACAAGAAAACAGTGCATTTGTCTGGTCACCTGCTGTGAGCTGTCAATCACATGCAGATAATGGGTGAAATTACCTTTAACTCTTTGACAGCTAGGAAAGGTAGGTATGAAGGGGAAGAGGAGATACATTGAAGAACTAGATTTCAGCCTTCACAAAAGAAATCAAGTTAGCATTTTTAAGATGAAAGAGCAATAAAATGCACTTTTCATTTCTGTTCTGTAGCATTTGCACTGCTTGTGTTTGAAGTAGTCATTGAAAAAGGATAAACTTTTAACCAAAAGTAGGTGAATATAACACAGCAGTGAATGCCTGTAAAATCAGTGGACTGACAGGAGCTTTAGGGAAAACGTGGCAGATCTGATGCAATTTTTTGGAGACAAACAATGTATTATGGGATACTTAGAGGCAGACTAAACAGTCAGAATTATTTCAAGATGCCAGACCCCATGTGGTCAGAATCAGAAATTGTGTATAAAAATATCTAAAAAGCTCTTAATAGTCCCAGAGGGGTGTTAAATTGTAGGAAACACCAAACCATGGTGAAATAAACATGTTTTTGAGTCTATGGGTGTGGCTGTCCTTTAAAATGTAAATGTATAGAAATATGCAACCCCCAAACAGATGTTACCTTAGAGAGGCACTTATTTTATACAAGAGACCAAAAGTCAGATGAAACTTTTGCAGCTTATTTCACTGACTTCAGAAATAAGCATACAAAATACAGATTTGGTGATTTGAAAGATGTGTTAATAAAGGACAGGCTTGTGTGTGGTGCTAATAATGCTGCAGTGAGAACGATTTTGCTTCATAACTGTGATTTAATGTTGAGCAAAGCCACAGAGATTTGTCAAATCCATGAGCTCACAGAAAGGCACACAAGTATGCTTGTAAGTGATAACAGCTTATTTTCATCAGCCTCTAGAGCAAGGGTAGACAGCATGCAGCACGTCTTAAGCAGAAACAGGCCTAAGCACATCACAGCTGCAACCCCTGTGGGTTTTCAGGGAAACCCCACAACTTTCTAGCAAGTTCCAAGACTAGCTCAGTGAAATGGACATGCTCAGTGCAGTATAAGGGTGAGACAGCAAAACTCAAGTCAAGTCATAATCATGAAGCCATCATGAGTCTAAATGAGAGAAGTTTTCATTTGGTCAACAATGCCACAAGTGTAAAAAATGAAACTATTTTTAAAAGTTTTGTAAATCAAGCAAGTCTCATTCAGTTATTAAGAAAGGTCACTCAAAAAACAAGTTGATCATATAGAGAGCTGCAACCCTACTTTCTATGTAGATGGTATATCAGTGGCTGGTGAAAAGATTAATGCAGCAGATTTGTTGACAAAGAATGAAGTATTTTGTACTGTCCTGATCAATGGTAAACCCACAGAGCTCAAAAGAGACACTGGTTCAAAGTGTAATATAATGTCAGCTGAAACATTTGCGAAAGTGAGAGCTGTTGAGCAACTTAATTTGGCCAGGTGTGCAAAGCTTGTTGCTTATAGAGGTGAAGAGATTCAAACCAAAGTCTCAGTAGTGCTTTCATGCTATCTGGGTGGAAACAGTCACAGCTTGCAATTTTATGTAGTCAAAAGACTTGTGCAGTCATTATTAGGTCTTAGAGCCTGTTTGAGAATTAAACTGCTTTCTTTTAGCAAAGAAGTACATCATGTAAGCACATATCCCAGTTTCAATTTCACTGATGATATTTTCTCAGAGTATGCTGATATTTTCGATGACAAACTAGGCAAACTTCCAGCTGTGTACTCCATGAAATTAGACCCAGAGATCATTCAAGTGCTCAGAATAGTAAGGAGAGTTCCAATAGCTATGCAGGACAAAGTCAAAGACCAGTTATACAAAATGGTGCAGTAACGTGTGATTTGTCCAGTCACAGAACCAACTGAGTGGGTGTCTTCCATGGTAGCTGCTCTAAGAAAAATCAGATGAAATCAGAATATGCATTGACCCAAGAGACTTAAACAAGGAATTAAAGAAACCTTATCATCCTATGCGTACAGTCAAGGAGATTGCCACCTTCATGCCAAATGCCACTGTTTTCTTCTGTCTTAGATGCAAATAATTCATTTTGGCAAGTAATGTTGATTGGAAATCTTCACTACTGACTACATTTAGTACCCCATCTGGTACATACAGATTTTTCAGGATGCCTTTTTGAATAAATTCTGCCAGTGAAATCTTTCAGCATTCAATGGAGCAAATTTTTTCAGGCTATCTGTGTGCAATAATAGTAGATGATTTACTTGTTGGAGGCAATGGTAAAGCCAAGCATGACAGAAACCTCAGGAAAATTCTGGACAGAGCATGTGAAGTGAACTTAAAGCTTAATCCTCAGAAATGTATATTCAGACTGCCAGAAGTTACTTATGTAAGTCATTTATTTACCATTGCAGGCTTACGACCAGACCCTTCCAAACAAGCAGCCATTCTTGAGATGCCATCTCCAGACAATGTCTAAGCCCTACAATGTTTTTGGGTATGGTTAACTACTTGGGCAACTGCATACCTGATTTTAGTGAGTTATCAACACCTTTAAGAGAGCTGACATGCAAAAATGTTGCATGATTATGGTTAGAAAAACACCAGAGAGCATTTGATAACCTCAAACAGCAAATTGCCAGCCCTCCTACATTAAGGTTCAATGATGTTCACAAACCAGTAGTTCTTTCCTATTATGCTTCAAAGTTTGGTCTTGGTACAGTTATTCTTCAAGAGGGCAGACCTGTTGCCACTGCATCTAGAACTCTTATCCAAACAGAGATGCAGTATGCTCAGACTGAGAAGGAACTTTTGGCAATTGTGTTCGCAAGTTTGAAGTTCCATGATTATATTTATGGCTGAGCTATCCAAACTGAAACTGATCATCAGCATCTAGTCGCTATTTTAAAGAAGCCTATGTATTCAGCTCCAGAAAAACTACAAAGAATGATGCTCAGATTACAGACGTATAATTTCAAAATGGTCTATACAAAAGGTAAACTTTTTTTTTTATCTGGCTGTACCTTATCCAGATTGCCCAGAAATACCACAGAACAGCTTGATGCAGAGAATTTTGACTTTGATGTCACGGAAGTGCATAATTTTTCCACTGCAAGACTTGATGAGCTGAGGGATCATACAAAGACTGATCCAATTTTGCAAAAGTTCAACCTCTTCATCAATGTAGGATGGACGTCAATGCAATCCTGTCTACTGCCACAAATGCAACCTTTCTTTCCATACAGAGGTGAGGTGCTGATGGAAGATGGTATCATTTTAAAAGGTCCCAAAGTTATTGTTCCTACTTCCTTACAACTTGAATACTTTCAGATTTTGCATCATGGCCTCCCAGGTTCTGACACTACCAAAAGAAGGGTGATAGGACTAGTATTTTTCCTTCTCTATCAAAAGACATTGATAAAGTCCTTCCTTCTTGTTCAGTATATAATAATACTAAACTGCATTTGCAAAAAGAGCCACTTCAGCTAAACCATATTCCTGAACTACATTGGTCAACAGTAGCCACTGACATATTTGAGTGGAACAATCAGCATTACTTAGTGTTGGTAGACTCTTATTTGAAATGGTTTAAAATCGATTTGCTACCTAGCCTAATGTCCAGTACTGTTATTACTAAGGAGAAATATAATTTCTCAGTCCATGGTAATCCACACAATGTTATTTCTGACAGTGTTACCCAGTTTACCAGTCAATTGTTTCAGAGATTTGAAAGAGAGTTGAACTTTATCCATGTTACTAGTAGTCCTGAATGCCCACAGTCAAATGGCCTTGCTGAACATGCAGTACACAGAGCAAAGCAATTACTAGAGTGGTCAAAGCATGACAATACTGATATCTTCTTGAATTTATTAATCTCAGAAATATACCCTCTGACAATCTACTTGGTTCGCCTGCTCAGAGACTTCTATCTAGGCAAACCAGAACAGCCTTGCCTATCAGTTCTAGTTTGTTGGTGCCTAATGCTAAAATAACAGAGCAGTCAAAGCCTAGGTGTTCTTCTTGGAAGTCCAGCTATAATTTAATAACAGATTTCTTCGCCCATTAAAAGAAGGAGAGACAGTGAGGATGCAAACGGCAAAAGGCTTTGATCAAATTGGTCAAGTGAGAAGTATATGTGCTGAGCCAAAATCCTACTTTGTGGAATCTGAGGGTATAGAATACAGGAGAAACTGCAGGCATCTTCTTCCTGTATCAGAAATGATATTGCAGCATCGTACCTGTGATACAGACTCTAGATCTCAGAGCAACCCAAACATTGTTCATACCGAAGAACATGTCTCAGTATCCATTTCTGTTCCTGATGATGTCCCAGTTGTCCCCAAAGTTAAACATTCTTTGAAGATAGTCCCCATTGCCAGATCCAATTCTGACTTTTATGTTACATGATTAGGTCATATTTCTAGAACTAGTGAAAATGCACAGCAACCTGTACATGATTGTTTTATATGTGTCTAATTTTGTATGAGTGTGTGTCAAAGAATTAGTTCTGTATAAATACGTCAAAAGATAATTTCTGTATAATTGTATATCATTTAATACTGTCATTTCATGTGTGAGCTCTTTCTCAAAAAGGGAGGATGTAGAACAGAGCATGTGTATGTACCTTTAAGAAGTATTTCTAGATGTAGACACTTAAATATTGATGGTGAGCACATGCAGGCAGCAGTGCCATTTTGAGAGAACAGCCAGAGTGTTAACATGTATGAGTGTGGTAGTCAGTCTCTTTATAAGTTTATTTAACTTTAAGTTACAAAGCCTCATTCCTGATGTGACTGCGTGTAATAAAGCTGCATGAACGAACACACAACCACTTGTCTGTTTTATCCTGACTGGATGTGTGACACATACATACAATGCCATATCATAATAATCCTTGCAAGTAATGTGTAGGTTATAGACTTGCCATGCAAATGCACCAGGTGACACAACTGTAATTCAGGGCTGACTCTGTCAGATGCAAGCACTAGAAAGCCAATACATAAGTAGGTACAGGATGTGTGGGTTCCCTGCCATAATTTTTATCTTCTGTATGTGGGTAGGAGTAAGGCGTCAGTCCCTAGGTCTCTAGGTTGTCAATGAATGTGCTATGCATTGCCTCTTAGCCAAAGGCAGAGCATACTGAGCATGCATGTGTCTGCCTACAGGGACATCAGCAGGTGGTTCCTCCTCTGAGTCCTCCTGTAACTGTGGCTCTGGTGCCTAGGCACTGGTGGAGGGCTGTGTATCCCTTTCTTTTGCTGATCCTGCAGCAGCTGTTTCTGCAAGATCATATTGTGTAGCATAGCACATACTGTGAATATATGTGCACATGTGGCTGGAAAATGCTGAAGGGCTTCAATAGATATATCTAGGCACTGGAATCATGACTTCAAAAGCCCAAACATATACTCTGTAATGTTCCTAGTTTGTGAGTGTGCCTCATTATGGCATTCTTCTGTGGGTGTGTGTGTATTTCTGATGGGTGTTATCATTCATGATTCCAGGGTGTAGCCAGCATCTCCCAATAAATAGCCATGTGGGATGTCCCCCTAGCAAAAATCTGGAACAGTTGTGATGTGTGCGAGATATGGGAGGTGTGATAACTGCCAGGGCTGCCAGCGCACACATTCAGAATAATCCCCTGGGCATTACACATGACTTGGCAGTTGATGGAGTGGTACCCCTTGAGGTTAACATAGATTCTACCCTGCTCACCAGGTGGTGCCTTGATGTGTATATGAGTGCAATATATTGCACCCTGTATGACAAAGTAGTGTGCTACACAATAGAAGTGTTGCATACTGCTGGCCCTTGCCTCAGGGTAGACGGGAAAAGATATGTGTTCAGTAGCATGTGGTAGCATAGCATCCAGGAAATGGTGGAGTATCTTGGATGCAGATGCCTGTGACACCCCCATCATGTCCTCAGTTTGTCTTTGAAAAGTACCTGTAGCTAGTATCCTAAGGTCTACACATACCTTTGTTTCCACTGGAATGGGTTCTCCTCTTTTGGCTCTGGCTCTGAGTTAAGGGTGGCAGATAGTGAATTCTTGAAATATGTCCCTGTCCACCCTGTAGTGCTCTATAATCTCCAGCTCATGTAGCTCCTGAAAGGTTACCCTGGGTCTGAACACTCTTCTCCTTCTCAGCCTAGGCCTATTGTCATCAGCACCAGCAGCACTGACTTCAACTTCAAGCACATACAGATGTAGCAGACCTGCAGCACCCCTAGCATTATCTCAGTTAAAACTCCCAAGTTTGTACTCCAACGGTCCAGACTATTGGGGACAAATCAGAATGTAGGGTGTACACATACTTTATACACATCTGCTATATGTCCACCATGTGTGATTGGCTAATTATTATGCATTTCACATGCCTAAATTGTAATTAACATAATTTAATGGCCCTACTTTATCGTGTGACATTGAATATATCTGCTTTCTATTAATTGCTGCCTACATCATCACTGTCACGTGGAGTGTACCGCATGAAAATGTTAAACTATGCTCCATGTCGTGCAGCATAGCTTACATAGCTTATACAAAAGTAAAAAAATCAGGAATTGAAAACATCTGGTTTTAATTACTTGCTGCATACGTCATCACTGTGATCTGGGTGGTCTTTCCGTGCAATCAAGCTCATCTATGTGGCATGCAGCACAAATACACATTGCTGGAATTAAACAATCATAAAAGTGTCTGGACACAACCCCTGCTGGCATCCACATTGAGTGGAAATATCAACATGGCGTGCATGAAGTGGATATGCAGACACGCTTACTCCTTTTTGCTGTTGGAGACATCCACCTCACTTGCATGCATATGCATGCTGACAGCCTGAAACTACATAGTTCATAGTCATTTGACCTGGAAAACAGCACCATTGCACTTTTGTATGGACCTGACACAATATCCTATAATAAATTTCTGACAAATATCATAACATGCTTTTTTTTACTATTTTTTTTTATTTTTTTATTTTCAGTTAAACATGTTTGTGCACTGTGGTGCAGAGCACATACATGCCGAAATTATTTAAAAAAATATATTTATTTTTATATATTCCCTTCCTTTTTCAGACATCCACAATATACATTTTGAACATATATGTATGTGTTCTAACATTTACTCGGGATTTATGTCCATATTTCTGATGTTTTACACACCATTCTGTCTGTGTAGATTCCTGTACAGAGAAAAGTTCCGTGTACACTACAGACACAGGGTGTACATGGATGGCTTTCTGCTTGTTAGATCACTCCACCTCGGTCATTTGCATAACATTCACCTGCTTATTAGATCATTTGCATTACACAGAACTTTCCTTGTTTGTTTGTGTTTGCGCACTGCTAAGCAGTTCCTATTGAATATAAAAATGTTCACAATGTGTACACAAAAATAATTGTGCAGGCTTTACTGAATTCCCCCTTTCACAATTTCATCATTCATTGTTACCATTACAAGACATACAAATATGTTTTTTCACCCTGGTATTAGAGAACCTGAGGCTTAAACCTACTTGATATTTGTGTTATTGCTGAGATTCATTTTAATGCCACCTTACAAAAAACAGGAAATTTCTCTTTCTATCAGAATCATTGTTCTTTTTTCAAGCACAAATGCATGGAAATACATATACACGCATATGCAAGAGTGCGCGCACACACACACACACACACACACACACACACACGCACGCATGCACACATGCACACGCACACACACACACACACACACACACACACACACACACACACACACACACACACACATGCACAAGTATGCATTACATACACATGCACAGACACTAGTGCAAGCACCCTACAGTCATGTATTCTAACACATACATGTACACACACATATAAACATGCAAACACATATAAATGCATGTACACAGATTTTGAGAGCAACAATGTCATATCTATAGCTATTTTTCCTAGTCTATTTCAAATAGTTGGTTGGACTGTAGGTTGTTAAAGTAATTATTTTTATTGTCAGTTTGGTTCCCCTTTTAATTTGTGCACTTGCATTCTTTTTGGCAGTTCACCCTGGAAACAATCATGGATGCATAGTGCCCAAATATGGAGGCTATGAAGCTTTAAGGTATGGATACATAAGCATACAGAAGTATAAATAATGGGCCTTTGTATACCTGTAATTGCACCATCTGTTAAACATGTAACAATATGAAGAGAAAGTAGAAAGTGTTAACTTTCTGAGTTATAATGATTTGTACAAGGAATTATTTGTGAATATGATTTGTTTTCTATGAGAAATGTATAAGTATCTATATGCATAAAGGAGGAGAAAAGGGATGTTATGCTTATGAAAGTATCACTCCATAGCCTATGTTCACAGAAAAAATATCAAATTCAGTATATGTGTGTATATATATATATATATATATATATATATATATATATATATATATATATATATAGTTATTTATAGGATATATATATATATATATATATATATATATATATATATATATATATATATGCATTTATACGTACATTTAATCTATAATTCTAAATTACAATGATGGACCCTCACCATCATGAGTTACTGGAATCATTTCTCATAAGAAGTATTTTCCGATGAAAGTAAATGTCTTCTACTTGATGTAGAACATATTAAAGATAACAAATTCCTTACTACAGTTTGCTGATAATGGTATGCTTCTCTGTGCAAGCATTGCAAAGAGTAATCCGTGTACCACTCCTGTTCTTGCATTCTGTCAATTTCTGAGTTTTCAGCTTGCAAAGGAATGTAGTTTTGTAGATTTGTGATCTTCTAGGTAAAGCTTTATTCATATTATCCGTAAACCATTCACTATTTTGCAGAATTCAAAAATCTTAAATCTTGCATTCTATCAGGGCTACCCATGGAGAAAAGTTGTCTATGTAGTCTCGTATCAAAATGTGATACTGAGTGACATGGCAGACAACTGCTGGGAATACTGTGGGTAAACAGCAGATATTAAATAAGAGACTGTGGTGCTGTACTGTAAAGGCATTGCTGTGAAAATTATGGGGTGTGTAAGTAAGAAACTATGATGTGGTAATACACAGGTATTCCAGTAAAATTAATTATAATGAGAGTAGTAGGGAAGGAGAGAGTATTACTGCAAATGCTATGGGGTGTATGAATAAGAAACTATGATATGATAATATACAGGCATTACAGTAAAATTAATCATAATGAGAGTGGTAAAGAAGGAGAGAGTATTGTTAATACAATGAACTTTATCTCTTTAGACTCATGGATGCACAGACTTTCAGTGCTTTCAGTTCTTTATTCTGCACAATGATTATGTTTTAATATGTATGTCCTATTGTCTGCTTCAGATCTTGCTTCAGTTCTCCACTTCCATCAGACCGAACTAGTGATTATCACATTTAAATGCATTATCAGTATGTATTAGACTAGAATTCTATTTTTGCAGGATAAATTTATTTTGAATACTTGAAAAACATCTATCCCATAAGCAGTAGTACAAGATAATGAACATCATTTCCATCATTTAAATCATTTATTGAGTGGAGGAGAGGCTTCAAGCATTGTCTTATTATTCAAAGTGTGCATGCTGTTTCCATTATAACATTAAAAGAAATACCATGGTGCTTATTGTAATACATTAATGCATTATGATTTGAAGGGACAATCTAACATCAAATGTGAGTTATTATCTGCTTAATAAAATATCACTTAGCCATTCAGAGTAGCTCCCATTTGTAAGACATGAAAACATGTTTCACCCTGGTATTAGAGAACCTGTGGCTAAAAGCTACTTGATATCTGTAAATACTGATGTACATACATTTTTCAGTCTTATAAGAATCTTTCTACTTGAATCTTTCTAGAATCTCCTTGGAGAATCCCACTCTCTTCTTCCATTTGTTTATTAACATATATTATTTGAATAACTGGGCTAATATGTTTACAATTTACTTTCTACCTTATTCAGTGGGTCAGACAGCTGAGAGTACATCTGTATGTTACTTCAATTAAGATGATGACCTGTGCTTTGCAAAATGTATGTTCATATCTAGTCAGGTCTACTTCTTGGCTTAAATGCTTTGTAAACAAACTATGTGTAACTATATTTTTAATGTCACTATGTTGAAAACATTTTAATTTTTCTGGGCCATTATGAATGCATCACACACTGCATTGAAAAGGGATTCTGTAAACTATTTTGCGCATGCACACCTCTCTCTCTCTTTAGTTTTATAGGGATCTATATGTCTACATATTCCCATTAATCTGTTAAGGGACTTCTGCTTTCTTATTTCCATTTTCACTTACACACCCACAGGTTAATAAGAATGTTTGTTTTTATAAGGCATTTTTAGAGCATAGCTACATCCTGGTTTATATTTAATAGTAGCCTGCTGTGACAATGTAATGTATGTTTGTATCTACTAGATTCAGATGTTTTGGTTTGCATGCATTGTTAAATTATTGTGTGGCAATGCACAATTCTGAAACATGGTGCTGTAGCATATTAAATTAATTTGAATCTGACATATGATGTTTTGAAGAAATTTGTGTAGACAGCTGTTGTAAATACATTTCTGCATTTGCTAATGCCTCCCTATCTGTTTCTCTCATGTACATGGTCATAAACCTTGACTTTATTTTTTCAGTTCATTATGAATTTATGTGTTATACACATTCTTAACCTGACACTTTCTTTTGCATGACTCACATTTTGTTGTGATTCTGGAATGACTGTGGTATTTCCTTAAACAATATATTTCTGTTCTACTACTGAAATACCTTTTAATTTCCTTTTATTGTCAGTGTCTGTTATATTACCGGGCTTTCATCTTTTTATATGAATACACAATGGAAATGGTTTTATATGAGTGATGTGGTATTGATAACATTTAAGAAAAGAGATTTATCTTACAATAGGCCGAATTAACAGATGATCTTTAATAAATTGCCACTTTATATTTTTTAACACTGTGGAAGTTTAAACTTTCTTAAGTTAAAGAGGAAAGAAATAAAGATGTTCTATCTTTAATTTCCTTCTCTAGCAACCTAACAGGGACAGAGCAGAATTTGTGTTTGCCTTTGTCACTTATGAAGTACTAATCAGTGAAGTCAGATTATCTCTTGTAAACAGACATAAGCTGGTATTCATAGTCATTCACACAAATGCATTAGGGAATTTGGAGGTGAGCACAGATAGGTGCAGCTGAGTCATTATTCATAGAGACCATTTATGCCATTTCACAGTATCCTCAAATGTAGTTATGCAAATAAGCAGATAATGAGATGGTAATGAAAAGTGACTTAAATGTTCATATGCTAATTAAGACTATTTTACGCCATTTACATCTCAGAGTCAGATTTTCTCATTTTCCTACACTTGTTGTAGATGTGCTATGAAATCGGAAGCCTCATCAAATGTATCAGAGTTGCAGCTGTCAAAAATGCTATGTTTTGTGATGAGCTTTGCTATTTTTAGGTCAGAGTTGCTTGTCTTTGTCAGGCCAAAACCACTTGTTCCCAGCTGTGTTCACCTACCAAGAATGTGAAAATATAAGCAAAGGGTTTCCCATTATAACTTTGATAATCAAGAAATCCTTGATAGGTTTAAAGTGGACAGGGACATTATAATGGTCTTAAAGGGCATGTTTGAACTCCACTGGGGCACAGGAGGAATGTGTGGACTTCCTATTCCTGTGGACACCAAAATATATATAGCCCTCACTATACTTGCCACAAGGAACTGACAGAGATACTCTGGGGACACCTTGGGGATCTCACAGACGTCTACATTGAGGATATTGAAGGAGTTCCTGGATGTACCTTTGGCACATGTGGATCAGTAAATCTATTTCCCTGTGTCACCTCAGACCCAAGATCAAACTATGAGTGCCTTTAATAAAATGACACACTTCGCTGGGGAACTCAATGCAATAGATTGCACCCATGTCACAATTAGGACTTCTCCTGGTCCACAGGGTGAGTGGTACTGCAATAGGAAAAGCTTCCATTCTATCATTTGTCAGGTAGTTTGTTATGCATGGGGTGCATCATCAATGTCTCTACCCAGCATCTTGGAAGTGCACATGATTCCCATATTTGGCACATTAGCTCACTTTACCACATCTTCCTTCTTGGTAGGATGCCCAGTGGTCATCTTTTTGGTAAGTTAATTTTTTTAAGTAATTAGTTATTCATATTAAAAGTAATTGCTGCATATTAATCTATATTTTCTTATTTTGTCTCCCCACCCTTTCTCTCTCTCTCTCTCTCTCTCTCTCTCTCTCTCTCTATGTCTCTCTCTCTCTCTGTCTCTCTTTTTTAAGGGGATGCCAGATATCCACTGGAGCCATGGCTCATTACAAACGGTGAGAAATCCATCTGGAACTGCAGAGAAGAAATATAACACATTACTGTCCCAGCCTCATATTGTGATTGAGAGGCTATTTGTCCTCCTGAAGAGTAATTTCAGGTGCTTGGATGAGTCTTGGGGTACCCTTTAGTATGACACAGTTACTGTGTGTAGGATGTTTACTGCCTGTTGCATTCTGCATAATATGATCATACACCAGTCTGGGGGTAAAGTGTCCCATGCTGTCACGGCAGCTCCCAGTTATAGTCCTACTTTGCTTAATGATGGCCAGCCAGCAGCAGTAGTAAGGGACCCCATGTGGTTGGCTCATGCATCGCATGTTGCTGCAAAGGATAAGAGGTGGTGTTTTGTCCAGAACTATTGGAGCAAGGCATTCAGGTTAGTGTTTCCTTAAAAAAAAAAAAAAAAAAAAAACTGGAACATAATTGATGTATGCAGTGATATATGTGGGCTATGCTGCATGGTGCATTGTCTTCTGTCACTGTTCTTATGATATTCCCTCTCATCTTAAAATATTTGTATTACTAGCTGTTTGCCTGAGTGCTCACTGATTCCAGTGCAGTGATGTTGACAGGCAGCAAATCAACAAATAAGTGCACATGCTGTATTTAATAATTGTTTTGTTAAATTATTTACTTACTATGCAATAGAGAATTATTCTGTCAGGAGTGAAAAAAAATAAATTTCATTTGCAATTTTTGTGTAAAGAACTATGCTGCACTGCATACCAGATTTCTTTCTTATTGTCATTAAAAATAATAAGGAGCTCAGAAAACTTATTAATTTATGGAGTGATTATGCTGTACTGGCAGTAGTTAAGTGTATATGGCAGAATGGTTATTGCAATGTGTCATTTCTGTATGATAGAGTGGATCTGGAAATGTTTGTTCATTGCTACTGTGATTTCTTATGTGGCTGTAAGCATATAGAATGCTAATGCATGTATCATTGTTTTGTTGGCTCACTGTTAACTTATGTACTTAATGGATATACAAAGTCTTTCCTACTTCTCAGCATAAAATTGCATTTAAATGGAAATTTACAAGATTGCAATTTCAGAATATGGGGAAAGTAATAGCTGGAAAGGGACTAACTTCATATATATGGCCACCCCACCTCCCACCCCCAACTAAACCTTATTTCCAGTACACAGGGATGTTTGTCAATGAATTTAAGTTACAGTAGTACCAGACCAAATGAATTATACATGTCTCCTATGTAAAGGCTCATTGATGATGCAACTGATCTGGAGGATGGGCTACCATGAAAACTGTAAGGTGAGTTAATGTGATGGTATGATGTACAGGAGAATGATGATCCTCCTATCAGTGACCTGCCAGTGCTGTGTGCCCATGAGGTTCTCCTAGGTGTAGATGACAGCTTATATGGTTTGTGAGAAATGTGTTGTGATTGCTTACTGTGAGTGTTGACATTGCTGTCTTAAGAGGCACTGTTAGTATCATATGATCTCCCCCATGTTTCCAAACACTGCTCCATCCCCTTAACTTGTAAAGGTGACTACAGTTTGACTCTGGTATGTCTGAAACAATTTACAAATGGAGGCTGCAACTGATGCCCTGGTGTGCCACCATGTTAGGCATTAGTGATACCATGGCATTATCCCTGCTCTCTGATAATTCAAAGCAGTGTTTGAAGTCATCACGCATACCCTGTAGAATGCTCACCATTTCTAGCTGACTCTCTGTTACACTGGTTTGAGCCTTAACTATGTCACAGCACATTTTCTATTGTGCAGCCAATGCTTTACATGTTTTCTGAGGTAATTCAACATAATTTCTGTGCCTGACACCTTTTTGTAATGTTCTCACAGTGAGAAATGTGGCCTCAGACTGCCTGCCTTCATCCCCAAAATTGTTCTTGTGCAAGTGAAGACAGTGGCATAGCTGTGCAGGTTTGTTTCTATTGTACAAACATGAGTTAAATGTCAGCCTGTATATGACTTTCTGATGCAGTGTCACTTTTGCAGAGTTACTGACATGTTTTAGGTGAGAGTGCCTGCCATTTCACTAGGAGACTGCCTGTTATTTCCCCTGATTTGCCTCATAAATGCAACTATATCATCATCATCATTATCAACATCATCATCAGTATTCTCAACAACACTCATTCTACTGCTCACTTCACCCATATTTATTGGTACAGTTGAAATTTGTTTTTTTTTTCTAATACTCAGTCTGTAAAAGAAATAATTGCAAAACATTAATAGTAGTGCAACAGCATACAGTATGCATGCTTGCAAGGAGGGAGTCTGACACACCATGAAGTCTACCTTCTTTTGTATTAGCTGTTGATGTATAAAGCTAACCTAATAATAATGAATTCTGACATGTTTAATTACAGCACTGTTTGGCACCATTCAATTTTTAAACATTTAAAAGACGTATACTTTAAAACCAACCTTCAGAAGCTGATGAATGCAAATGCTGCTGCAGACTTTGGTTTGATGGAACAGTGTCCATGTCACCTCTAATTATTCCTGTTGCACCATCTTCCATATCATATTCATCTCCATGGATGGACAGAAGAAATTCATCACCTGGTATTGACATAATAAGATTCAGAGACCCCCCCACCCCATAGTAGTCCTGGAAATTGCATTCTGCATAGCATTACTTTTAGCACATGCTACCATATAATTTGCACTTTTCCTGTACTGTGCCAGAGGTCTGCATCTGCTGATTTCAGCAACTACTTGGCTCCATGCTTTGCTCCTCTGAGTTTGTCTGGGCCCCCCTTTACCAAAAAGAAGTTTGGCCTATGTCCTAAGTGCTGCCTCATGGCTACAGTTATCATGTCTATGCCTGGATCCCTTATTCTCCATATTTACTACACAGGAAAAAAAGAACAAAAAAAAGGTAAAAGGGCTAAGGTCCAGGCACTTGCCACAGTACTATCTGGATTGCATCAGCATTAAACTATAAACCACTGACCTGTTCTTCCTGCCACCAACCCAAATAAATAAATAAGCAAACAGAAATGTGATTCCAAAGTACTCAGCTTCAGTTTATTCAATACTGATCAAAGTAATTACACCAAAATGAAAAGGAAGTACTATCTGCTATTGCCATGTATTCCCCCCTCACTGACAGTAATAAAACAATACTGTCACTACACATGTGTATTTCTGACTTCTGCACAGTACACATTCTCAACTACAATAACCAGTTTTCAAATGTATGGGCAATCCAAAACTTCTGTAATGGTGTCTTGTACACTGGGTCTATATTACATCAGTGAATGCTTAAAATAGTGAATGCTGTATAATCTTCCGAAACACCAAAATGCTGAATACATGGATCAGCAATTTTTTTCCCAGGGAAAAAAAAATCGTTGATATATAAAAAAACAAACAAAAAAATAAAATAAAATACAAAATAAAGTGGGGGGCCTTGCCCCCACAGCCCTGATGTGGGTGGTTGTGCTCCCACACCCCCCTACTTAAATATACCAACTCCGAGATCAAACCACAGTGGAGGAAATGGCAAAGTCCCTAAAATGGCCCAATGATTTTTTTCCCTGGGAAAAAATTTCTGTTCTGTGCTTTCGGGATTTCGCCATTTCGAGTAAACAGGGTTGATTAAACAACGTTCGCTATTTTTAGCATTCTCTGATTTAATAGGAACCCTTGTACACTTACTACAATTTCAATGGACAGCACCACAACAACTTGCAAGTACTTCACCATAATAAACCAGTCATGCGATGTTATCTATTAATGCACACTGTAGTTCGAAATGCATTGCAACTGACCTTTAAAACATTTCAACAGCAACTGTCAATCTTCCTCTTAATAACTATTAAGTGATTTCTAAACCTTTTCTTACTTTTCGATGCCTATGGTATCCTAAGTAATTTGTTACCTGTCTCAGCTATTCTTGTTTCAGTACAGCACAGTTCAACTATGAATCATAGTATAATGATTTATATGATTTTATTAAACAGCTGACTAGAACACATTGCTCTCACTGCTTTTAAATTAAGTGTAAAACTTCACCTGTAAAATACCTATACTCTCTTGGTCATTTTCTATTTAGTGTGCAGCTGTAGGTTTAATTACTTTAAGGAAGTAATGACCTTTTACTGTTAAACTTGCTGCATTTTACTGTTTACAATTTGATAATGTACCGTTTCAGATTGACTTAGTCTGATTTTGTTAAAAAGCTTACTAGAATACATTGCTGTTATTGCTTTTAAATTGGTACTGAGTGCTCTCATCGGTATTCAGCCACTGTGCTGTTTCAACCTGTGCTAGTTAGATTTTACTACTTAGCTTATTCTGAGTGCCTATACTGTTACTGTATCATGTGGAAATCGAGTGATTTTACTGTAATTTTATGTCCTGCCACTGTGTTGCTCAGTTCTAGTGGCATGCATTACTAAGTAGCAACAAACAGCTGAAAAAGTGTACTGGCAATGAATTACTCTGCATTCTGTGAAATTAAGGTGGCAATAGACTGAATTTCATATTACTGAACAGGGTGACTTTCTTATTAATTATCACTGCTTGTTCCTAAACTAATTTATTTGATTAAGTACTGCTTGGCTGAACTACTTAAATTGTTGTATTTCCTTGCATGTCTCTTAATTCCACTTATTTACTTCACCTACCCCCTTTTCTGGCTTCATATTAACATCTCTCTCTCTCTCTCTCTCTTTCTCGCTCTCTTCTTACAGTCCCTTATACACATTCAACGGTCCAACAACAAAAAAAAAAATCTGAGCAACTGCCTGCATACAAGAACACAGAGAGTGGAACCCCGTACAAACCATTAAAAGCCACTGAAAGTTCTACTTTTATAAACAGACAGTGAGCAGTGTAGGTCTATTATAACCTTCTCTCTGTGATACTCCTACTGATTCTTCTGCTGTGCACACTACTGGACCCCCCCTTTTTCCTCCCATTTACTGTAACAAATGTATACATTTTTTCAAAGCTTTGCATTTATTTTATATTCTTATATTTTATTTATCTTGTATATCACATTTCTTTTATATTCTTATATTTTATTCTCACATTTATTGTAACAAATATATACACTTTCCCAAAGCTTTGCATTTATTTTATATTCTACTTCCCTGATGCTCTACTAAATCTGATTTTGCATTCACACAGATAAACAGGCACCTTTAGGTACTGACCTGGGCTAGCTGGTTGACTGTTTTTCTCTTCCCACATCTTTCTCCAAGTTCTGGTCCATAGCCCCCCCCCCCCTTTTTTGTTCTCCTAACATAATTCTAGTGTAAGTTTCCTAGCCCTGTCAAACCTGTTTTCTCACAGCTTTCTCCAGGCCCTGGCTCTTAGCCCCCCCCCCCACTTGGTCTCCTAACGTAATCTTATTGTAAGCTTTCCAGCCCTGTCAATCCTGTCTACTCCCTCCCTCTTCTTCTTGAGAGTTCACTTATTCCTTCCCTGAGCTGTGGCACCATCTTTAAATACTAAACACCTCTGCCTGACTGCACTCTGTTTCTGTTTGTCTCACGGGCATCCCTCAGTAGTGTGCACAACTGCAAGTACCATTTGTACTTATGATTGTACTTACATATTGAATCAAAAATCCTGATGTAGAAAGACACCATCTTTTGACTTAGCTTTTCTGCCCTTGCTTCATAGGAATCCCCAGTAGTGTCCTCGCTTATACCACATTCCATTCTTTTTTAATTAGTACTCTATTGGGTCATAATTTACTGCATGTCCCTTTATAAAACCCCTGGCATAACTACATTATTTTCCTACTTCTAAATGAACTACAGCTCCCCATTGGTGCATAAATAATAAAAACAAACAGAAATGCAACATTCAAACCAAAATGATAGGCTTCCCTATTTCTGTAGTTGCTAACCTTCTCACTGATTGTTTTCTGCTTGGTGACTGCTGCTCCTCCCAGAAGGTGTAACCCGCTCCGTTCACCCTTCGTGTGCACTTCGCTCCCCTACCCTGCCCCCAAATTCCACCCGCTCCAACTACCTGTACTTTTATACATCCCCAGAATCCTCCCCATCCAACACCTCTCCAATCACAATACACCTAAGCTAAATCCCACCCATCTGTAGATTTACATCACTCCAAACATCCACCCCTCCTACAATGCTCTACATAAAATCTCTCCCTATAACCCCATTTGCCCCACTAATCTCTCTCTCTCTCTCTTCTCTTACCTCTCTCACACTTTTTCCTAACCCTTGTCATAACTCTCACACACACTCCAGTACATCTTACCATCAACCTCACTTCCCATCCTACTCATCCATCTCACATGAACTCTTTACATCTAACGCAATCTATTTTTTAAACCAAAACTGCTCCCAACCCAACCCCCCTGTACTCCCCTCTTAAATGTGGTACCAGAAAATCACTGCTCTCACACAACCCAAGCTACACTTGCCCAACACACTGCCTCACTCTTCTACTACACTACATCTCTCTCTCATTAGCCGTGGACATCCACTCCAACTGCAAACCCATCTCTGACATCAATCTCAACAAACCCTCCACTCAACCCACAAACTCAAAGTCCATTCACCTTACAACACTTAATCCACAAAGCCTAAAAAACAAAATCCCTAACCTCCATGCCTGGCTCTCCCATAACCACTCCAACATTACCGCCATTTCTGAAAGTGTCTGAAAACCTATATAAAAGATAGTGAAATCTGACCAGAAGGTTTCCAAATCATTCACAATGACAGAGCCCACAAAAAAGGAGGTGGAGTAGCAATAATCTACCCCACCTCCTGTACCATAACTCCCTACTCCAATAAAATACCAACCTTTGCCCACGCTGAAATTATAATAGGTTTACTAAAAATAAACACCCAAGTCCATATGTATCGCTGCCCTCTATATTCCCCCTAGTGATAATATCATAGGTTAATAGGTAGGTAGTAGGCTATTGGCCCTAGGGCCTATACAAGCCCAGCTAAAAAGGTACCCTGGCTTTTGCCACCCAAGAAAATTATTTTCCTGTGCCACTGTCGAGCACAGCCAAAGAAGTGATTCCCGGGGTGAA
This sequence comes from Protopterus annectens, assembly GCF_019279795.1. Taxonomy (NCBI): domain Eukaryota; kingdom Metazoa; phylum Chordata; order Ceratodontiformes; family Protopteridae; genus Protopterus; species Protopterus annectens. Next base: position 795,620,735 of record NC_056730.1, read on the forward strand.
TTTCCTATTTCCCATCCAATCATCAAGATTTTTCTTGAAGAGTGCTAATGAGTAGCTTTGTTTGATATAGATAGGTAGTTTATTCCAGAGTATGGGAAGTCTCTTGGACAGGAATCTATCCCTCTGGCATGTTCTGTTTATTGTGGTGACAAGGTTTAGTTCTCTAGAGCATGTAGCTCTGAGGGATTGGGATTTCTTTAAGTGGAACATGTCCAACAGCTCTGGGTTTGACATAGCTTTGTATATTAGGCAGAGATCACCTCTGAGTAGGTGATATGCAACGGAGTAAAGCTGGAGTTTTTTAAGATGGTCTGCATAGACCATCTGTTTGAGGCCGGTAATCCACTTTGTGATGTATTTCTTCGGCCTTTCCCAGTTGTTGTAGATGTCTTGTGAGGTACATACCAAAAGGGGCATTGTACTCTATAATGGGTCTAATGAGTGATGAGTAGAGGGAAAGTGACCTCTTTTTTTCTGGATGAGAAACCTTTTGTGATGAGGTGTGCCATGTAGAAGGATTTTCTGACTACTATGGCAATGTGATTATCAAAGGAGAGACTACTGTCCACCTGTGTCCCAAGGTCTCATATCACACTTTTGGTGTTAAGTATCCTACCACCTATGTTGTAGTTCATGGGTACAGAGTTTTTACCAAAGGGGATGACAATGCACTTTTTGGCATTGAGCTTGAGCCCATGGCTTTGACACCAGACATCTGTCTCAACGAGGCCCTTTTGTAGGATGTCCACATCGTTAGGAGCTTCGATTATGGCTCCTAGTTTGCAGTCATCTACAAACTTTATTAATCAAAGACCTTCTGTGTTAGCCTGTACTTCAGAGAAGTAGATACCAAACAGGAGAGGACTCAGGACTGAAACCTGTGGTACTTCACCTGTCACTGGTCTGAAGTTGGATTTGGAGTCTGCTACTTTCACAGTGTGGGTTCTGTCAGTGAGCCAGTTGGCAACCCATCTTGTGACATAGGGATTTATACCTAGTGTAGTGAGTTTATCTATAATTCCAGAGTGGAGGATGGTGTCAAAGGCCTTGGGAAGATCTAGATAGGCTGTGTGAACCACCTTACCATTGTCTACAGCTTTGGTGACTGCTTCAAAGAAGTCTATCAGGTTTAAGAGACATGACCTGCCTTTTACAAACCTGAACTGGGTGGGGTCCAGAGTTTGGAGATTACCAATGTCTTTGTTTATAAGTTCCATGATGATATGTTCCATGACCTTGCAGACCAGGCTTGTCAAGCTAATGGGGTGGTAGTTCCCAGGGTCCGTGGTGGCTCCCCTCTTGTGGGGTGGAATAACCGTCACTTTGGGCCATTCAGCAAACACAAAGCCTGAGGTGAGGCTATGACTGAACATGGTACTTAGATGGGGTGCCGGTTCATTCTGTAGTTCATGTAGAATGGTGCCTGGGATGTTGTCTGGTCCCATGGCTGCTGTGTTCTTGGCTTTTAAGAGTGTGGTTTTTACCTGTGCAGCCATGATTACAGGATCTTTGCATTTTTCCAGTATAGAGATTGTCTCTTTAGGGGTTGAGAGGGGGGTAAAGTTAGCACTGAACCTATCTGCCAGGATGTTGGCAATATCAGTTGGTTCTGTATATTTAGTGCCATTGTGCTGTAACTCAGAGCAGATCTGAGTGTTGCCATTGATATTCTTGACATAGCTATAGAATGCTTTGTGGTTGTCTTTAGAATGAGTGGAAATTTTGTTTTCATAACTAGCTTTGGATGATTTTATCAGGGATCACAGCTTTTTACTGAGGCTGACCAGGGAGCTCCTCCACTCATGGGATTTTACTTTCTTTTGCAACAGTTTCTTCTTTCTGTTATACAGTTTGTTTATGGCAAGGTACCACCAGGTTGGCTTCCTTTTTTTTTTGGAGGATAGCGTCTTGGTTCTGTTTGGAATAGCATGAGCCATGCAGTCATGTAAGTGCTTATAAAGTGCAATTGTGTAGGATTCAGTAGTCATAACTGTATTGTCCATCTGCATTGGTGTCATGAAGTTCACCACTTCTGTCTTAAGAAGCATGAAGTTGGCTTTGGAGAAATTTTTTACCATAGTTTCCTTAATGGGGGGGGGGGGCAGGATGTGGATATCTAGGGTAATTAGCTTATGATCGGATTGGACCAATGAGGCTTTGACATCAGGTGTGGAACACTGGTCACTCATGTTGGTAATGGCTAGATGTAGGATATTGTTGCCCCTGGTGGGGGTGTGGATAAGTTGATTCAGGGCATTGGAGTTTATGAATTCCAGAAAGTGTTGAGCAAAGGAATTGGTACTTGAGTAGTTTTCCCAGTTAGTGGTGGGGTAGTTGAAATTGCCCATTATTAGGGTGTTTGGTTGAAACCTAATATTTTCCAGTACATCAAAAAAAGAGGAGTGGGAATCCTGGGGCATGGTGGGGGGATCTGTAGCAAGCTACAATTTGGATTTCAGTTTTGCCCAGAGTTAGTTTGCACTTGAATAACCTCAGCTGCATTATACTGAGCAACTAGCCTGGAGGTGTGGATATCCTTAATTAATATGGACACACCTGCACCTTTGGTATTCTGGTCCAGGTTACATGGCCCAAAAGTGTGGTATTAGTTATAACCTGGTAGTGCAGGGGTGCTCTCTGGAGCCTTGAACCAGGTCTCAGTCACTGCACAGATATCAATGTTCTCCATTTTAAGGAGTGCCTCAAGTGAGTGCATTTTGAGATTTAGACTTTTAGCATTGAGTAGCATCACCCTCAGTTTTTGCTTGCCTGTTCCTGTTACGGTGGTGAATTTGTTATTTGAACCTTGCCTAAAAAAGACTCTATAGGGGCAGCAAGAACCTTAGCTAGTATCCGGAATCCCAGGGGTGACAGGTGCAGGCCATCTCTGGCAAAGCATCGTGGTCTGTCGACCATGTCATCCCAGGCAGACAGATACTGGATCCCTTTAGAATGACACCAGAAGCTTTGCCAATTGTTGAAGTCAATCATTTTGTCCTTGTATTGCGGTATCATTCTGGGGGATGGCAGAATGCTACTCAGGGCTAGGGTCATACTTGCCTGGGCTACAACATCAGAGAGCTCTTCCATGTCTCTTCTCATGTAGTCCAGGGAGGTATGTCTCAGGTCATTCACACCAACATGGACAATGACAGAGTCATATTTGTATTTGTTGTGGAGTGACCTGGGTGCATGGGTTATGTGGCGGATTCTGGCACCCGACAGACAGCTGACAGTAACCTTCTCCTTGTTTAGCCTGGTGAGTGGGACATCAGTGTGCCTGACTATAGAATCACCTATGACTAGTGTGTTGGGTACTCTTGAAAACTCTTGAAAACATCCTGTTCTGGTTCTCCTCCAATATAAAAAATGAAACCTATATATTCAGTGATACCAACATCAACTGGAATACTATTACCTCTGAAGCCCCATCCCACACAATCAACCTGTACAACTTCTCCCAACTAATGCAATCTCCAATCAGATCAAATAAACATGGTACCTCTGGTACCATCATTGACTGGATCCTAACAACTCACTCAAACCTTTTCACTAAAGCCGGAACATTACCTGAACCTCTCAGCGATCACCTACCAGCCTTCGCTAACCTTCTCCCATCTCCACTGCATAAACAACACTACATCCAAACCCACAACCTCTCCTCTTTCAACCCTCTAACTTTCTCTGAATGCTTAAAGCATACTGACTGGTCCCCTCTAAAAACCCTTTGTCTAGATGATACCATTTCCTACTTTAACCACTCATTCCTAACCCTTCTCAATCAGCAAGCCCCCCTCGAACCAAATGCATCAAAACCAATCCCTGCCCATAGTTATCAAATGATACTAAACTAGCCTTGCACCAAAGGGATAGAAAATGGAAACAATATCAAAAACATAAAAACCCTAACACCCTCCTAGAATATAAGCAACTACAAAACTCCACAAAAAAAAACTAATAAATAACGACTGCAAAGCCCACTACACCAAACTCTAGTCCTTGCACTCAACAAATCCCAAAAAATTCTGGGACTCCATCTCATCCATTCTGCATCCTGACAACAAAGAAATCCCCTGCCCAGACCCCAACCTCTCGAACCTTGAAACAGCCAGCCAGTTCAACACATTCTTCATAGACTGCATAGCTAAACTATCAGCATCCTTCCCACCCCCTCCTCCACCACCGCCCCCTTCCTGCCCCAACTACCACCCCAATCATTAACCTTCCTTCCTTCACATCCTTCTGCCTCAAGCCCATCCCACAAGCACTATAAGAAGACTTCTCCTCAATCTCAAACCCTGTCGCAATGCACCTGACAACCTTCCACCCACCTTCCTCAAACAATCTGCAGACAGCATTGCCTATCCCATCTCTATCATCCCTATTCTTATAGACAGGTCCATACAAGAATCATACATCCCTTCTGTCTGACACCATGCTTACATCATCCCCTCCACAAAGGTGGCAAAAATACTGATACAACCAACTTCAGGCCTATTGCCATCCTTTCCTCCCTTTCTAAAATACTCGAGAAAACAATACAAGCACAACTCATGGCACACCAAACACTAAACAATCTCCTCTCCCCTACCCACATGGCTTCTGCTGTGGCCACAGCACCATGACTGCCCTTCTTTCCTTTCTTGAAACCATAAACCTCGAACGTGTCTCAGGCAAGTTCGTATCCACACTATTCCTAGATCTGTCAAAGGCCTTTGGCACCATCTCACACACCCTACTTATAGCCCAACTCTCCACCCTACACCTCTCTCCCACCACCATCACCTGGTTTTCCAGCTACTTGTCCAACTGCCAACAAACTATCCAATGGAAAACTTCAACATCCCCCTTCCTTCCCACACCCACAGGTGTCCCACAAGGTTCTGTTCTTGGCCCTCTTCTCTTCAACCTATTCATTAACAACTTTCAGCAATCCATTCCAGACTCGTCTATCATCCAATATGCAGATGAATCAGCAATCATTTGCTCATCCTTCTCCCCCTCCGAGTTCTTAGCAAAAACCCAACGAGCCTTCTCCAAAACAGAAACCTGGATGCAGTCTAACCATCTGGCACTAAATGCAAATAAAAGCAAACTAATGTTTTTTTTCCCCTATCAAAAACTCCATTGACAAATCCACATTCACCAAACAGAGCTAAAACAACACCCTCCTTGAAATTTTTCCCAACACCAAGCTTCTTGGCATCATTATTGATGAACTAAGATTTGACACCCACATCTGCTCTGCAATCATCAAAACCCACCAAAAGTTATGTCTCCTCTACAGGCACAACCGCTTCCTAAGCTCCTCTACCTATCAAACTCTTGCATCCACCTTCCTACTCCCCTCCCTTATGTATGGTGCCCCTCTTTTCACCAATCTCCATCTTGGCCTTTGGTCCAAGCTTGAATCCTGCTACCACAATATCTCCAAATTTGCAACCAATTCAAAAAACTCATCCCACCACTGCCACTCCCTCCTCACCCTCAACTGGCTTGAACTACCCAGCTACCTCAGTTACCTACAACTCATCATTACACACAAGCTCATCTTTAAACCTGCCAACTGCCCAGCTCTCACTACTTCCTTAAAACCGTACATTCCCAACCACTCACTCAGATCCAAAAAACAAAATCTCCTTCAGGTCCACAAACCTGCACAACCTCCTGGCTATCTACTGCTGTCCCACTCCTTAGCTAAACAGTGGAACTCTCTCCCCACACACCTACACAACCTACCTAACCATACAAATTTCAAATCTCAGCTACTCTCTCATCTTTCTTCCAAATGGGAATGCCCTTGCCATGCTCCAACTTAACCCCCCCTCATTCCACCTTGCGCTGACTCATCCAACTACCTCTACTATTATTTCATCCCACCCAAAACAATCCCTCCCCTAAGAAAAAACGAATTGTCTCTCTAATGTCTATTGTACTATACTCTCCAATCTCAAATATACTATTACCCTCCCCATGCATAATATGTTCCTAACCTACTAATGGCTAATAGCTATATATTTTGAAATGTTAAAACTACAATTGAGTTTATAACAAAAATATTCACTTTATGTAAATGTTGAAATTTTTGCATTAAATTATGTCTTTTCATGTTTGTAACATTGTGACAAGCCTATTGCAAATATCATGGAGCTTATCTGTAAATGTTTAATTAGTTGTATGAACTATGTCTTTTTGTAACATGAAATATAACTTGCAATTATTGTAGAGTTTTTCTCCCAGGGCCTCCACTGAAAATGGGCTCTCCTTGGCCCAGTGGACTTCCCTGGTCATCAAACTTAAATAAATAAATTAATTAATTAATAATGCATATGTGTTGCGAATTATTTGGCATACTCTGGATTTTCACCAACTGAGTAAGCACATCACACAGTTTATGAACAAATCTGAAACAGCCATTGGTGCACTGCAGATGTGTACAAACTCTACAGCAGTCTGCAGCAATGCCAAGCTGTTCATGTACACATGCTGTTTGTCCTAAACTAGCCAATATAAAATTCAAAATGGAATTACCTAAATGTCAGGTTGTAATGAATCTGAAAGTTAATCTCTGTGTTTCCACATCTGTATGTCACACCCTAACAAGCAATACACATTAAAAAGTCCTAGAAATACTGTCTCATATTAGTATTAATATTTCTTTCTCCACTACCTCTAATAAAAAATAATAATAAAAAGGAATAGGTCCCACTTCACTGCATAAAACCAAATGCTGCTAAAGTAAGAGAAAAATATAAATGCTATGAATAAATATTACTAGGAATACTTACTATTATAGACAAAGTTAGAAATAATTCATTAATAATTGTATGGTCAGGTAAGTATTTACATTTAAGGAAAAAGTGAGTGACAAATAAGTTTTGGTTACACCAAATGAGCCAGTTAGCAATACCTGGTCTGATCGGCATGCTAGTAAAAAAGGGTTCTGTCAAGGTGATGTGACACGCAGCAGTGAGTGGTTCTATTCCTGCTTAATACAACCTTCACCACACTTTCCTCATTCTGGTTCTTCAAATAATTTTATTTATTTTTTTTTATTTAACATTTGTTGACCAGGAAACTCCAACTAGGACAGAGCCTATTTTCAGCAGTGGCCCAGCGAGGAATGCTCCAGACCCATGTATTTAGAATGTAGGAGGAAATCTGAGTACCAAAGGAAACCCACATAAATGCTGGGAGGACATGCAGACTCCAGCTAGAAGGCACTCCAGACAAGAATAGAACTGAAGAACCTCTTGCTATGAGATGACAATGTGATCCCCTGCACCACTATGACACCCAACACCATAATGGCAGCACCTGTGAAGGCATGAGGCCATGCTCCTGGCTAGTCTCAGAAAGAAACCTTAATAATACTCTACTTTGTGCATGACCTGTACCTGGAGAAGATACAGGCATGCATGCATTCCTGTACATTGAAAATAATTAATATCTGGCAAGAGTCAGTTGATCACCTGTTAACCCTGACAGGTATAACCTACTCCAGTCAGTAATGTCATCACAGGTATGACAACTTGTAAAAGTGCTGTGCTGATCAGCAGAGTTCTACAGTAAGTACAATTTTTAATCCGTATAAATCTGAATATATATATATATATATATATATATATATATATATATATATATATATATATATAGGTTCATAGGTAGGTAATAGGTTACTGGCCCTAGGGCCTATATAAGCCTGGTCAAAAAGGTACTCTGGCACCCAAGAAAATGATTGTCCTGTGCCCCTGTCAAGCAGAGCCACAGAGGTGATCCCCGGAGGGAATTTCCTATTTCTCATCCAATCATCAAGATTTTTCTTGAAGAGTGCTAATGAGGAACTTTGTTTGATATAGATAGGTAGTTTGTATCAGAGTATGGGAAGTCTCTGGGACAGGAATCTATCCCTCCAGCATGTTCTGTTTATTGTGGTGACAAGGTTTAGGTCCCTAGAGCATTGGAGGGATTTCTTTAAGTGGAGCATGTCCAACAGCTCTGGGTTTGAAATAGCTTTGTATGTTAGGCAGAAATCGTCTCTGAGTAGGCGATATGCGATGGAGTAAAGCTGGAGTTTTTTGAAATGGTCTGCCTAGGGCATCTGTTTGAGGCTGGTAATCCTCTTTGTGAGGTATTTCTGTGGCCTTTCCAGTTGTTGTAGATGTCTTGTGAGGTACATACCAAAAGGGGTGTTGTACTCTATAATAGGTCTAATGAGTGACAAGTAGAGGGGAACAATGACCTCTTTTTTTCCTGGATGAGAAACCTTTTGTGATGATGTGTGCCACATAGAAGGATTTCCTGACTACTGTGGTGATGTGATTATCAAAGGAGAGACTATATACACCTGTGTCCCAAGGTCTCTTATCACACTTTCGGTGTTAAGTAGACTACCACCTATGTGGTAGCTCATGGGTACAGAGTTTTTACCAAAGGGGATGACAATGCACTTTTTGGCATTGAGCTTGAGGCCATGGGTTTGACACCAGACATCTGTCTCATTGAGGCCCTTTTGTAGGATGCCCACATTGTTAGGAATTTCGATTATGACTCCTAGTTTTGCAGTCATCTGTGAATTTCATTAGCCAAAGACCTTCTGTGTGAGCCTGTACTTCAGAAAAGTAGATATCAAACAGTAAAGGACCTAGGACTGAACTCTGTGGTACTCCACGTGTCACTGTTCTGAAGTCGGATTTGGAGTCTTCTACTTTCACAGTGTGGGTTCTGTCAGTGAGCCTGTTGGCAACCCATCTTGTGACATAGGAATTTATACCTAGTTTAGTTAGTCTATCTATAATTCCAGAGTGGGGGATGGTGTCAAAAGCCTTGGCGAGATGTAGATAGGCTGTGTGAACCACCTTACCCTCGTCTATGGCTTTGGTGAATGCTTCAAAGAAGTCTATCAGGTTTAGGAGACATGATCTGCCATTTACAAACCCAAACTGGGTGGGGTCCTGAGTTTGGAGATTACCAGTGTCTTTGTTTATAAGTTCCACAATGATACATTCCATGGCCTTGCAGATCAGGCTTGTTAGGCTAATGGGGCTGTAGTTCCCAGGATTTGTGGTGGCTCCCCCTTTGTGGAGTAGGATCTCCATTGCTGTGTGCCATTCAGTAGGCACAAAGCCTGAGGTGAGGCTATGATTGAACATGGTGCTTAGGTGGGGTACCAGTTCATTCTGTAGTTCGTGTAGAACACAGTCTGGGTTGTTGTCAGGTCCCATGGATGCTGTGGTCTTGGCTTTGGAGAGTGTGTTTTTTAGCTGTGCAGCCATGATTACAGTAACTTTTAATTCTTCCGGTATAGAGATGGGCCCTTTAGGGGGTGTGAATGGGTTATCTGCCAGGATTTGGGTGGCGCAGTGGTGCAGCAGTTAACATTGTCACCTCACAGCAAGAGGTTCTCTGGTTCGATTCCCGGCTGGGGTGCCTTCTGTGTGGAGTTTGCATGTTCTCCCTGTGTTCGCATGAGATTCCTCCGGGTACTCCGGTTTCCTCCCACATTCCAAAGACATACATCTGTTGCATTTCTCCCCAGGTCACCACTGAAAATAGGCTCTGTGGAACCTAGTCAGACTTTCCTGGTCAACAAATGTTAAATAAATGCTGACAATATCAGTTGGTTCTGTATATTTAGTGCCATTGTGCTGTAACTCAGAGCAGATCTGAGTGTTGCCATTGATATTCTTGACATAGCTATAGAATGCTTTGTGGATGTCTTTAGAATCAGTGGCAATTTTGTTTTCGTAACTAGCTTTGGAGGATTTTATGAGGGATCTCAGCTTCTTACTGAGACTGACCAGGGAGATCCTCCAATCATGGGATTTTACTCTTTTTTGCAACAGGTTCTTTCTTCTGTTGTAGAGTTTGTTTATGGCAGGTGACCACCAGATTGGCTTCCTTTTTTTGGAGGATAGCATCTTCGTTCTGTTAGGGATAGCACGATCCATGCACTTGAGTAAGTGCTTATAAAGTGCATTTGTGTAGGATTCTGCAGTCGTACCTCTATTGTCCATCTGCATGGGTGTCGTGAAGTTTGCCACTTCTGTCTTAAGAAACATGAAGTTGGCTTTGGAGAAATGTTTTTACTGTAGTTTCCCTAATGGGGGTGGGTGCGGGATGTTGTTGCCTAGGGTGATTAGCGTGTGGTCGGATCTAACCAAAGAGGAATTGACCTCTGGTGTGGAACACCAGTCGCCCATGTTGGTAATGACCAGGTCTAGGATATTACTGTCCTTGGTGAGGATGTGGATAAGTTGATCCAAGGCATTGGAATTTATGAATTCCAGAAAATGTTGAGCAAAAGAGTTGGTATATGAGTAGTTTTCCCAGTTAATAGTGGGGTAGTTGAAATCACCCATTATTAGAGTGATGGGTTGTACCCTAATATTTTCCAGTGTATCAAGAAATGAGGAGTGGGAATCCTGGAGCATGGTGGGGAATCTGTACCAAATTACAATTTGGATTGCGGTCTTGCCTAGAGTTAGTTGCACTTGGATAATCTCGGATGCATTATGCTGATCAAATAGCCTGGAGGTGTGGATATCCTTAATAAATATGGACAAGCCTCCACCTTTAGTGTTTCAGTCCAGGTTAGGTGGCTGAATAGTGTGGTATGAATTATAGCCTGGTAATGCAGGGGTGCTCTCTGGGGCCTTGAATCAGGTCTCTGTCACTGCACAGATGTCGAAGTTCTCCATTTTAAGGAGTGCCTCAAGTGAATGCATTTTGAGGTTTAGACTTCTAGTACTGAGTAGCGTTACCCTCCGATTTTGCTTGCTTGTACCTGTTTTATATATATACATATATATATATATATATATATATATATATATATATATATATATATGTATGTATATATATATATATATATATATATATATATATATATATATATATATATCAAATGCAAAAGGGGATAGAAAAAATTGCACAAGTACATGTACTTCAACAGTCCGATACCTTTACCTGCCAGTATGCAATTGTGGTGACATTCTGAAATGCATAAAAAATAAAGGAATAGCGTTTATTTAATCAGACATCCATCTGTTCATAACAGAGAGAAAATACCATCCCCGGGATTCAGTAAGGTTCCATGCAGGAATAGCTTATTCCTGCATGGAAACGACCGTTTAAGAGCAGCATGACAATGCGCCATGCATAGTAATGAAGGTGTGCTGCCTCTGCTTCTAAACTGACATGGAGCATGGATGAGTGCAGGGGGTATGTCTGAGAGCAGAGCTCTCACAACACACATGCCCCTGTACTCCAGAATTGCTGTACAGCAATTACAATGAGCGAGAACACTCATAGGTGGTTGCATACCCTCGCAACTGTATAGATCTTCATAGAATGTCTAGATTTTTTGCCCATACAGTTGGCATGTACCCCATTTGTCCCGGGAAACACTGGGATGATGTCAGGATTGAAGTCATTAAATAATGGCATACATTTGAGTTTCAGACACCAAATCCGTCAGAAACATTATATTAAAACAAATCCTGTTGCTTTAGCAACTTACCTAAGTTTATAAGAGCAATATTTAAAATATGTCCCTAGTTGTACCTCATTTTGTCAAGCTTTGTCCAGATATATTGCATGAAGGGGTTGAGAGGTATGGGGGTTGCTAGGATGTCTGCCAAATGTGCAGATGCATGCAGGAGTCCACAGCAATAAGTGTAATCTGTCCCTTCCTAGAGAAAATAACACTAGAGAATTTTTTTATCAAGCAGATTAAATTTAACCATAGGTGCGTGGGTTTGCCCATTGCTTAGCTACGCATACTGTAGCTTAAATAGCACAAGAAGATAAATAGCAAGATATATTCAGTTGAAGCAATACTGCAATAGTGTAGTGGTTAGAGCATGTACTTTATGAACAGTCATTCCCGGTTTGAGCCTCATTGTAGTAAATTCCATTTGAAAGCAATATATGAACATTTTTTTTTTGCTGTATAACCTACTAAATAACATATATGTGTGAACTGGATTACTGTATTAAGTGCAGATGTGCGGTGTCATTGTAATAATGCGGTAAAATCCACAGATAAACACAAGTGCCTCATACAGTATATGTACACATGAATCAGGGATACTAAATGAAGTTATAATGTGTAATGAATGGCAAATCCATAGTGTCTAAATCTACCAATTTCCCAAGACCCATGTTTCATTTCTTTCTAAATTAGTGCAGGGGTAAGTCGGAGTAAGCACTTTTAAGTAGTAGTAAGCGGGTTTAAGCCTGTTTGCATGGGGATAAGCAATGCACACACAGGTTAAGCAATTTTGAAGCTAACTCTCTGTAAGCATATTTAACTGGAAGTTAGCATTGCTTACCATCGCGCAAACCCATGCAAACCCACTTACAACTGCTTAAAAGTGCCTTAATCACTCTGTATCCAACAGCCCCTGTTCTTCCCAGCAACAAAATAAATAGGGCTTGTAGGTCTTGAACCCAGGACACTATAGTCACAGCATATAACCAGTAAGCCATCACAGCTGTGCATAAAATTGAGGTATACCCAAACAGATCCTCACTATAACAAAATCACAATTTACATTTGAAAGGAATCTATAAGCAGTTTTATGTTGTATAACCTACTACATAACATATATATGTGAACTGGAGTACTGCATTAAGTCCAGATGTGAAGTGCCATTGTAATAAAGTGGTGAAATCCCCCAATAAACACAATTACCCCATACAGTGTATGTACACATGAATCAGGGATACCAAACAAATATATAACATGTAATGAATGATAAATCAATGCCAAACAGCAAATAGTGTGCAAATTTAAAAATAAGCAATGCTAAGCATTGCACACCTCTGCTTACTAGGTGTAAGCAATGCATAGCCTAGCTAAATCAATGTGCCCATTGGTATACCCCTTTAAACAATGCCAACCTTAGGTAAGCAGGTTTGTCCATAGCTTAGCATTTTCAAAACCATCCAGTCACTGCAAAGTGTGGGAAATTGGCCCTATATAAACCCCACAGGCAGGAATACATCTCATAACTGGTTGCAGCTTCCTTCTGTAGGCACTATGGCTGGTGTCAGAGAAGGATCATGCTTCTGAGCACAGCTCTGGGGCATCAAGGATTCCAAAGTCATGGCATAAAAGACAAGGAAGAGAGACTGCTGCTGGGCCAGTACCAGGGTTCCAAATATAAAGCAGAAGCCTGGGACCATCTCGCCCGTGGCATCACTAGTGCCACTGGCATCCCTTGAACTGGTGAGCAGGTCAGGCATCAGTATGCTGACCTAAAGTGGAGGAAGAGGGAGCTCTTGGATCAGTGGATCCATGAAGCTAGACAGAGGGGTGATGTCCCAGCAGTGTGTAAGTACTCATTCTACCACCTGTTTAATAATTGCAAGATCATGCATATTATGTATAGGTATGGCTAAATATTTCTCTCATGTCTTTGATAGTGGCAGCAGAGGAGGCTGTGAATCAGGAATCCCATGCCTGTAGGGTGCAGAGGCTGCATCGCAAGGCAGGTTAGTAATAATCTTGCATGTACTGTCATAAGAAATAAATCTAGTAGTAGAAAGTTAATTGCCAGTATAAAACCTGTATTGTGTATGGGATATACTGAATAAACCAGACATTATGGCAGGAAGAGTCTCATATAGGCTGTATGTAAATAAAAGGGTAACAGCCTGGCAATAAAGGTCTAAGTCCTGGACTGCTTGTGATTACTCTGGTATCATATGATAATGTAGTACTGCATTCTCTTAATAGTACTGTTGTATTAAGTACTGCTACCTACACTGTGCTGCATAAATAAAATGTGTAGGAATGTCTGTATATGACTGTTGTAATCACAGGGTCATACTGTACAACTGAGAGAGACATAGACAAAAAACGGTGAAAAGATACACAACATAATCCAAATAGAACACTCAACTGAGATGTAAACTGCTGTATTTTTAGCACACACAGCCATGGTTTGAATTATGGGAGTGGTAGTAAGCTGTATGCAGAGTCATACCCCTCAACTGTACAGATATTGTCAGAAAGTTCAGATAATTGGCTTAATTTTCATGCCTGTCACCCTGTCCCCTGGCAAATCAGTGGGATGATCCCAGACATTTAGGCAGCAAATAATGACATACAACTGTCAGACATCATAACCGTCAGAAATATATCTATAAGAACAAACCTGTTACTCTAGCAACTCACCAAAATGTTATGAGAGTAATATGCAAAGTATGTCCCATCTCTACCCCCATGTTATGAAGCTATGACCAGAGTGTGTGCAGTGACAGAGTGAGACATATGTGCATAATAATAATGTAAAATCTGGTAATATGTGTGGCAACATTCAAATAGTGTTAACAAACATTCCCTCCACAGGTCTGTAAGATAAGAAAACTGTGCCTGGAATTAAATATTGAAATCCTTGACTAGTTCTGTTTAGTCTGGTATTGTATGGCATTGTTAGTGTTGCAGTTTCTCTGAATAATAATGTATTACTCATCAGTGTCAACCACACTGTGCTACATAATAAAACTGTCTAGGAATCCCTGTATAAGAGTGTTGAAAATAAAATGTCAGATTGTAAAACCACGGGAGACTTATAGACAGAAATCAGAGAAGAGATGCACAGCAATATCTAAATAGCACACTCAACTGTGATGTACACTGTTTTATTTTTAGCAGACACAGCCATGGTTCGAATCCTGGGAGTGGTAGTAAGCTGTATGCAGAATCATACCCCTCAACTGTACAGATTTGTCCAGAATGTCCAGATAATTGGCCCATATCTGCTGCCTGTTACCCTGTCCCCCTGGCAAATCAGTGTGACGATCTCTGACATTTAGGCAGCATTTAATGACATAGACTGTCAGAACTGTAAATATTCAGAAAATGTATATGAAAACAAAACTGTCACTGTAGTAACTCACCAAAGATTTATGAGGGCAATTGTCAGAATATATCCCAGTTTCACCTGCATGTTGTCAAGACTTGCCCAGAGTGTGTGCAATAAGAGATTGAGAGGTATGTGCATAACATCAACCTGGAATCTGGGAATATGCATAGAAACAGTCAAGAAGTGTTAAACAATACCTCCACAGGTATACCAGGTAAGAGGTGTATACTGCAGGTAAAACACAGTTCACATATATAGTTGTCTACAAGCATACCACTGTCTAAACTAAGGCCATAGGGTATTGTAATAATATCTGTAAGGTGCAGAGTACAGCAGTGACTAAGAAAGTATTGAGCACTACAGGGATATACAGGTTGTTAATTGACATCCCCCACCATATCTGCAACAATAATCTAAATACACAACTTAATGGGTATATGTACAATTAAATCTACTGTTGGAATATATGTCATATTTTTGCGCTTGTTACTACTCAGCCAAGCTCCTCGTGGTCCTGCAGAGTGGTGCTAGCAGCAGAGGCTAAAAGAGCGACTGCTAACCTGATAAAAGTGTTTTTTCCTGCTACTAGTCCGATCTAGCTAAACTGCAAATATTTCTGCTTCTTGAACTGTTTTAAATTGTCTAAAGTTGTTTTTGCACCTGCACTTTTAAAGTTTGTCCTGTTTGTTGCATTTACTTGTTGAGGCTACACACTCAAGTGCGCTAGCCTGTGTTACATATTTATTGCAATTTCCTGCTGTTTGTTGCAAAAAAAAAAAAGTTATCCTTGTTTCCCATCTTTCCTGACCTAGAGTAGTCCAAATACAGGCTTTGCTGTATTCTGGACTTTTGGAAAGTTTCTGTGTTGCCATTTCCTTTCTTGGATAGAGGGAGGCTTCTTTGTTCACCAGTGGCAGTGGGGAGCTTGGAGCAGGCTATCTGTCCCTGGAGGAGTGTTCCCAGCACAGGAATCTGGTAGTCTGTTGGCTGTTTTGGGCCAATATCTAGCTCTTTCAAGTCCGCCTGTATAAAACCCGCTGTAGCGCGGCTTTGCGTGATTTTGTGCATAGCGCTTCATCGAGCAGCGCCGCTTATTTGGGTTTGAACCTTGGAACTGATCTAGTTCTCATAATAAACACCCTATTCCTATGCTAAAGCCTAGCACTTGCTCACTAAAGCAATTATATAAGTCAGCACTAAAAAATTAAAAGCACTACACCCTCACAAACTCCCCTTGAGTAACTTGTTCCCCATTGGCCCTTTTTTTCAATTATAAAGGAATTCCCAGTACTATTCTAGCATGTCCAAAGGTCAGTTGTCAATCTCCTCTCCAGTCCAGCTGGTGAACCTGGGAATCTTGAGGCAATGTTACAACTGCCTAATGTACACAGACAACCCTCTCCTCCTCCCAACAAATTCCAACACATGTGAGAGATGCAACCATATAGCCAAACTGAAGGCTAAGCTCTCTCAACTCAGTACTGGCGTAACCAGTCAGGAGGAGAAGGAAACCACACTCACTACAATTCCAGTCTCACATAGACCTACCACAACAGCAAACCAAACACATAAACACACAAAAACATACTTGGAGGCTCTAAATAAAAATCTGCCTAAGCAGCAGAGACCTCCAAAGCAGACACCCAAGCAACCGCTACCCCAAAACAAAACACATGCAACACATAGCTCACAAAGCCAGTGTGCCGAACAGTCACAGCCCTTAAGCCTAAACAACACACCTGATACACGTGTAATAGGTGACTCTATCATCAGGCACACTGACGTCCCGCTCAACAGGCTGAACAAGGAGAAGATCACGGTGAGCTGCCTATCGGGTGCTAGGATCCGCCACATAACACAAGCACTCAGGTCACTCCAAGGCAAGTACAAATATGACTCAGTCATTGTCCATGCTGGTGTGAATGACCTGAGACGTACCTCCCTGGACTACATGAAAAGAGACATAGAGGAGCTCTCTGGGCATGTAGCCCAGGCCGGTATGACCCTGACCTTGAGTAGCATCTTACCCTCACCAAGAATGATGCCACAGTATGAAGACAAGTTTATCAATTTCAACAATTTGCTTAAGTATTGGTGTCATTCAAAGGGGATCCAATGCCTGTCAGCCTGGGATGACATGGTCGACAAGCCACGATGCTTCGCTAGGGACAGCTTGCACCTGTCACCCCTGGGCTTTCGGATATTGGCAAAGGCTCTTCCTACCCCCATAGTGCCTTTTTTAGGCAAGGCTCAAAAGACAAACCCACCTCCATAGGTATCACAAGGGATAAGAAACTAAAAGTAATGCTAGTCAACGCCAGAAGTCTAAACCTCAAGATGCACGCACTCGAAACTCTCCTTAGCATGGAGAACATCGATATCTGTGCAGTAACATAAACCTGGTTCAAGGCTCTCGAGAGCACCCCAACACTACCAGGTTATACCTCATACCATGCTTTTCGGCCCCAAAACTTGGACCGAACCACAAAAAAAGGGGGAATATCAATATTCGTCAAAGATACCCACACCTCCAGGTTGGTGGCACAGCACGAAGCATCAGAGACTATCCATGTGCAACTAACAGTGGGTAAAACTGCCTTCCAGTTTATAGCCTGCTACAGACCACCCTCCCAAACCCAGGAACCCCACTCGGCCTTCCTGAGAACACTGGAAAATATGAAGGTCTCTCCAAACACCATTATATTGGGTGACTTCAACTACCCAACCATAGACTGGGAGCATTACTCTAGCCCAAAGGTTCCTAGAATTTATAAACTCAAATGCTATGGAACAACTTGTTACCACTCCCACAAGAGGGGAAAACATACTGGACCTGATCATCACCAACATGGGGACTCTATGCTCCAGACCAGAAGTGTATCCCTCACTAGTAAGATCAGACCATAAACTAATCTCACTAGCAATCTCAGACCTCCCAGAAGAGCTCCTACTCCTGCTTGGGATCTTAATTTTGTCCTGGAGAAGCTTACTCTTCCTCCCTTTGAAACTGCTGTCTCTGCAGATTTAAAGTTTCTTTCATGGAAGACTGCCTTTTTTTTGGCTATTACTTCTGCCAGAAGGGTTTTGGAGCTGCAAGCCTTAATGGCAGTAGAACCTTTCATTATTTTTTACACAGACCGGGTTTCTCTGAGAACTAATCCTTCCTTTATGCCTAAGGTGGTTTCCAGTCTGACCCTTAACCAGTCTATTCATCTGCCTACCTTTTTTGATAACCGCCAGAATAAAAGGGAAAGGATTCTGCACTCTCTTGATGTGCACAGACAGTTGAGATTTTACTTAAATAGGACTAAACCCTTTCAGAAGTCTGAGCAGTTGTTGGTTAGTTTTTCTCCTGGGGCTCAGGGTAAAGCTATTTCAAAACAAACCATCTCCAAATGGGTTGCCCATTGTATTCACTTTTGTTACCTGCAGCATGGGAATGTTCCCCCTCAGGGTATTAGGACCCATTCTACTAGAGCAGCCTCTACTGCTGCATCTTTTTTGAGAGGTGTGCCTACTATGGACATTCTAGAAGCAACTTCTTGATCTTCTGTCCATACTTTCACAAAGCATTACAATCTACCTTTGTTTTCTAAATCCATGACTGGTTTTGCCTCTGCAGTTTTGCAAAGCCTCCTTACCAACCCTTAATCTGTGATTTTTCCTCCCCCCTTTTGTTTTTTTTCCTGGGCTTTGGGAATCAACCCATGTGTTAGGACTGCAACAATGAAACACAAAAAACATTGTACAGTTGTGTACACTTACCATAAATGTAGATGTTCGAGTGTATTCACTGTTGCAGTCCTGGTTTCCCAACCTCCATTCCCCCATTTTTCCTAAGGCACAGACTAGATATGTTATTTTTGGATGGCATGTTTCCAGGGTGTTTCCTTCCTGGTTTAGCTTTCTTGTGGGGGCTCCTGACAGTTAAGGCAAGAAAAACTAAGGAAATGGCATCAGCCGCCTCCCTTTATACCTGACATTCTGACATCAGTGTACAGCCGATGGCAGCCGACGTCATATACCAAGGACTCTGGTATCTGGGCAGACTGAGGGCTACCGGGAGCTGGATAACCCATATGTTAGGACTGCAAAAGTGAATACACTTGAACATCTACATTTATGGTAAGTGTACACAACTGTACTTTATACCTAATCCTGGAATGTGTTGACTATTACTAACCCACATATATTTTAAAATTGAAACACCATAGCACGTTTGGGAAGGCCGGTCCCAGCAGACCTACCACTCCCACCTCATCTGGCCATGACACTGGGCACTGGCACATCTGGGGCCCACCCAGGGACCTCCTCGTCTGCTGGTCCTGCACCACCTTTGGGTAGAATGGCTTCAGGGGATGGGGCTCACTCCCCAGACGTGGGTGCAGATAGGAAACTGTCACCCATCGCCAGGTCTAAGGTTTGGTGCATAGGGAGTTTGGAGATCAGCTATGCCAGCTTGAGGGCCACATGGTGCATCTAGAGGGTCAGCCTGCACCTCCTACCCAGCACCCAGCACAGCCACCTTTGGGGCCTTGAAGGTGCAGTGGTGACTTCCCATGGGTGGGGACTTCAGTCCTTCTGTTTTCATTTGGGGGATCATGGGCTCCTGACTCCAAACATCCCTCCCAATCGAAGGTGTTTACCCCGCACATGTCACATGCCACCCCTATATAGGTTCATAGGGTTCATAGATTAGTACTAGGCTAAGTGCCCTTGCAAGCCATTTTAAGCCTAGCCAATTATCCCTTGTGAGACTCAAACCCTGTACCTTGTGTTTGCAAGGCAAACATCTTAACCATTAGGCCACTCTCCCACCATATGCTGTCTTGTCTGTCATCCTACCCAACCTACCTACCCAAATATGCCTACTATCCCTCCCCAACATCCCACTCTCACCTGAAAAAAAGGGCAATCTGTTCCCCCCAAACAAATCTCGCTCCATACATAGCTGTCCATTTTGCACATATGTCCACTGGACACATGTAATCTGGTCTAATTGGCTTCACAACATATTATTGTTGTCCTCACCCCTCTCTCAGGGGTATGAGTGTCCATATCTACCTCCACATCAGTGTATATGGACAGCTGTTGCTGTAGAAGATATTAGGCAGCTATGAACCTTCCCTACACCCGTCCTGCACATCCCTAGCTATTTTCCCTACTGTCTTTCCCTCTTTGTGCCACTTTTTCACCACTTTCCTATCAGCCCTTTTTCTTTTCTTTTAAAAAAATTAGCACATGGGTAAGTGGGAGTAAGCACTTTTAAGCAGCAGTAAGCAGGTTTCATCCTGCTTGTGCGGGGGTAAGCAATGCCTACACAGGATAAGCAATTTATAGCCTGAGTGTAAAAATATTTAACTGGAACTTAGCATTGTTTACCGTCACGCAAACCCGCGCAAACCCACTTACAACTGCTTAAAAGGGCCTTAATCAATCTGTATCCAACAGCCCTTGTTCTTCCCAGCAACAAAATAAACAGGCTTTGCAAGTCTCGAATCCGGAATCCTACACACCATAGACAAAGTGATTTACCACTAAGCCATGTCAGATATACAGAACTTTGATATTTTCACAAACATATAATCCAGCACAGTCATTCAACAGTGCAGAAAATTTATTTAAATATTTAGATGTATGTGTGTTGTATATATATATATATATATATATATATATATATATATATATATATATATATATATATATATGTGTGTGTGTGTGTGTGTGTGTGTGTGTGTGTGTGTGCGTCTATAGATATATATGTTTATATATATATATATATATATATATATATATATATATATATATATATATATATATATTTATAGATAGATATACAAGAGAAAACAACAAATACATATTTGACCAAAAGCACCATTAATGGGGGTGAGGGGGCCCAGTCTAAGTACCTCTTCTAATTATTGATATCATCCCCTCCCTCACAACAAAACAGATCTGCCTTGCATCACAATACCAATATTTGCAAGTCACATACCCAGGACCCTACTCAACACAACCACAAGAAGTTAACAGTAATCCATCCCACCTGTACGATGTCAGGATGGTATCAATAACATATCATGCAGTACAGTCTGGCTACCATAGGGAATGTACAATGTGGAAGCAGTAAACATTCCAATGATACATATATACACACACACATATATGCAGATACATATATATATATATATATATATATATATATATATATATATATATATATATATATATATATATATATATATATATATATATATATATATATATATATAATATATAATATAGATATAGATATATATTTGTATACACATACACACACATATACATATATTACTACGTATAGATATGTATAAGAAGATACATATTTAGAGGGTGCACAGCATATTGAACAGTCAGTATTTCTACAGTTGCCACCATTTAAAATGGACAGTGTATGATTCTCTCATACAAAAGACAATTATTGCATTAAAAATATACCCACAGAGAAGTCAAAGAATATGACACCACACACAGGTTTGCATACATAAGAAATATTTATTTGTGTACTATTACAGTTGTATATGCCATGTCATGTAGCTGTTAGGTGTTTGAAATGCATATTAACTGAGTAATGTAACTCCCAAGCAAATCATTTTATACAGTAATCCAAAAGCATAACATATGTTGCTGTCCAGGCCAAAGCCTTCAAGTAGTACAATGGTAAAGAAACACTGGGCCAGAAGATAATCAACATTAAGTAATGCATATGTAGTGCAGCAGCCTCCAATTACACTCTATACTCAACCTCTAGTGGGAAAATAATTAAGTTGTCACAATTAAGATGTATCTGTTACATAACAATCCTTAACTTAAAACATCATTATCGCACTGACAAACAGAACAGTCTGTATGACAGTAAGCACTAGCCCACCAATGTTCCCAAGGTGAAATGTATGAAAATGTACAGCCATATACCTTAAGGTGTCTTACTACTGATATCCCTCACATGTTGTAACAGCCTAGGTTATATATGGTGCATACCCCTCCCCCATAGAATGACTTACAGGGGAATATAACAGTTTTACATACACTGACCTCTGGACTGCACAAGAGCACACATGTTTTGTCCAGCTGTATCCCACATATATATGGACCTTACCCCACAATATGTGTGGGAACCACAACATCACTGGAATGATGGCAGGAATGGCAGCATGACATAATGATAGGCCACTACGTAACAACCTCTTACTGCATGACATATGGACAAAGCCTGGTATATAGGTGGAAGACAGAGGCTGGAACACAGGGCCATATTTGTAATATTGTTGTTATACACTGAGAAAGTTGCTGGTATTACAGGATTGGTTGCAACATACACTTAGTCAGAAATATGAAGTCAGAAACACAAATGGATGTAGCCATGTACTGATAGGGGAGCTGAGCAAGAGCAGCATGTGGACCCTGTGATTGTGTACTGAGAGCTTCAAGGTGCTGTAGCACATCCCCCAAGTCTCTGGAGCTCCCTATGCACCAGACCCTGGACCTGACTTCAGGTGATAGGATACAGTCTGTGTGTGCTCCTGGTGGGGGGGCAAACTCCATCCCCTGAGGTGGTTCCACCTGAAGGAAGTGCAGGACCATTAGGTGAGGAGGTCCCAGGGTAGGTCCCAGATGTGATGTGGCCTGGTAACATGGCCAGATGAGGTGAGAGAGGTGGTTCTGCTGGCAACTATTTGTCAAACATACTATTGTGTCACTGTTATAGAACATATGTGGGTAGTACTAGTTCACACATTCTGTGATTATGTCCAACAGCATGCATAGATATCCTCATTAACACAAAACAACCGATGTGCAGCAGTCACATAGCAAACAGAACACATGCATACATGGAACCATAGTGGCCCTTACAATGGCATGCAGGTGACATTGTTCATAACAGGCCACCAATTATAGTGTTTCAACATGAAACATGACTACAAACACATAACACAAATTGTTGTACAATAAGATATATGTCCCAATGGTAGGTCTTCTGTAGACATACCTATTGAGTTGTGTGATCAGATTATTGTTGCAGGTATGGCGGGGGGAAGGCAGAGATGTGTATTAACAACTATGATATCCCTGCAGTATGAGGTCCTCAGACCTGTTTCCCTCTTTATGTCTTTCAGGCAATATGTCCAGGGAGAGATTGCCTATGTACACAGTGGGGGAGAATGATGTCATCATCACATACCTGGTGCAGCACTACAACACCCTGTTCGGGCATACAGCCCATGATCTGCAGATGAAGACCACCCTATGGAGCGATCTTGGACACAGGGTAAACAATGTCAGCCTGCATAACTGCAGTTATGAGCATGTCTGACATCGATGCATTGATCTACTCTGCCATGCCCATTAGCATGCTGCTGCGGTTATGGCGGACCAGCTTGCAAGAAGGGGGGTCATGCCATCCAGCTCTCCCGACACATGTTGAGGAGCTCCTCGCCAGCCTCTGGGCACCTGCCCGCCCACAAACACAGCATCTGGCAGAGAGCATAGTGGAGGTGGGTCCTCCTACACAATGGTAGAGGAGCATGCAGGTAAGGCCACAGGCACATCAGTAGACCACTGTTGCATATCCATCCACATCTGTAGAGTTAGATCATGCATATGTGAGATGAAATATATATAGTCTGTTGCTGCGTTGTAGTAATAAACAGATGTGCATAATCTGTAGTATTGGGGGTTTGTACTGTTGATGTACTGTAATGCTACACCCACCCTGCACCAATGCCACAGGTGTGGCTACTGACGTCACATCTCTCACACAATTATGTAGGTCCTTCTGGTATACCTCCAGGGCAGCAGCCTGTAGCTGGTGAGTATGGTGTTTGTTCAGATTTGCCAATACACCAGTCATGTTATGGACATGGTATATTTCATGCATACATTTAACACACCTACCCATAATGCATGTTGTACATGTTCACATATTGTTGCTGTTAACTGCACTGTATCACAGTGGTCACCATGATGGTGTATCTGAAGGGTATGTAAGACTCCTGCAATATAACTAACAACCTGTCATTGCAACATGTGTGCACAGAGATGAGCATAATGGTGGAACAAATGGCCTACAGTAGGGACATGTCTGAAACATCACCCTTATACAGTGCTACAGCAGAGTATATACCACTATTACAATGGCAACTGTTACAGATCTACACTATGGCATATCACAATACTGCATTCCACAACCCTTACAACCTGCAATGTAGTCCTAACATGAGCAATGCATGTGTAATATAGAATCCTATGTTAGGACAGCAAGTATGGGGAATACATACCTTCACAAACACTGGAAGCACATGTGTGCGTACAATCCAGATAACATATTGTGGAAGCACCTTTTGAGGTACTGACAGCATGCATTCTTCATGAGTATGGACCTTCCACCAAGTACAGGTCCTCAATGTCACACCAATAAATGGTCTGCTGTCCAAGACTTTTGGCCATCAAATGTGCCCACTTACCTGCAACAGAGGCAGCCATGGCTTGCACACATCTTACAAGTCATGGAATGGATCCCATACCCAAAAGGTAGCACCCAGGAGTCGTACATGTAGCCTTACTTCATCATTGCATATATCATGGCAAACAGTGCAGACAGTCATGTATGTGGCGAGGATGTATGGGACAAGATTAACGTAGAAAATAAACAGATGGCCATCCAAGACAGATGACAACACATTTTGCAAACTGGTCATGCAGGCTGCCTAGTAACATGCCACAACATTGAGGGAGTTGCAGGAATGTCTTGCAAGTACTGGCTGTGCAGTACCTGTGTCAGCAATTGCCTGGACTCTGCATAAGTGTGGCCCATGGGTAAGGGTAATCAGATGGGACAGTTGTACCACAGGAAACATCAGCAAGGCCTCTCTACAGGTAGCATATGCATAACAGCAAATGTCCTCAAAAGGCATGCATTGCAATGTGTACTGGTGTACCAAGACCAAGTTGGAAACCTACAGACAGTATCAATTAAGATACATGTGCTGCACAACCAGCACCTTACCCCACTTCAGGCCCACCATCCCCATCTGTACCTTGCCGGTGCCAGTGTACAGCTGTATGTTTGCCTTTCATTAGAAGGGACTAGGCCGGTACACATGATGTTCAGTGTTTGGGACACTGCAAAATGACACACATGTGTAGGCCATAGTTGTCAAGGATCTGCAAAAAGGCTGAGGGTGGGGAGGGGGTGTCATCATGAAACACAACAGTGCACTGAAGCAGATATCCAAAGGATGCTATGAATGGCTGTATCTGCACACAGTCAAGGTTATTGACTGTAATTATTCAAGACTGATGTAGGATGGGGAACTTAAGAGAAAAACTACGGACATTCTGTAAACTCAGGGACAAGTAAGTAGTATGGTGGAATGTCAAGGTGTCTGTGTGTGAGTGTGTGTGTGTGTGTGTGTGTGTGTGTGTGTGTGTGTGTGTGTGTGTGTGTGTGTGTGTGTGTGTGTGTGTGTGTGTGTGTGTGTGTGCGTGTGTGTGTGTGTGTGTGTGTGTGTGTGTGTGTGTGTGTGTGTGTACTGTTAAGCAATGACATACAGGTCTTAAAGTACATTTATTGCTTTCCCCTCACAGGTGACGAGGTGGATCAGAGTCCCCCCTGCAGGCAATCTGATGTTGGTGTCCATAGAGACACTGAAAATGATGATAGGTTGTTGTGACACAGGCAGGGTTGTCAGTGGCTGAATTTGTGCCATTGTTTGACATCCCACTGCTATCCACCCCATCCCCGCACGCAGTCACAATGCCTATACATACCCCATCACCAGTGGCCATAGCTGAGGGACAGTTGGCGGTTGGTGGCATCTGACAGGACTGTGTGGTATATATGGCATGTGTGTCTGGATACAGCAGCCATAGCCAGATGTCCGGTGGGGTACCACATAAGCTAATGTACAGGTGTGCTCCTTGGAAGGCTACTGGTCATCATGCCCCTGGCAGAAGTGCCACATCTGGTACCACCAGATGCATGTTTCAGGCCATCAGCGAGGCGCAGGCACATATGGAATGGTGCACCAGACAGGGTCTGAGGCTGCAGAGGGCTACTCATTCAAGTGTTACTGAAAACATCTGTAATCTTGCAGGTGCCCTCCGTTATTTTTCAGAGGTCATGGAAAGATGGATGGGTGAGATGGTGGAAATCCTCAACCTTGGAATGTCCATGCTCGAGCATATGGTGGGAGTGGTGCAATGGCCAAGTGGATGTGCGCCAGCAACACCAAGCGGTGGAGGTCAACGTGGACTTGCCAGAACACAGAGCCGCTCCCATAGTGGCAGTACCACCCCAGCACTGCAGGGGGGACGCTGTCCACACCACACCACAGCAGGCCACCTGTACTTGGCCCAGGGGAGAGTACCATATCATGGCTTGTACCTGGTGGTGCCCGTGGAACCCCTGGCAGGCACAGTTCTTGTGTTCATGGCCAGAAACAGTGAACTGCACACCCTGCCAGGTATGGTCTGCAGCTGTCCAACAATCACTTGTATAGGGCAGCCACATGGCAGTACTGTGTGCATGCATACTCACACACAATACAAACACAGCTAGGGCAACCCCATGCCTACACACACGACATCACCACAGCCAAATTAATAATGAAACCCCCTCACTCACACACACTGTGTCAAAGGTATGGCTCAGCCTAGGTCTCTGGTAAACCAACAACACACCCTGTGCATATGATGATACATGTGCTACATCCCTGTCATCCATAACAGTGATGCAAGGACAGGCTAATATGGTTCTGATGCACAGAGTGACTGCACTGTGGTGTACCAATGTAATGCTGTGTAACATGTTGTCAGCAATGATGTTTAATGCTTACATGTTAGGAAGTGTAGCTGTTCAGCCATGCTGCATTGCAGCTGTTATTAACACTGAATGATTGTGGTCTCCATAATGTATTCCGTTTGTGTTGTAAGTGTCCATGTGTTAGCAGGCGGATGGTCTGCTGTTGTATCATACAAGGGGTATGGCACTGTGCTGACACCTTGGCTGTGCCATATCCTGGGTACAGGTGAACACGTCACAGGTCTGTATAACAGTTACTGCATGTGCCACATGGCTGATAGGTCTGGGGGTGGTGTATACAGGTGAGTGCATGGTGGTTGATGTCAGCAGCCCTTCTACAGTGGACAATGGTAAGTGTACTGGGTGGTAAACATCACATGTTTGTGTATAACACACACAGAGGCTTTGGTGTTGATGCAATACACAGAGAATACCGTAAACATGGATGTATGTACCTGATCAAGGAACCCATTGTAGCCTGTGTAATTCCACCAAGACAGAATAGGCACAACAACACATTGGGAAATAAGCAGTCCACTAGTATAATGCCATTGACGATCGTACTGGCAGGGTGTATATCCCTGTCCCCAATGTAGTGCAATCCTTAACTTGGTAAACATAGGTGTGCTGGTGTGGGTGGCACAGCCCTACCCTTTGGAGGGTGAGAGGTGCTGTAGAACTGCAGATTGTGTGATAGACAACTACTTAAGCTGTTAACATGAACTGTACAGTAATACGGCCAGCTAAGCAGGGGAATGCACTCAACAGTAACTGCAGTGATGGTGGCTGTGTCCACAAGAGACACATCCAGCTATATATACCAACCCCAGTATCGCTGTACACCTATACAATGGGGAAAAGGGCATTTACACATCTACCACTAGTTGTGATGGAATATATTTCCACAGGATGATACCCGTGAAATGTTAGCATATGCCAGGCAGTTCTCAGACAGATGACCTCCTGGGACATGTATATTCTGCAAATGGAAGTAGATTCCATCACATACACATACACTCTTACTTAGCAACACTGGGACTAGAACCCCTACCTAGGTATGTAGTGCTACTGATGTGTGTGGCCTTACTTGCACATACCACACAGCTTTTAGGATGAGGTGTGTTCCAGGTTACATGTTACATGAAGAACATCCCCAGGCCTGTACAGTATGGTAATGGGGGATGTACTGGCTGTTTATGGACAGTACATAGTGAGACATACTGTCATATACACATTGACAAACATATTACAGTCAGACATACATCTGAGAAAGCTGGGCATATCAGTGTTAACTACCTTGTCAGTGTGTCCATTTTGTTACAGATAAATTGGACACAGCACATGCATAACAGCGCTGGATAGTGTTATCAGTTACCTGTATGGTTGATGGTGACAGTGGTCCCAATACAGTAGAACATGCAACATGTACCAGGGGTACCATGGTGTAAAGACAGTATACCCAGCACCCACACCCCACAGTGGATATTGTACGCACTGACATCCTTAATAACACTCTGACATGCCCACCATCACACATTGACCAGGACTGCAATACAGCTCCTTGTCTATCCCAAGAGTGCTACTACAGGGATATGCATCTAATGCACATTCCAGAGGGATAGCAGGGTGATGCATTGTCATGGCTCTCCTATGGTTAGCAACATCACTATCCCTAATACTCTGTCATAAGGCATATTGTATTAGATGAATGTGGCCTCAGAATGCTGGACCCTACAAATATACACACATGCACATATACGCACACTTGCCAGAACTAAGTGGGTATCCCATGCCTATCAACCCATTTGTACAGCAGTGTTGTGCTGGTACTGCAAACCCCAGTTAGCCCTTAGGGTGAAAAGTGTAACAAGGTACATGTAATGTCCAGTACAGCAGCAACCACATCTAACTATGGCAATGGGTGGTGCAGTGGATGTGAACGGCCTCAGAGTAGTCTCACCTACAAGTCTACAAACACACAGACACTGATATTCTCAGTAATGCACATGAACACATTTGTCAGTAACGGGGTCCATCGGTACAGGTGTTCATAGGAGTGTACCAGGCTATTGTCCATGGAGAGATGGGAAGTGTAGGGGATGTGTGTACCGTGGTATCATGCCACCTGCCATGTGCCAGCAGGCCATCTATCAACAGATACCACAGGGTTGATCCTCAGAGTGAGAGTTACATGCAACAGCCAATCATCTGTTTGCCTCTTCCAGCGGGCCAGTGAGGTGCTCCAATTGACATGTATGCAACATGTATTAAATAACATGGCCAGTGTCTGTCTTGGAGACCTGTACCCAAGTATATTCTTTTGACTGTGGTAGTGTAATTGAGGTATCCATAAAGTATGGTGTGTACATGGTGTAGATTCCTAGCTGTGGCATTCATAACACAGCTAGGCAGACATGTCAGTGTCAGTCAAGCATAGATTTCCTGTAAGTAGCCAAGATGGATACCTGACATCTGCACATCTGTACAGAAGACAGACAGACATCAGCTAGCCAGCTAGCTATGCATTAGGATGAATGTGTTGACAGGTAGATGTCTGACACTGATAGGTATGCCATTATTACATGATAGCAGCCCTCACTGACATGGGCTATACACACAGTAGTCTAAAGTTATTTTCCAGATGTCAGATCAATATCCAGTAGGAAATATTTAATGAGACACAGTTCACATATCAGGAACATGACAGTGAGGACTCAAAGCCCATCTATGCATGCAGGAGTGTTTGCTTCAAGTACTATATTCTGCAATCTACTCTTACATGGGAAAGCACTGTCAACAGTAGTACTGCAATGATAGACTACATGCCAGTGTGACTGCATATAACCTGGGATACTACCCATGTATGTAACACATTCAAATGGAAAAGAGTGTTGTACAAGCCATATATACTCAGGTGTCCCAGACAGTAGACTTACACCCCTTGCTATTGTAATGAGAGCACACAGACGCATGTTATGTATATGGCATTAAATACACTTATTAATCATGTCATTACACTGCTATTTTATCAGAACAGAATATGAGCACTTTTTACCAGGGCTGAGCCATGCTTAGCATGTTTCAGCATTGCTGCAATAAAGCACCCAAAACAGGCACAGAAGGCTGAATCAGAAACGCTCCACTCCACAGCTTGGAACAAAATAGATTTATTACAAACCCATTGGGTAAACGTAAATACGTAAAAAACTCCTCAATAATATAAAAACAGTACACAGTGTCCACAGTTGTTAAGCGCTTTCATCTGACAGTACGCAGACTTCATCAGAACAACTATTGTTGTAACCTGGTCATTTAAATAAGCACATTTGGCGCCAAAACATCTGTCCCATAAATATTTTAAACTAATTAATTCTACCTGTGTTTGAGTTAATAATATATATATATTTACATTATTACTTTAATAAATACATGAATAATATAATATCACATTAAAATACATACATATGTATAAATGTATAAATTATATAGTAAAAATAATAAAAAATATAAAAAATATATATATATGTCTATTATTTATTAATGTGATGTATAAGTTTTTTTATATATATATATATATGTACACATGAAATTCCTGTGAAATATTGAATGGCATTTGTTGAATAACCCTACCTATATTAGCACTATGCTGAATCACATATCACACTAAAATGAGTGAGTGCTAAAAATACTCTCTCTCATATAACAAAGATTAGCCCATACTTAAAAAAGGCTTAATGCTAATATAATCATTTAGACCTGGAAGTCTAGTGGCATGCAACCAGTGTAGGTATATAAATGAAACAGTTAGATTTAAATTGGACAACTTTAATGGTACCTTAATAAGGAGTATGGCAGGAAATTGTCATACAAAGTATGTGGTGTATATCGCTACTTGTAGTTATTGTCCGGCGTTTTACATTGGGAAGACGGAGAGACAAATGAGACAAAGGATATATGACCACATTTATTCTATTAAATCTAAAAACAAGAAAAATGCTATATACAAGCATATTATGAACAGTGGTGACAAACATCAATTTAAATTTACTATAGTTGATCATGTTGACGTAACAGTACAAGGGGGTAATTTCAAAACATTACTGGCTAAGAAGGAGAGCAAATGGCAAATTCTTACGGATGCCACTAGACTTCCAGGTCTAAATGATTATATTAGCATTAAGCCTTTTTTAAGTATGGGCTAATCTTTGTTATATGAGAGAGAGTATTTTTAGCACTCACTCATTTTAGTGTGATATGTGATTCAGCATAGTGCTAATATAGGTAGATTTATTCAACAAATGCCATTCAATATTTCACAGGAATTTCATGTGTACATATATATATATATATATATAAAAAACTTATACATCACATTAATAAATAATAGACATATATATATATATATATATTATATCTTTTATTATTTTTACTATATAATTTATACATTTATACATATGTATGTATTTTAATGTGATATTATATTATTCATGTATTTATTAAAGTAATAATGTAAATATATATATATATATATTATTAACTCAAAC
>NC_056730.1:795656996-795754496 GCF_019279795.1 Protopterus annectens
CATGTTATGTGACATGTGGAAGTGTACCTAGGGTCTCTGGGGCATGATGTGTGAACAGATTATCATCTGATGTGGCATTCCTGACCTAATGTGGTGAGAACTGGCAATGGAACTCGGTTTGATCCTGCACTTACATTGACAGCATGATACAGGTATTCACTGGTGTTAGTGTCATCTGTACATACAAGGCATGTGTATAAGGCATGGTATTTCCTTTGTGGGTTACATTTGCTGACTCTACAGTTGTTGCAGGCATCCAGTGAGGAACATAGCAATGGACTACTGTATTCAATTATTTGCCTATTGTAGGGATGGAATAGGGCGACATGTCCTCTGTAGTCCACTGCAATCACACCACAGTTACTATCTGTGGGCAATATACAGGGAACTACCAACATAGTGGTTGTTGCCTAGCCAAGTGTGTTTGTGTATAAGACATGGGTGGAGAGTGTTCTCTGGGTAATACAAGGGTTGTCTATATTTTCCCCAATCCATAATGTCACATGTAGGGGTATGGATTGTCTACATCACCCTCTCTGCTGTTTCACATCTGTTGTCCTTGTAAGGTGGATATTGTGACATATAATAGGTCCTACATATAAGAAATATGCAAAACCCACCCCACAATGAGTCCTGTTATTACACAATCAAAGCTATCTCTACACAAGATACTGATGAGAAACAAACACACACACACACACACACACACACACACACACACACACACACACACACACACACACACACACACACACACACACACACACACAGTGTTGCACAGTCACCATGTCTGGGATTAAAATTCTTACCTAACTAGTACATCACACTACAGCATTAGACAGATATAGCATGTGCCATGGAGCTTACAAGGCTACTCCTTTACCAAAGGTGTATTTCAAGGTGAGGCTTGCCAAAGTAGGGCAATGGAAGGTGCAGTGACTATGAATGGCCCCAAAAAAATTGATCCCTACACAAACAGACAAACACACATAGAGTCTCACAGTTGCCATGTCTGGAATTAGATCTTCTATCTAAGTAGTGCTTCACACTATAGCATTATGCAGTTATAGCACACACCACGGAGCTTATAGGGCAGGTATAGCACATGCCATGGAGCTTATAGGGCAGTTAAAGCGCACACCACGGAGCTTATAGGGCTACTTCTTCTCCAAAGGTGTATTTCAAGGTGAATAACATCAGCAGGCTTGCTAAAGTAGGGCAATTGAAGGTGTAATGACTGTGAATGGCCACAAAAGCATTGATCCCTACACAGACAGACAAACCCACACACAGAGTCTCAAAGTTGCCATGTCTGAGATGAGAACTCCTAACTAGTACATTACACTATAGCATTGCATAGTTATAGCACATGCCATGGAGCTTATAGGGCTACTTTTCCCCCAAAGGTGTATTTCAAGGTGAATGGCATCAGTAGGCTTGCCAAAGAAGCATTGATCCCTACACAGACAGACAAACCCACACACAGAGTCTCAAAGTTGCCATGTCTGAGATGAGAACTCCTAACTAGTACATTACACTATAGCATTGCATAGTTATAGCACATGCCATGGAGTTTATAGGGCTACTTTTCCCCCAAAGGTGTATTTCAAGGTGAATGGCATCAGTAGGCTTGCCAAAGTAGGGCAATGGAAGGTGTAGTGACTGCGAATGGCCACAAAAGCATTGATCCCTACAGAGACAGACATACAGAATCTCACATTTGCCCTGTCTGGGATTAGAACTCCTACCTAATTAACACATCACACTACAACATTACACAGTTATAGCACTCGCCATGGAGCTTATAGAGCTACATTTTCCCCAAAGGTGTATTTCAAGGTGAATGACATCAGCAGGCTTGCCAAAGTAGGGCAATGGAAATTGTAGTGACTGTGAATGGCTACAAAAGCATTGATCCCTACACACACACACACACACACACACACACACACACACACACACACACAGTCTCACAGTTGTCATGTCTGGGATTAGAATGTCTACCTAACTAGTACATTACATTATAGCATTACACAGTTAAAGCATGCTCCACTGAGTTTATAGGGTGATTTGGTCAACAAAGGTGTATTTCAAGGTGAATGACATCAGCAGGATTGCCAAAGTATGGCAACGGGGAGTGCAGTGTGTGTGAATGGGCCATAAGCCATTCATCTGGAAGCACACATACAACACTCAGTCACACACAGGTTTACATTAACAGGAATGTGTATACCACTGCTAGACAAATACTGACTTGTATAGTCATGTTACACAGTTATCACAAGCACCACAGACACTGTAGTGCTGAGGGATACCCGAAGCAAATGTCTACATTGAATGACATTTGTACATCATGAGGTTGTAGTCAATTGGATGTGTGCTGAGTGGGACATACCTCATAATGGGAAGCTCTTTGTCACTGTCTGTCACTCTTCCACATATCTATGTATGTGTAAGTTTGGCCTATTATAGTGTGTTGTCCTTGGATATATGTGTGTATTCCAATCTGATGTGTGTTGAAAGCATGACTGGTGTGCAATGTGGAGTGTGTGCACAAACATCTGCGACTGTCAGATATGTATAGTCCACTGTTGCTGCCAGACATAGGCTTAATTTCAAGTGTGGGAGCATGCCCAGTATGACCTTCTGTATTGACTATGTGAATCCATTCCAGGTAGGTTGCACTTCAGTGCAGGCTTTTGTGGTCTACACCTGCAGCTAGCAACCTGTTTCTACAGGATATCTGTAGACTGGTTGACAATATGGGGTCACAATGGGAAAAGGATAGTGGGTTACTGTAAGTAATTGTGTCTGTGCTGCTTCTGCTACATGGTTTGGTGTTAGCAGAGATATTCAGACATATGTACTGTTTTACACTGTGATGATTTATGTCATCAATTACTGACAGGTATACATATTTGCTTGCAGTAATTTCCTTGGGAACACAGGATGAATGAAGCTGTGTCCAGTATTGTGGTCTGCAGCCTACATATTCTTGCACAATCATGCCAATCTGGAGGGGGAGCTGCAGACAATTGCTGATGGGCCTGTGTAAATTGTACAGCACCTTGGTATTGTGGTGGCTGAGGATCCCATGCTTGTACATCCATCAACGTGACAGTATGGCCATATCCTGCTGTGGCCATACCTCTTAGCTGTACAGATTCACACAAGTTTCCCAGAGGCAGGCCTCATATTTCTGGTCATTACCCCTTCACATTGTGGTTTACGAGCAGGTTTGTAGCCACCTATTCCTGTGTTTGCAGGCAGGTATAATATGTACACACAGCTGAGTTTCAAACTTCACACACTCCATGGCGTCCATGCTTCTACCCCCACTCTGTTATTCTATCCTCTTCTGAGCATTATGCAAACGTTATCTGATAAGTATCCCTATAGTTATCACTTCATCCCAGCAGCATTTAGGGGTTGGTCCACAGTTCATGCAGTGTGACATGGTGGACATGTTACTGGGATTTGTCAATATGGCCTTGCATTTGGATTCTGTTACCTTGTTATGTTGTTATTTGGGAGTCCATGAGATAACATACATTGGCAGTACGGGTAAGACACAGGCCTTTGATAGAGGACTGTAGGGCATTTGGTATTGATGCAGGCCATCTATAGCAGGCCAATGCATTCTGTCACTCCTACAGTCCCAGGCTGCAAGCCACTATATTCCCCTGGGGTGACAGGGTAGGTGTGCAAGGTGTTAATGTCAATAGTTTCTGTCCTTATTGATCCATTGGTGTGGATTCTGGTGGGGTGTTGCTTACAGCTATGGGCACACCTGCATGGGACATCTCTTCAGAATGCTGCATTCTGTGGCTATTCCCATACAGAGGTGGGGGTCATATTCTACTCATTCCCAACAGCAGGGATAAGACCTGTGAGGTACCTGTGGCTGATGGTGGGGTGAGCTGGGTGCATGTGTGCTACTTGCAGCTGACTCACAGATATACATAGGTTCATAGGTTCATAGGTAGGTACTAGGCTATTAGCCCTAGAGCCTATATAAGCCTAGCCAAAAAGGTACCCTGGCTATTGCCACCCAAGAAAATTATTTTCCTGTGCCCCTGTCAAGCAAGGCCACAGAAGTGATCCCTGGGATAAATTTCCTATTTCCCATCCAATCATCAAGATTTTTCTTGAAGTGTGCTAATGAGGAGCTCTGTTTGACACAGATAGGTAGTCTGTTCCAGAGTATGGGAAGTCTC
This sequence comes from Protopterus annectens, assembly GCF_019279795.1. Classification (NCBI taxonomy): domain Eukaryota; kingdom Metazoa; phylum Chordata; order Ceratodontiformes; family Protopteridae; genus Protopterus; species Protopterus annectens. The sequence continues at coordinate 795,661,214 of NC_056730.1, forward strand.
TGGGACAAGAATATGTCCCTCCAGCATGTTCTTTTTATTGTGGCGACTAGGTTTAGGTCCCTAGAACATGTAGCTTGGATGGACTGGGATTTATTTAAGTGGAGCATGTCCAACAGCTCTGGGTTTGACATAGCTTTGTATGTTAGGCAGAGATCGCTTCTGAGTAGACGATATGCAACGGAGTAAAGCTGGAATTTTTTGAGATGGTCTGCTTAGGGCATCTGTTTGAGGCCAGTAATCCTCTTTGTGAGGTATTTGTGTGGCCTTTCCAGTTGTTGTAGATGTCTTGTGAGGTACATACCAAAAGGGGCATTGCACTCTATAATGGGTCTAATGAGTGATGAGTACAGGGGAACAATGACCTTGTTTTTTCTGGATGAGAAACCTTTTCTGATGAGGTGTGCCATGTAGAAGGATTTCCTGACCACTGTGGTGATGTGATTATCAAAGGAGAGACAACTGTCCACCTGTTTCCAAAGGTCTCTTATCACACTTTCGGAGTTAAGTAGACTACCACTTATGTGGTAGTTCATGGGTACAGAGTTTTTACCAAAGGGGATGACAATACACTTTTTAGCATTGAGCTTCAGGCCATAGCTTTGATACCAGGCATTTGTCTCAGTGAGGCCCTTTGTAGTATGTCCACATCATTAGGAGTTTTGATTATAGCACCTAGTTTGCAGTCATCTGCAAACTTTGTTAGCCAAAGACCTTCTGTTTTCGTATGTACTTCAGAGAAGTAGATACCAAACAGGAGAGGACCCAGGACTGAACCGTGTGGTACTCCACTTGTCACTGGTCTGAAGTCGGATTTGGAGTCTACTACTTTCACAGTATGGGTTCTGTCTGTGAGCCAGTTGGCAACCCATCTTGTGACATAGGGATTTATACCTAGTTTAGTAAGTTTATCTATAATTCCAGAGTGGGGGATGGTGTTGAAAGCCTTGGTGAGATCTAGATAAGCTGTGTGAACCACCGTACCCTCATCTATGTCTTTGATGACTGCTTCAAAGAAGTCAGTCAGGTTTAAGAGACATGATCTGCCTTTTACAAACCCAAACTGGGTAGGGTCCAGAGTTTGGTGATTACCTATGTCTTTGTTTATGAGTTCCATGATGATATGACCCGTGGCCTTGCAGACCAGGCTCATCAGGCTAATGGGGCAGTAGTTCCTGGGGTCCATCATGGCTCCCCTTTGTGGATTGGGATAACCTTTGTGGTGCGCCATTCAGTGGGCACAAAGCCTGAGGTGAGGCTATGATTGAACATGGTAGTTAGGTATGGTGCCAGTTCATTCTGTAGTTCATGTAGAATGCAGCCTGGGATATTGTCAGGTCCCATGGATGCTGTGTTCTTGGCTTTGGAGAGTGTGTTTTTTACCTGTGCAGCTGTGATTACAGGAACTTTGCATTCTTACGGTACAGAGATGGGTGCTCTAGGGGGTGAGAGGGGGGTAAAGTTAGCACTGAATCTATCTGCTAGGATGTTGGCAATATCAGTTGGTTCTGTATATTTAGTGCCATTGTGCTGTAACTCAGAGCAGATCTGAGTGCTGCCATTGAGATTCTTGACATAGCTATAGAATGCTTTGTGGTTGTCTTAAGAGTCAGTGGCAATTTTGTTTTAGTAACTAGCTTTGGAGGATTTTATGAGGGATCTCAGCTTCTTACTGAGGTTGACCAGGAAGTTCCTCCAGTCATGGGGATTTTACTCTTTTTTTGCAACAGTTTCTTTCTTCTGTTGTAGTGTTTGTTTATGGCAGAGGACCACCAGATTGGCTTCCTTTTTTTGGAGGATAGCATCTTGGTTCTATTAGGGATAGCATGATCCATGCACTCGTGTAAGTGGTTATAAAGTGCATTTGTGTAGGATTCAGCAGTTGTACCTCTATTGTCCATCTGCATGGGTGTCATGAAGTTTGCCACTTCTGTCTTGGCTTTGGAGAAGTTTTTTTACGGTGGTTTCCTTATTTGGGGGTGAGGCCGGGATGTAGATGTCTAGAGTGATTAGCTTGTGATCGCATCTGCCCAACGAGGAATTGACCTCTGGTGTGGAACACCAGTTGCCCATGTTGGTAATGACCAGGTCTATGATATTGCTGCCCCTGGTGGGGGTGTGAAAAAGTTGATCCAAGGCATTGGAATTTATGAATTCCAGAAAATGTTGAGCAAAAGAGTTGGTACATGAGTAGTTTTTCCGGTTAATGGTTGGGTAGTTGAAATCACCCATTATTAGGGTGTTGAGTTGTACCCTAATACTTTCCAGTGTATCAAGAAATGAGGAGTGGGAATCCTGGGGCATGGTTGGGGGTATGTAACAAGCTACAATTTGGATTGCGGTCTTGCCCAGAGTTAATTGCACTTGGATAATCTCGGATGCATTATGCTGTGCAACTAGCCTGGTGGTGTGGATATCCTTAATGAATATGGACATGCCTCCACCTTTAGTGCTTCATTCCAGGTTAGGTGGCTGAAAGGTGTGCTATGAATTATAGCCTGGTAATGCAGGGGTGCTCTCTGGAGCTTTGAACCAGGTCTCTGTCACTGCACAGATGTCAGTGTTCTTCATTTTAAGGAGCACCTCGAGTGAGTGCATTTTGAGGTTTAGACTTCTAGCATTGAGTAGAATTACCCTCAGATTTTGCTTGCTTGTAGATGTTACAGTGGTGAATTTGTCATTTGAACCTTGCCTGAAAAAGGCACTATAGGAGTGGCAACAGCCTTAGCCAGTATCCAGAATCCCAAGGGCAACAGGTGTAGGCCATCTCTGGCAAAGCATCGTGGTCTGTCGATCATGTCGTCCCAGGCAGACATATACTGAATCCCCTTAGAATGACACCAGAAGCTTAGCCAATTGTTGAAGGCAATCATTTTGTCCTTGTACTGTGGTATCATTCTGGGTGATGGCAGGATGCTACTCAGGGCTAGGGTCATACCTGCCAAGGCTGCAAGATCGGGGAGCTCCTCCATGTCTCTTTTCATGTAGTCCAGGGAGGTATGTCTCAGGTCATTCACACCAACATGGACAATGACAGTGTCATATTTGTACTTGTGGAGTGACCTGAGTGTGTGCGTTATGTGGTGGATCCTGGCACCTGACAGGCAGCTGACAGTAACTTTCTCCTTGTTTAGCCTGGTGAGTGGAACATCAGTGTGCCTGACTATAGAGTCACCTATGATTAGAGTGTTGGGAATGTTGTTATGAATTATTAGCTATGGTTGAGTGGCACACTGAGTTTGTGGGCTATGTGTCATTTGGGTTGTGTTGGAGAGTGGAGTTTGCTTGCTTTTCTGCTTTGGAGGTCCCTGGGCAGGTTTTTATTGAGATCCTGCATGAATGTAGGTGTGTGTTTTGTGTTTCTATGTGTGTGTTTTGGTGGTGTAGATTTTGAGGGACTATGTGATGAGTGTGGTGTGGTGCAAGTGTTTACCTTCTCCTCTTGACTGTCTAGTCCAGTCTTGGGTGAAGACAGCTTTGCTTCCAGTTTGGCTATATAAATGCATCTCTCACAGGTTGTAGTGTTGGGTGGTAGGAGGAGAGGGTTGTCTGTGTACATGAGGCAATTGCTGCATTGCCCCAAGATGCCCAGATTCATCAGGTAGACAGGAGAAATCACCGGGAGCTGACCCTTAGACATGCCTGGATAGGTGCCTATTTATTAAGTACTAAAAACTGCTTTCCTCTAGACAAGTGAGGAAAGTTGAGTGCTGTAGTAATTTGCAGCTTATTTAGTGCTTACAACAAGTTCTGAACAAGTGCTGAGTTAAAAGAAACAGATTTGAGTGCTGAAACTAGAAATCTCACTAGTTCTAAGAAACAAAATTAAGCTAGAAGGCTTCTCTCCAACACAGAAAGACTTGGGGGCTCAGAAGCCTGCAAACAGTCTAGACCACTTACAGGAAAGGCAGGAAACAAGCTTATTTTTTTTTTCTTTCCCAGATGCTCTCTTTGTACACAGTAGTAGTGCCTAAAATCAGAATATGATCTCACTACACTCAGTTGAGTTAGCATATGAGGTGGGCCCAGAAGGAGTATCCAAACACAAATTTACAAGAGGGGCAGGCAGTTTCAAGGCCACCAAGATTAACAGCAAAAGAAAACCAGGGAGGGTGGGTGGGGAACTAACTGAAAAAACAAAGTCAAAACTTCCAGTTCAGTTAATATTCAGTGCAACACAATTAAATCAATTAAAATGCTGTATTATTTGACAAAAGTACAGATAAAGGGTACTTACATTTTCTTATACATCCAGTTGAATACAGCTAGATCTTAGCCGGCCAAAGCTCAGGTTTTAAACAGAAAATATTCCAAAATGTACCACTTAAATAGGCAGTAACATAATATTAATGAATGAGAATACCCCCAACTGCAATTACTGTCTATGCAGGAATTCTAACAGGCAATAAAATCTAGCAAACAGTAACTGAAAAAACAGAGTCAAAACTTCCAGTTCAGTTAATATTCAATGCAACACAAATAAATCAATTAAAATGCTGTATTATTTGAAAAGAGTGCAGATAAAAGGTACTCAAATTTTTTTATACATCCAGTTGAATACAACCAGATCTTAGCCGGCCAAAGCTCAGGTTTTAAGCAGAAAATATTCCAAAATGTACCACTTAAATAGGCAGTAACAGAATATCAATGAATGAGACTACCCCCAACTGCAATTACTGTCTCCGCAGGAATTCTAACAGCCAATAAAATCTAGCAAACACTAACTGAAAAAAACAGAGTCAAAACTTCCACTTCAGTTAATATTCAATGCAACACAAATAAATCAATTAAAATGCTGTATTATTTGAAAAAAGTGCAGATAAAAGGTACTTAAATTCTCTTATATGTCCAGTTGAATACGGCTAGATCTTAGCCGGTCAAAGCTCAAGTTTTAAGCGTGGGGCATTCCCCTTATGCTGGCTTGTGCAGGGGCATCAGCAGTTTCTCAGTACTTCATACTTGTTCCTTTTGTGGTCTGCCAGTGTTTGGCCAGACAACATCAGTATTCCATACTATACTGCCAACTAATGTGCTGCTAACCTGTATGTACAATTCCAAAGGTGTCTCCATTTGATGGTAACAATTTATACACTCTCTGTTTAGGGTACTTCCACCTGTGTACTGTTTGTATGTCGGGGTCCACATTTATGCCATGTCCATCTTTCAGATGGTGACTCATATTACATCCAAACAATTACTATGGATTACTGCTGAAATGTGTCTTGTTCGGATGCATTGTGTTTGGCACTGCAGTTGTGAGAACATGGCCTTGTCATCAACAGTACTGGCCATTGGCCACCAAGACACAACCCACCATGCCTACATGCTGACCACTTTCACAAAATGTACAACACACACCAATCTAACAAACACAACTCTGCATATTGTACACGTGCTACAATCTATCCTGCTACTTTGGTCAGCTCAGGTAATCTGTGCTCCACTGTCTTTATACCTACACATACATGTTGCTACATTTCTACATAGGATTGTGTGTGTGTGGGGGGGGGGTCACACCTGACAAATGTACACATTTGCTATGACTGTACAGGTATTTCAGGTACTCCATTTCATTCTGTATTCTGACCTATCATGTAGACTAGAGGCTTATCAGTGTACTACAGTTCTTAGGTTTTGTTGACCTACATTTCAGTTTCAGACATCTTACCTTTCAGAACTAACATCCCACTGCCTGATCGGTTGTAGTCTGTCTTGTGTAGGTCTGGAGGGGGGCTGTTCTCCATAGCTATCAATCAGAGGCCTTGTCACAGCCTTTCTTTGTGTTTGTCTACACCTATCCTGCTGTCTCAGACTGTTGTTGGGTATGTGAGCCTAACTAACATACATGTGTGTGTCCTATGGACACACATTTGGCCCACCACATGTCCTGCAATGGGTTTTGTCACCATGTCTAGTACTGCCTACTATGTTGGCACCAGTATTTGTTAAGGATTTCATGCTGCCTATATAGGTGTTTACTATCTGCTGGCATCCGATTCGGCCACCCGATTCCCTAACATGCTCACATCCATACCATAGATAAAGGCAGCAAAGAATACTATTCCATTCAGCAATTGATAGTGAGCATGACTTACATTGTTACTGTTACAGTATTAAGGATGGTGCTGGAGGGCTGACTACACTCCCTATACATGATTAAGCATAGGTAGTGTCATGTTTGGCATCCCTTTTACTATATGTGCGAGTCAGAGTGAGGTGATATTCCCTGGGTTCCTACCGTGTAAGTGTATGTGCTATGAGTTGCCTCTTTGCCAAGGCCTGGGCATACTGGGCATGCCTCCTTTTGCCTACTGGGTAGGCTCAGGTTGTTCCTTCTCGGAGTCACTCTGTGCCTATGCAGGCCTTGGCAATGGTGGGGGGCTGTGTGGCCCTTCCCCATACTGTTCCTGCTGCAGCTGTTTCTGCAAGATCATATTGTGTAGCATGGCACATACAATGACAATTAGGGTACATATAGCTGGTGAATACTGCAATGCTCTACCGGATATGTCCAGGCACTGGAACTGTGACTTGACCATCCCAAACACATGTTCTATTATGATTGAAGTCTGTGCATGCACCTCATTATGGAGTTCTTGCTCGGGTGTGTGTGCATTTCTGATGGGTGTCATCAGCCACAGCTCCATGCTCAGATGCGAACACAGCTATTTCCTGGCTTCCTTTTTTTTTTTTTTAAACCCAGTGTGCGGCGCTTATACCCATTTAGGCAATGTAAGGCATGCTTGGCAGCTTCCGACACACCTACTTCCTTAGCTCTGCTGAGCTAAGGGCAAACCCAAGCTACAGAGCTCCAATAAGCTTACAGTATGCCTGCCACAACCCTCTGTGATGTCAGTTAACTCTTACCCCGGGATTCAGCAAGATCTGCACGGTGTGCAGGAATAGTGCAGGAGCTGCTAGAGGCAATATGGCCACCTAGAGATCCAGGAACAAGCTCCCATGATGTGCACAAGTGATCCTGCACTATTCCTGCATGGACACAGCTCCTGTGTGCTAATTTCCCCATGTGCAGGTGATAACCATGCAAATGAGGTGAATTAGTAATCCAGGAAGCTGGCAAACGTCTGTGCAGGATTAGTGTAACATGCAGAAATCTACTTGGGTAGTAACCAAGTACATTTCTGCAAACTACAAAATGGAGCCATGACAGCTCCAAATAAAGGGTATATATAATGTGGAAAGCATGCCAATGGCCAAATATATGGCCATTGTCATGGAAACCAGTTGGAAAAAAAAAAAAAAACTTCTTTTTTTTTGGCTGATTTCAGCCGGTTAAACATAGGGCAGTGGCGCACAAAGGGGATCGGATGGAAAATAAAAGTAAAACCTTGAAAAAAGCATTTTCTGCAAAATAACAATTTTGCCATTATAGTCAATGGCAGGCAGAAGACAACGAGGCCAGTGAATAGTGGTTGCTAAGGGGGAAGGCTCAGTGTGGGACTTGTGACTAGGCATTAGCAGGCAATTCTATGCAAATGGAGGGAATGATACTGAATCACAGATTTCCCCTCATGGCTAGCCTGCACCCAACTGTGTAGGTGCAGGAAAACCATGGTACAAGCCTAACCCCAGGATCCAGCAAGCTCTGCATGGTGTGCAGGAATAGTGCAAGAGCTGCTGCTGGCAATATGTCTGCCATGTGATCCAGAAATAAGCTCCCGGGACATGCATGAGCGCTCCTGCACTATTCCTGTATGGACACAGCCCCTGTATGCTAATTTCCTCATTTGCTGGTGAAAACCATGAGAAAGAGGTGAATTAGTGATCCAGAAAGCAGGCAGGCGTCTGTGCAGGAATAGTCTAGACTGCAGAAATGTATTCAGCCAGTAATTGAATACATTTCTGCAAATTACAAAACGGAGGCATGACAGCTCATACAAACACATGTATTAGAAGAGTTAGGCATGCCATAGGCCAAATATATGGCTATAGGCATGAAAACTAATTTCAAAATTATAAAAATTGACTTTTTTTTTGTTGGCCGGTTTTGGTTGTTTAAGCACAAGGCAGCAGTGCACAAAAGGGATTGACCCGAAAATAATAAAAAAAAGCCAGAAGTAAGCTTTTAAACCAAAATCATAATTTTCCCATAATAGTCAATGGCATGCATAACACAACAAGACCATGGAATAGTGGTTGCTAAGGGGGAAGGCTGAGTGTTGGTTTTGTAACCATGCATTAGCAGTCAGTCCTATGCAAATGAGGGCAATGATACTGAATCACAGATTTCCCCTCAGTGCTAGCTTGCACCCAACCGTGTAGGTGCAGTAATACCATGGTGTAAGCCTAAGAGCTAGATGACTTCATAAGGGGGTGTGTTATGCATGCTGTAAGCTTACTGGAGCTCTGTGGCCTGTGTTTGCCCTTAGTTAAGCACAGCTAAGGAAGGGGGTGTGGCTGAAGCTGCCTAGCAGTATTTACATTGCCTAAATGGGTGTGTGCACTGTGCACCATGTTTTAAACAAAAAAATAAATAACCAGAAAATAGCAGCTCTGTCCACAATGGAGCACTGGGTTTGCATGGCGAGCCTCAGGGCTTAAACAGGAAGGCAATGGGAAGGGAAAACAGCAGTAGGAAGGTAATAAAGGAGAACTAGCATAGCTGCCAGGTGAAATTTATCAGAACCAGTCAATTACACAGGCAGCAGCCCAGCCCAGCACACTACTATAAACTATGCAAACACCTTTCCCTCTGTTTTGTCCCACAAACTCTACACCCCTAGTGCACACAAATGAGGAAATTTTACCTAACAAAAGCAACAAAATGATAGGGGCTGCTTTTGCTCTCATAAATCAATATGTGAAAGAGGCTGAGGGTGGTGAGGATGACCAACGCACAGTGAGGAGAAGGAGAAGAGTGTACAGAGCCAGGGTAACCTTCCAGGGGCAACATGAGCTGGAGATAGTGGAGTGCCATAGGGTAGACAGGGATCTCCTACAGCAAATTCTTGAGCTGTGCCAACCATGCCTCACACACAGAACCAACAGAGGGGAACCATCCCAGTGGTTACCAAGGTATGTGTAGGCTTAAGAATACTAGCCACAGGTATCTTCCAAAGGCCAACTGGGGATATCATGGGGATCTCACAGGCATTAGCATCCAGGGTACTCCACCAGTTCCTGGATGCCATGTCAGTGAGAAAATATATTTCCACAACTCCCATGAGGTGATGACCAGCAATATGCGTCTCCTCCATCAAATAGCAGAATACCCTGAGGTAGTGGGTGCTATAGACTGCACGCACATACACATCAAAGCATCACCTGGTGAACAGGGTAGGGTCTACATAAACCACCAGGGCTTCTCCTCCATCAACTGCCAGGTCAGGTGCGATGCCCAGGCCATTAGAACGAATGTGTGTGCTGGCAGCCCTGGAAGCTATCACGACTCCCACATCTGGCATATGATGTAGCTGCACCATAGATTTTCCAGTGTGGACATCCCATATGGCCACCTAGTGGGGAATGCTGCTTACGCACTGGAGCCGCAGCTGATGACACCCATCAGAAATGTACACACACCCGAACAAGAACTCCATAATGAGGCACACGCGCAAACCAGAATCATAACAGAGCATGTGTTTTGGATGCTCAAGTCATGGTTTTGGTGCCTGGACATATCCAGTGGAGCCTTGCAGTACTCTCCAGCTACATGTTTCCAAATTGTCACTGTATGTGCCATGCTACACAATATGATCCTGCAGAAACAGCTGCAGCAGGAACAGCATGGGGCAGGGCCACACAGCCCCGCACCATTGCCAAGGCCAGCACAGGCACAGAGTGACTCAGAGTAGGAGAAACCGCAATGCATAGCACATACACTGACACGGTAGAAACCCATGGAATGACACCTCCCTCTGACTCGCACATACAGTAAAAGGGATGCCAAACATGACATTACCTGTGCTTAATCATGTATAGGGAGTGTACTATGTGCATCCAACATAGTCAACCCTCCAGCACCATCCCTCAGTACTGATACAGCCACAAGGCAAGTCACTCTCACTATTAATTGCTGAATGGAGTAGTATGTTCTGCTACTTGTATCTATGGTATGGATGTGAGCATGCAAGGGAATTGGGTGGCTGATTAAGATGGCATCAGATAGTAGACACCTATATGGGCAGCATGAAGTTCATAACAAATACTGGTGTCAACATAGTAGGCAGTACTAGACAAGGTGAATAATCCCACTGCCGGGCAAGTGGTGAGCCAAATGTATGTCCATAGGACACACACATGCATGTCAGTGAGGCTCACATACCCAACAACAGTCTCAAACAGCAGGACAGGTGTAGAGGACCACAAAGAAAGGCTGTGCTAAGGCCTCTGATTGATGGCAATGGAGAACAGCCCCCCTCCAGACCTACACAGACAGACTACAACAGTTCAGGCAGTGGGATGCTAGTTCTGCAAGGTAAGAAGTATGAAACTGAAATGTAGGTCAATAAAACCTAAGGTCTGTACTACACTGATATGCCTGTACTCTGCATGATAGGTCACAATACAAACTGAAATGGAAGCCAACAGAGTACCTAAAATACCAGTACAGTCATAGCAAATGTTTACAGTTGTCATGTGTGCCTCCCCCACAATCCTATGTAGAAATATAGTACCATGTACATGTGGGTATAATAACAGTGGAGCACAGATTATCTGAGCTGGCCAAATTAGCAGGATAGATTGTTTCACATGTACAATATGCAGGGTTCTGTGTATTAGGTTGTTGTGTATTTTATATTGTGTGAAAGTAGTCAGCATGTAGGCATGGAGAGTTCTGTCCCAGCGGCCAATGGCCTGTACTGTTGATGACAGGGCCAAGTTCTAACAACTGCAGTGCCAAACACAATGGATCCCAGCAAGACCCAATCCAGCAGTAATCCATACTAATTGTTCGGATGTAATATCTGTCACCATCTGAAAAATGGACATGGCATGAATGTGGGCCCAGACATACATGCAGCACACAGGTGGAAGTACCGTAAACAGAGAATGTATAAAATGTTACTGTCAAATGGACACACTTTTGGAATAGCACATACAGGTTAGCAGCACATTAGTTGTCTGTGTAGTATGGAATACTGATGTAGTCTTGCCAAACACTGGCAGACCACAAAAGACACAGTTATGAAGTACTGAGAAACCAGTGATGTCCCCACACAAGCCAGCATAAGGGGAATGCCCCACGTATATCTGTGATTCAGCTGCAAGTAGCTTCCATAGCATACATGCACTCAGCTCACCCCACCATCAGCCACAGGTTCCTCACAGGCCATATCCCTGTTGTTGGGAATGAGTACAATATGACCCCCTCTTCTGTATGGAAATACCCACAGAATGCAGCATGCTGAAGAGGTGTCCCATGCAGGTGTGTCCCCAGCTGTAAGCAGCACCCTGCCAGCATCCACACTAATGGATTAATAAGGACAGAAACTATTGCCATTGACACATTGCACACCTACCCGGTCAGCCCAGGGGAATACAGTGGCTTGCAGCCTGAGACTGTAGGAGTTACAAAATGCACTGGCCTGCTATAGATGCCCTGCATCACTACCAAATGTCCTAAAGGCCTTTGTCAAAGGCCTGTGTCTCACTCGTACTGCCAATGTATGTTATTTCATGAAGTCCCAAATAACAACATATCACAGTCCACAGAACACAAATACAAGGCCATGTCGACAAATCCCAGTAGCATGTCCACCATGTCCTGCTGCATGAACTGTGGACCAACCCCTACATATTGCTGGGATGAAGTGATAACTATAGGGATACTTTTCAGATATCACTTGCATAATGTAAGAAAGAGGATAGAATAACAGAGGGGGGTAGAAGTATGGACACCATGGAGTGTGTGAAGTCTGATGTGTACCCATACTATTCTTGCCTGAAAACACAGGAATGGGTGGCTACAAACCTGCTCATAAAACATAATGTGAAGGGGTAATGACCAGATATAAGAGCCTTTTCTCTGGGTAACCTGTGTGAATCTGTACAGCTAAGAGTTATGGCCACAGCAGGATATGGCCATTCTGTCACATTAATAGATGTACAAGCATGGGATCCTTAGCCACCACAGTACCAAGGTGCTGGACCATTTACACAGACCCATCAGCAATTGTCTGCAGCTCCCCCTCCAGATTGGCATGATTGTGCAAGAATATGTAGGCTGCAGACCACAATACAGGACACAGCTTCATTCATCTTGTATTCCCCAGGAAATTACTGTGAGCAAATAGGTATATCTGTCAGTAGTTGATGACATAATACATTGCAGTGTAAAACAGTACATATGTCTAAATATCTCTGCAAATACCAAAACCATGTAGCAAAAGCAGCACAGACACAATTAGTTACAGTATCCCACTATCCTTTTCCCATTGTGACCCCATATTCTCAACCTATCTACAGATATCCTGCAGAAACAGGTTGCTAGCTGTAGGTGTAGAACAGAAATGCCTGTACTGGAGTACAACCTACCTGGAATGGATTCACACATTCAATACAGAAGGTCATACTGGGCATGCTCCCACACTTAGAGAAATGAAGCCCATGTCTGACAACAAAATACAGAAGAGTCGTACTGGGCATGCTCCCACATTTATGCCTGCCAACAACAGTGGACTATACATATCTGTCAGTCGCAGATACCTATGCACGCACTCCATATTGCACACCAGTTATGCTTTGCACACACATCGGATAGGAATACACAAATATATCCAAGGACAACACACTATAATGGGTCAAACATACACAAGCATAGATGTGGGGAAGAGAGAGACATACAGTGACAAAGAGCTTCCCATCATGAGGCCTGCCCCACCCACCACACATCCAATTGGCCAATATCACATGATGTGCCAATGTCTATCACTGTAGACATTTGCTTCTGGTAGCCCTCAGCACTATAGTATTTGTGGTGTTTGTGATAACTGTGTAACATGACAGTACCAGTCATTATTCATTTAGCAGTTGTATACACAGTCCTGTCAAATGTAAAGTTGTGTCTGACTGAGTGTTGTTTGTGTCTTTCCAGAGGAATGGTTTATGGCCCATTCACACCCACTGCACTCCCCATTGCCCTAGTTTAGCTAGTCTGCTGATGTCAGTCACCTTGAAATACCCCTTTGGATAAGGGTCATTCCTATAAACTTGGTGGCGCATGCTATAACTGCATAATGTTATAGTGTGATATACTAGTTAGGTAGGAGTTCTAATACATGACATGACAACTGTGAAACTCTGTGTGTTTAAAGATCAATGATTTTGAGGCCATTCATAGACACTACACCTGCCATTGCCCTACTTTAGCAAGGCTGCTGATGTAATTCACTTTGAAATACATCTTTGGATAAAGGCTAGCCCTATAAGCTCGGCAGTGCATGCTATAACTGCATAATGCTGTAGAGTGATGTATTAGTTAGGTAGGAGTTCTAATCCCAAACATGGCAACTGTGAACCTTTGTGTGTTTAGGGATCAATGATTTTGAGACCATTCATAGACATAGGCGCCAGAAGCTGTTAAATACTTGGGGGGGGGGGTGAAGGGTGACAGGGGCACTTAGTTAACTAAAACGGGTATTTTTTTTACAACTATTTGCTACCACAACATAGGTTCACTTGGATGACATTTTAAGCTTGGCCACTTCCCTTTTGGTGCTTGAATTAACATTTTCTGATTGGTCTTAGCTATCACCATGGCTGATAATTGTATATTAGCCCTAGTGAGAACAACTGTGATCATACCATAGATAATTTGAGGGGGCCATGTAAGGGATGCAGCATTTAGGAACTGCCTCTATCCATTAGTGGCATGAGGGGAATTCCTGGAGTACATTTTTTATTACCCATCTTTAGATCCAAGTTGCATTTAAATATGAATGGATGAGCTTTGCTTTATTTGTATGGATAGTCTGTTACGGAACAGTGGTAGCCTCTGTGATATATATCCATCTCTCCACAACATTCAGTTTAGATACCTGGACTAAGTATTTCTGATGCCATTTGACTTGCCGATGATCAGTAGGTTCAGCTATATTATGTCAGAGAATGCTTTGTATGCCAGACATGTCACCTCTAAGCACTCTATAGAATACTGAGTATAGTACTAAATCTCTGAGGTGGTCCATGCAAGACCTATTGTTTAGGACTTGTATCCTTTTAGTAAGGTATCTCTGAAGGTATTCCAATTGTTGCATGGGGCTGGAAAGATACATGCCAAAGTGGGCATTATACAAAATTATTGACATAATGAGAGCTTTGTAAAGTGGGGACAACAACATCTCTAGATCTAGTCACAATCAATTTGTTTATAAGCTGTGCAATATAGAAAGGCTTTCTTATGACTTTGGGCATATGTTGGTTAAAATTTAGGTCACTGTACCCACAAGTTCCCAAATGCCAAACAATTGGATCAGTTTTCAGAGGGCATTGTCATGATTTTGACACCAGTTATTATTTGGGCCAAACCTTCCTGTATGATGGTTAAGTCACTTGGGGATTTAATAACTTCTCCTAGCTTGCAGTCATTTCAAACTTAGCTGGCCAAAGCTCTTTGGTATTTCCTTTTACTTTTGAGATGTATATGCCAAACAGAACAAGTCTCAGCACCGAACCCTGGGGGACTCTATTGGTGACTGGTCTCTTCCCCTGTTTTGATCTCCTGCATCCTATCCTGTGAGTCAAGTTGGCAATGCAGCTGGTGATGTAAGTGTTTGCTCCTACATTATTCATCTTTTGTACTACACCTGAATAGGGGATTGTGTCAAAAGGCTTGGCCAGGTCAAGATAATGTGGTGTGAAATGTTTTACCTTTATCCATTGCTTTGGTAACAAGAGTAAAGCTTAAAATTTGCCTATGATTTTGAGCCTTTCACACTTTCCTCTGGGCTGTTTTCAAACACATTTTTTAGGGCCATGCATACATGTATGCATTCCTTGATTCACCTTCCTGATTGTATTAAATTATATGCCTTGTATACTGCAACACACTTGTTAGACTTAAGTTAGAGCTCATTTTATATTTATTGTTTAAACATTTTTCTAGCATTTTACCAGTATGCAATGAAGCAAAATGCATGCACCAATAATGAAAAAACGGCCCTATTCAGAACATTTCCATGATAACAGTCTACTTCTGCACACAACTGCATTTTAAATGTATTGTTTGAAAATTTTTCCATTAGGCAATGAAGCAAAACACATTCACCAATAATGACAAAACTGCCCTATTCAGAACATTTCCATGATAACAGTCTACCTTTACACACATATATAAATACAGAATCACAGTAGTGTAAGCCATAGGCATGTTGCACAGCTTCTACTTGTTTTCAATTGGGGCGGGGAGCAATAGACCAAAAACCAGGGACAAATTTTAAACATTGCTTGTATAATTTTGGAAAGTTGCTTGCATAAAATGTTGTGTTACCACCATGCATTTCACTGCCAAGTCTTAAATCCAGAACTCTATGCTCTACAGTCACATAACACTAAGCTAAACCATCAGTTTCTTGAAAAACAGGAAGACAAACTTAAATGGCTATCATATCATTTAGTAAATTCAGTTCTCACTTCTCACCATAGCTCTCAGCCTCTTAGCACAAAAATACAGAACAAAGCCAATAATGGGAATATAGCCCCAAAATAGGGACACATTTCAAATACTGATTTTATAACCTTAGAAAATGCTAGAATAAAAGGTTTTGTTTTACCACTGAGGCATAAATTCACAAGTGATGGTGGCTAGGGACTTTAGGCTCTTTTTACCTGTACCCAAGGTACAGGGTTTGAGCCTGAGTACCTCTAGCCACTGGATGTATTCTATTGGGGGCATATTCACACACACACACACACACACACACACACACACACACACACACACACACACACACACACACACACACACACACACACACACACACACACACACACACACACTGTAAAAAAATGGCAGTCTTGGCCTTAGTATATGTAAGCTTGGATTTTTGGCTGTTTAGTCTCCACATTCTGGGACTCAGCATTCCAAGTCTTGACATTTCAAATGATTACTTTATCAAACAGTTGACATTTCTATATTTGTTAATATAAGCTTGGTTTGCAGGAAGTTTTGTTCCACAGATATGAAAAACAGCTGTTGTACTCTCCCTTTTCTAAAGGCAGCAATAATTATACATTGAATAGTTTCATCCTTTTTGTCTGACTGGCATAACAGTCAAATGTTTGAAAAAAATGTGTTCCTTGATAAAAAGATGAGTTATGTTCCCCCTGGACATTTTCAGCATGGGTTTACTCAAGGAAGAACCTCTCTGAATAACCATTTACATGAGTTCATCATTAAATGTAATCTACTTGGACTTGGCCATGGCATTTGATTCTGTTCTCCACAAAGAAATTAAAACCACTTTATTTAAATCTGGAATCAACCAATATATAATTAAGTGGGTTGATGGATGGATGGATGGTCAAAACTGAAGATATACAAAATAAAATAAGGTTATAGAATGGGTTCCTCAGGGTTCTGTATTTGGACCTCTATTGTTTAATCTATTTTTGCCTGGTTTCCCAACCCATAATAGGATTTTAATCAGCAAGTTTGCCAATGTTACTAAAGTTGGGGGCAATTATTAACTCTGTCTTTAATGAAAATCTACACCATGCACTGTGGCTTTCAGTCTCAGTAAAACAATATGCCTGTGTAACATAAAACTATGCTTATAATATGGCAGCATCTACCTGTATTCTCTTCATTCCAAGTCATTATTACTAAGTGGGAGTTCACAAAGCATTCTTCCAGAAAAGTTTAACATATCAAATACTTCAGTCACCAAGATTTCTGATTCACTTTAAGGAACAATTTAACATATAATGCCATACCTATACATTACAGCCACTGAATCCTTTCAGGGTGACATCTTACAGGCCTTCACATGTTAATCATCACATCTTGCTAATCACTTTAGTCCTGCAATGGTCACATAAGTATCTCCCTCATCAAATTATATTATAAGCATTCAGGGCATTTACACACACACACACACACACACACACACACACACACACACACACACACACACACACACACACACACACACACACACACACACACACACATCTACCTTACTCACTCTGTAAATAATACATCTCCCAACCAGACTCTGTTCTCAGATTTTCACCCAGGCAGCTTCCGAAAGTAAATCTGCAGCAGCACTCGCATTCAAAGCCGGCAGCAGCTAAATCCATTCGAGCTAAATAAAACATTCAGCATTAATCCTTCATGCTCACATTCAAAACCAGCCGGAAACCCACTCACATTCAAAGCCAGCAGCAGCTAAATTCAAAACCACCTGGAAATACATGCACCGAGCTGATGTCATCGAGCAAGCAATGATGTCAGCTGCTAAAGTGAGAATAAGTCAAAAATAAAGAACAGGAGGGATGAGAGGTGATCTGCAAAAGTGGGGGCTCCCCTTCCCCCTCGCTTTATGGTTCTGGCGCCTCATAGACACTACATCTCCCATTGCCCTACTTTAACAAGGCTGCTGATGTCATTCATCTTGAAATATATTTTTGGATAAGGTCTAGCCCTATAAGCTCAATGGCATGTGCTATAACTGTGTAATGCTATAGTGTAATGTACTAGTTAGGTAGGAGCTCTAATTCCTGACATGACAACTGTGAAACTCTGTGCGTATAAGGATCAATGATTTCGAGGCCATTCATAGACAATACACCTCCCATTGCCCTAATTTAGCAAGGCTGCTGATGTCATTTACCTTGAAATACACCTTTGGAGAAATGCTAGTCTCATAAGCTCCGTGGTGTGTGCCATAAATGCAGACCAATATAATAGCAGTAGCTATACAGCTATGGATTTGAATCTCATCTGTGACAAGTGTTTGTGTGTGTACCTCAAAGTTTTTGTCCCGATTTACAGCCAGTACACATCTCAGAGCCTGACATTAGCAGTCCTGCAGATGTCATCCACCTTACAAGTATCTGTTGTGAAGCGTGTATCACATCAGGTCAGTGGTGCATGTGGTAAATGTGTAACTATAATGGTCTTTTAAAGGTTTTTAGACAGAGGTTTTAATCTCACCCCTGGCAAAAGTAAGTTTGTGATTAGGGTAAAATTATATTTGGCATCTCTCACCCACTACATCACCCAATGGCAGCATTTACAAGGGCTGGTGATGTTCCTCACCTTAGAAGTACCTTGGGACAACATCCATCTTATAAGCTCTGTGTCACATGCAATAACTGCAGTACACTGTAGTAGCAATGCATAGCTTAGTAGGAGTTTGTATCTCAGTACTGGCAAGTTTGTGCTCAGCATCAGTAGCCTGTGTGTCGATTGCTGTGATTGTGTAATAAGATGATTCATTGTGGAGTGGATTTTGCTAAATTATTATATTGAGGACCTGATATATGTCGCAATTTCCACCTTACAAGGACAACAGATGTCAAACAGCAGAGAGTCTGGTGTAGACAATCCATATCCTTACATGTGACATTATGGATCTGTGAAAATATAGGCAACCCTTGTATTACCCAGAGAACACTCTCCACTCATGTATTATACACAACACACTTGGCTAGGCAACATCCACTATATTGGTAGTTCCCTGCATATTGCCCACTGATAGTAACCATGGTGTGATTGCAGTGGACTACATGCCTGTTGACCACAACACTGCCACTGACATCAGAATGTACTGTGATGTGTAACATCTCCTGACTGTGTGTTATCCAGCAAGTAAAAGGACATGGCACCCTGTTCCATTCCTGCAATAGACAAATAATTGCTTACAGTGGTCCTTTGCTATGTTCCCCCCAGGACGCCTGCAACAACTGTACAGTCTGCAAATGTAACTCACAAAGGGAATACCATGCCTTATACACATTCCCTGTATAGACAGATGCCACTAACTCCACTGAATACCTGTACCATGCTGTCAATGTAGCTGCAGGCATGACCTCAGTTCCATAGCCAGGTCTCATCACATGAGGTCAGGAATGCCACATCAGATGATAACAATCTGTCCACACAACATGCCCCAGAGGCCCCAGGTACACTTCCACATGTCACAGAACATGCGTGTGTGGGACATGTGCACAACCCAGACACTGTCCATGTTATGGAATATAGATCACATACATGGCAAGCACTGCACAGCGCTGGCCAGCCACAATAGTAACCCAGATGAGTGGATGGTGAATACAATACCCACCTGTGTGGGACAATCCGGGGACTACTCCCCTGAGCTACACTGGAGACCATTGTCATGTGGCCTGATGCCAAGGTATTCCCTTTGCCTAGCCTTGTACAGACTTCTGGCACAGGTAACTACTACACACCTGTGAAGCAATGAACCCATGCATGTCAGTACTGGCAAATGTGTCTGTGTGTGTGTGTGTGTGTGTGTGTGTGTGTGTGTGTGTGTGTGTGTGTGTGTGTGTGTGTGTGTGTGTGTGTGTGTGTGTGTGTGTGTGTATGTGCGTGTGTAGAGATTAAATTCTTTTGAAGCCATTCACACTCACTACACCTCCCTTTGCCCTACTGTAGCATGCCTTCTGATGTCATTCACCTTGAAATAACCCTTCGGTCAGGTGTCAGCCTCATAAGCTCTTTGGCGCGTGATAACTTTGTAATACTGTAATGCAGCAAGCCAGTTAGTTATGAGTTCTAAACCTGACCCTGCTAGCTGTGATAATGTGTGTGAGTCCCTGAGAGAGTGCGGTTGTATCTTTCTTAACGCCTGCTTTTATGGAGAGTCACATGTACTACACTTCCCTTTTCCCTTCTTTATCATTGTTGCTGACCTTCAAAGATACCTTTGCGCAGGTCTCCAACGTGTGAGCTCCGTCATGCGTGCAATAACTACACAAAAATGTAATAGCAGTAAGTAGTCAGGTAGGGATTTGAAACTCAGTACTGGTAAGTGTGTGTTTGTGTGTGTTATCAGTGTCCTGTGTGGGTTTTGCAGTATTTGTGTAATGACAGGGTTCATTGCAGTATGTGTTTTGCGAAATCATTGTATTGAGGAGCTACATGTCCCATTGTCAACAATACAAGGCCAACATTTTCCAAACATTGTAGAGATTCTAGTCGACAATCCTATGTGTACAGCCATGTGCAATTACCATGTGACAGTATGGATTAGTATACAATATAGGCAAACTTCATAATGCCCAGAAACCACTCTCCACCCATGGATCATACAGAAGCAGCTTAGCTCTTACTCTCCTACTCCCTTCCTGTCTTACTTTGTCTCTGTCTGTCTCTCTCACTTCCTCTCTGGTGGATGTGAAAAAGTACACCTGCTTTGCTTAGGCAGCAGCTTGTGCTTTGTAAGTGATGCTCATGATCAGCTGATGGCCTGTGTACGAATTGCAGTCCCCCACTAGCTGATTGCATGTGGTATCCTTCCTATAGCCAATTGCAAGGAAACACACTCCTATAACTAAGCACTTCTTGTGGGTGTTGGCCCTTTTCCTTCACTGTGAGTAAGACTTCATGTGGGTGTTTGACAAACAGCATCACAGAGTGTAGTTGGATATACCTCTTACAACATACACTGTGGAGACAGGCCAGCAAACAGGAGGAGATGCACCAGACATGAGAACAGAATGTAAGTATTGCTCTTCTACATTTGAAGTAATGTTGGTTTAACAGGGTTTGTGTGGATATGGCTGTTGTACATGATTTAATATCTGTCATGACAGTGTTATGTGGTTGGGGAAACTCTCACCTGTAGGGCTATCTGCAGACTGGCGAGTGTTTGGAGTCTTACATGTGTTGTGTTACTCACACATTTCTTATCTTTAAAAATACAGTAGCATACTCTGAGGATTGCAGTCAATACATGGTAACAGCCATGTGAGTTACTGACTTCATATACTTCAGAAGACATATGTCACAACAAACCCTGTTACACCAGTAAATGTATGGGTTTATCACAGCAACCTGCCAATATTGGCCCTGCGTTTGTGCCTCCAGCCACAACTCTATCAACCTTTGTACATATGTCATGCAGTAAGAGGTGCTTATGTTTAGTACATCATTATTTACTGACATCAAACCTGATAACAAGCCAGTGAGATATCACACTGCTAGACATGTTATGTATAGTAGGCCTTATATTTGAGGAACAAACCTGGACATTCTGTTGTATTCTGTACAGTAGTGAGGTCTGTGTACTTATGGTGATTGTCGACAGAGTGTGTATTGTGAATATGTACCTTGGCCTGTGTACAGACTGTGGTAAATATCATTGTTCTTAGTTCTGTTCTACGTGATGTTGCATGCTGCTCCAGTGTATGGTACCCTAGCGGCATGCATGTATGTAGGGCCAGACCGACCATCCCATACCATAGTCAGGCATTGGAATACACTATGTATTGGCCCAGTATATGTAGGGTTAGTGTGTGAGTGGCACATATGAGGATGGTGTTGTTCACACAGTCCATATACTGTAATATTAAGTACGCTTACCATAAGTGGCTGCGGCTGTGTTCAGATTGGTTGTGGGTATGCACTATCACACAGGTCTCTGTTACTCTGTGCTGTTTCATGCCTGTAGAGCCTTCTATATTTGCAGGTACATGTGTATTCCCCAATAAGAAATGTAGGCCAGTGTTGTGGCAGTCTGCCTGTAGTTTGCACAGTGCCTTGTGAAATGCCTAGCAGCTCAGTGTATTTACCCAGTGTGATGTTATGTCCAGATATTTGTCAGATGTACTGTTACTGGGCCACCTTAACTGCTGTGTATTTCTGACAAAGCAGTGGGATGCTGTACAGATGTATGTCACTAACTAGTGGGTAGTATGTGGGCTTGAGACCTCTGCTCCCTCGGTTATTATGTGTCAGGACAGACAGGAGTGTGTGAATGCATAAACTGTGTGAGCTTATCTATTCCAGTATTTTCATGATATCTCCATTTACATGGCTGTAAACTTCCACTTTGTCAGGCTTGGTCCACACGTCTTGCACTAAGGGGTGTCAGAGTGTGTCAGACTGTCCACATTTATTGGTCATATCTCTGCTGTATTCCACAGGATCATTACTGTGATTTGTTTGGTACTGTACTATGATGATCTTATGATGTCTGTCAGTAACTGATGGCATACATGTTAATATCAGATGTGACTTTTCACACATTTCTGTTAAGACAACCCCTGTTACAGTAGCAAAAGTCTACATTTATACCTGCAATACTTACATGATATCCCCTTGCACTAAGAGGTTGTGACTATTGGTGCTGAGGTATGATTCCACTACATGTTATGGACATATGTTATACATATATGTGTGTGTATATATATATATATATATATATATGTATATATATATATATATATATATATATATAATTTTATATATATATATATATATATATATATATATATATATATATATATATGTATATACATCTATATATGTATATATATATATATATACACACACACCCCTGATGATGGCATATGTCTGCTGGATCCAGGTCCCTCTTGGGATCGGCCAGGACCACGTGAACTTGGCAGGTGTGGACAACACCCCCCCTGCAGTGCTGGGTCTGGTACTGCCACTACGGGACCAGCTCTGACTTCTTGCACATCTATGTCGACCTCCACCTATTGGTGTCGCTGGTCTATGTCCACGTGACCATCACACTACTCCCACCATATGCTCAAGCACAGACATTCCACAGTTGAGTATTCCCACCATCTCACCCAACCATCTATCCAGGACCTCTGCAAAATAAAGTGGGCATCTGCAGGATCACGGATGTTATCAATAACAGCAGAATGGGTAGCCCTCTGCAGCCTCAGACCCTGTCTCATATACCATTCCATATGTGCCTGCACCTCTATGATGGCTTGCAACATGCATCTGATGACACCAGATGTGGCACTTCTGCCAGAGGCATGTTGGCCAGCAGCCCTCCTATGAGTACCCCTGTACATCTGCCTGTGTGGTACCTCGCTGGGCATCTAGCTATGACTCCTGTGTCCAGAGACATATGCAATAGACACCACACTGTCATTTCCCATGCCACCAACTGCCAACTGTCCCTCATCTATGGCCACTGGTAATGGGGTATGTATAGGCAATGTGACTGTGTGCAAGGATGGGGTGGATAACAGTGGGATGTCAAACGATGGTGCAGCTTGAGCCCCTGACAATCCTGCCTGTGCCTCAACACACCTATCATCATTGTCAGTGTCTGTAAGGACACTAACATCAGTTTCCCTGCAGGAGGGACCCTCACCCACCTCGCCACCTGTGAGGGGAAAACAAGAAACTCACTTTAAGACCTTTACATCATTGCTTAACTGTACACACACACACACACACACACACACACACACACACACACACACACACACACTAAAAGGTGAGGTTGCACAAAGATATTACACACAGACCTCTCATTACCCATCTGTCAACATGCATGACATATGGCACTCAACACCATGCACTGCAGCTATAGTCAATCCCTGTTACCAACATTATACTTCTCTGTGATACATGGGTTGTGTTAGTAGGTGATGTCCCTTCCCCTGGAACACACTGCAATCATGTGCACAGTATTTCTGTGCACCTGTTCAGCACCCTGACATGCACTGTGCACCATACCTCACAGGTGTACACACCAATGCTGAATGTCTATATGTGTGTCAGTTATGTTTACTCTGCTGCTCACAGCTCCTATGTGTTTGTCCGACACATACTTAGGATGATACATGGACAGATGTCAGTAGTGAATGCCTGATGTCTGATTTGGAGATCTCATCAGCAGCAGTGCATGTATGACCAATAAAATACAAATACACTGACAACCTTCAAACCTTACTATGGCTATTAGGAGTGTACACACCCCTATTGATATGGCACCCTCTTCCCTGATATGTCATTTGGCCACAATACTGCATATGTTAGCATTACACAAAGCTGATATGTGACATATGACCTGTGCAATCAAATGCAGTATCAAACAAATGTGTTAGTTGTGCAGATGCATACAATATATGGGTGCATAAGTGTGCACACCTGTAACATGATGGTTTGTTGTATCAGCTTTTAAGTGTACTTCAGCAGTCACTATTCCTGGAAGAGGTATACTAACATGGCCCATCTGCACTTGCCAGTATTTAGTCACTTTGCCCTACAAATGTCCCCCAACTCTGCCAGATTGCAAGGTCAACTCATGTGCACAGCCCTTGGAGGTCACACAGTGCCTTCACTTATTGCTGTGGAGTCAGGTTATGTCTGCCACAATTCATGACCTTGACTGTGTGCAGATACAGCCATTCTTAGTGAGCTTTGGATGTCTGCTTCAGTTCACTGCTGTGGTTCAGGATGACACCCCTCCCCATCCGCAGCCTTTTTGCAGATGCTTCATAACTATGGGTCACACATAAGTGTCATTTTGCAGTGTCCCAAATTCGGAACACCACGTGTACCGGCCTAGTCCCTGCTAATGAACGGCAAACATACAGGTATACACTGGCACCAGCAAGGTACAGATGGAGATGGTGGGCCTGAGGTGGAGTGAGGTGTTGCTTGTGCAGCACATGTTTCTTTATTAATACTGTCTGTAGGGTTCAGACTTGCTCTTGGTACACCATTACACTTTGCAAGACATGCCTTTGGGGGACTTTTGATGTTATGCATATGCTACCTATAGAGAGGCCTGGATGATGTTTCCTGTGGAACAACTTTCCTATCTGACTGCCCTAATCCATAGGCCACACTTATGCAGAGTCCAGGCGAATGTCGATACAGGTACTGCACAGCCAGTACTTGCTAGACATTCCTGCAACTCCCTCAGTGTTGTGGCATGTTTCTAGGCAGCCTCCATGACCAATCTGCAACATGTATCATCATCTGTCTTGGATGGCCATCTGTTTATTTTCTACATTAATGTTGTCCCATACTTCCTCGTCACATACATGACTGTCTGCACTGTTTGCCATGGTATATGCAATGGTGAGGTAAGGCTAAATCTCCCACTCCTGTGTGCTACCTGTTGGATATGGGATCCGTTCCATGGCTTGTAAGATGTGTTCAAGCCATGGTTGTTACAGGTGAGTGGGCAAATGCGATAGACATACGTCTTGGACAGCAAACCATTTCTTGCTGTGACATTGAGGACCTGTACTTGATAGAAGATGCATACTCATGAAGAGTGAATGCTGTCAGTACCTCAAAGGCTGCTTCCACAATATGTTATTTGGAGTGTGTGCACACATATACTTCCAGTGTATGTGAAGGTATGTATTCCCCATATTTGCCGTCCTAACATAGGATTCCATATTACACATTCATTGCTCATGTTCGGATAACATTACAGGTTGTAAGGGTTGCGGAATGTGGTATTGTGATATGCCGTTGTGTAGATCTGTAACAGTTGCCATTGTTATGGTGGTATATACACTGTTGTAGCACTGTATAAGGGTGATGCTTCAGACATGTTTCTACTGTAGGCCATTTGTCCCACCATTATGTTCATCTATATTGCAGGACTCTTACATACTCTCCAGATATGCCACCATGGTGATCACTGTTGCAGTGCAGTTAACAGCAACAGTAAGTGAACATGTACTGCATGCATTATGGATAGGTGTGTTAAATGTATGCATGGCAAATACCATGGCCATAACATGGCCAGTGTATTGGCAAATCTGAAAAAACAACACAATACTCACCAGCTACAGGCTGCTGCCCCAGAGGTTTACCACAGGGACCTACATAATTGTGTGAGATATGTGATGTCAGTAGCCACACGTGTGACATTGGTACAGGGTGGGAGCAGCATTTCAGTACATCAATAGTACAAACCTACAATACTACATATTATGCACATCTGTTCATTACTACACTGCCGCAATAGACTATATATATGTTATCTCACATATGCATGATGAAACTTTACAGATGCAGATGGATAAGTAACAGTGGTCTACTTATGTGCCCTGTGGACTTACCTGCATGCTTCTCATCCATTGTGTGGTTAGCCCTCACCTCCACAATGCTATTATGTATATATATATATATATATATATGTATATATATATATATATATATATATATATATATATATATATATATATATATATACACATATATACACACACACACATATATATATATATATATATATATATATATATATATATATATATATATATATATATATATATATATATATATATATATATATATATATATATATATATATGGGGTGCATTCAGACATAAGGTCCACACTCTCTAAATCTCCTTCCTCCACAGCTGCACTCTCCTGCCTTGCTACAAAACAGAAGAGTGTTACATGTGCACACTGCCTAACATTAGTGGGGTATATATAGGGACAGATTGTGGGTAAGCCTATTACAAACCTATGAAGTTTGTGCATGATACATTTCAACTTAACATAGCTGTCCTGAAGGTGGTGGGGTCTGAAATGCATGTGTCTATCATGACCTCATTACTTCCACCTTCAGCTATTTGTCACACTAATATACATGTCTTGAGGTACAGAACACACACTATGATGGCTTACATCTTGTCATTCAGTGCCAATCTGCACAGTTGACAGGTATGGCCCACTGCCCACAGGGCCAGATGCTATGTCCATAGCAGTTGTTCAGCAGAACATCATTACAGAAATAAGTCTTGATGGCACATATAAATATTAACACATCATCTATCCCATTATTACAGACCAAGTACCACATTCAATTACATACATACATGTTTCCCACACCTGTTTTAGCATTGTTCTCTCTTCTATGTACACTTTATGTGTCTCTTGTATTTAATTTTGTTTTGGTTTGGTTTGTAGTATTGTTCTCGCTCTCTCTCTCTCTCTCTTTCTCTCTCTATCTCTCTCACTCTCCACTACAGGGATTGAGCTGGTTTGAAAAGGTTGCAGCATGGATTTTGCAGATGATGCTCATGCTTAGGTGATGGCCTCTGCACCAATCGGTGTTCACCACTTGCTAATTGCATGCAGTCAGCTGTGTAGTTCTTCCAATTACCAATGTCATGGAAACTTACTATTATAAACTACTACATCATGTGGGCATTGTCCCTTTACCTTTCCTGTATGGAAGACATCCTTCCTGTGTGTGGGCAGCAGTGTTTCAGGCAGCAGGTAGCAATACCTCTCACAACATGGCTTGCAGACACAGACCAACTACATATCTGTATAAGGTTCCAGACCTAAGGACAGTGTGAGTATTGCTGTTATATGCATTGAATACAACTAGTTTTACAGGGTTTGTGTGTACATCCTAGTTTTACATGGAATGCAGTCTGTCTGCATAGCTCTCAACTGTGGGCTTATTCACATGATGGCCACAGTATTGGCTGTTATGTTTTGTCTGTTCACCATACAAGTCTTGTCTCTGACATATCAGTGGCATTCTCTCTGTTGAGTGCTATCAGTACATGGAAACATCCATTTGTGTTTCTGACTTCATATTCCTGAGTAATGGTATGTTGCCAGCAATCCTGTAACGCCAGCGACTTTCACAGTGTATAACAGCAATATTGCAAATATGGCTCTGTGTTCCAGACTCTGTCCTCCACCTATATACCAGGCTTTGTCCAGATGGCATGCAGTAAGAGGTTAAGTAGTGTCCTATCATTATTTAGTGCTGGCGGCAGTCCTGCTATCATTCCAGTGATGTTGTGGACTCCCACACAAATTGTGGGGTAGGGTCCATATAAATGAGGGCTACAGCTGGACAAGATGTGTGTGAACTTGTACACTCCAGAGTGCAGTGCATGTAAAACACTGTTATAAGCCATTGTACAACATTTTATGAGGGAGGAGTATGAATTGTTTTTAAACTAGGCTGTTACAACATGTGAGAGATATCAGTAGTAATACACATTAAGGTATATGGCTGTACATTTTCATACATTTCACCATGGGAACAGTGGTGGGCTAGAGCTTACTGTCTTACAGACAGTTCTGTTTTTCAGTGTGATAGTGATGTTTTAAGTTAATCATTGTGATGTAAGAGATATAGTTTCATTGTGACAACTTAATTCTTTTCCCCCTAGGGGTTGAGTACAGAGTGTAATTGGAGGCTGCTGAACTACATCTGTAATTAAAAAGTTTTGATTGATTCTTATCTTCAAGGCAAGTGTTTTTGTACTGTTGTACTATTGAATACCTTAGCCTGGACAACAACATATGTTATTTTTCAGATTACTGTATCAAATGTTTTGTTTGAGAGTTGCATTACTCAGTTATTATGTATTTCAAACACTTAACTGCTATAAGCAATGGCATATACAACTGAAATAGTACACAAATAAACATTTCTATGTATGCAAACTTGTGTGTGGTGTCATGTCCTTTGCATAGTCTGTGGGTAAATGTGTCATGCAATAATTGTCTTTTGTATGAAATAATCAAACACTGGCCATTTTAAAAGGTAGCAACTGTAGGAATACTAGTTGTTCAATAAGCTGTACACCCTGCAAATATACTTTTCTTATACATATCTATAAGTAGTAATATATTTATATGTGTATGTATGTGTGTATATGTGTGTATATATATATATATATATATATATATATATATATATATATATATATATATATATATATATATATATATATATATATATATATATATATATATATATCTGTAGACATACATGTATATATATATATATATATATATATATAAATATATATATACACACACACACACACACACACACACACACACACATATATATATATATATATATATATATATATATATCGACACACACACACACACATATATATTATGTATATATATGTATATAGATATATATATATATATATATATATATATATATATATATATATATATATATATATACATATACACACACACACACACACACACACACACACACACACACATATATATATATATATATATATATATATATATATATATATATATATATGGGCTGCATTCAGACATAAGGTCCACACTCTCTAAATCTCATTCCTCCACAGCTGCACTCTTCTGCCTTGCTACAGAACAGAAGAGTGTTACATGTGGACACAGCCTAACATTAGAGGGGTATATATAGGGGCAGATTGTGGGTAAGACTATTACAAACCTATGAAGTTTGTGCATGATACATTTCACCTTAACATAGCTGTCCTGAAGGTGGTGGAGTCTGAAACTCATGTCTCTATCATGACCTCATTACTTCCACCTTCAGCTATTTGCCACACTAATATACATGTCTTGAGGTATAGAACACACATTATGATGGCTTACATCTTGTCATTCAGTGCCGATCTGCACAGTTGACAGGTATGGCCCATTGCCCACAAGGCAAGATGTTATGTCCATAGCAGTTGTACAGCAGAACATAATTACAGAAACAAGTCTTGATGGCACATATAAATCTTTCCACATCATCTGTCCCATTATTACAGACCAAGTACTACATTCAATTACATTAATACATGTTTCCCATACCTGTTTTAGTATTGTTCTCTCTTCTATGTGCACTTTCTGTGTCCCTTGTTGTATTTAATTTTATTTTGGTTTGGTTTGTAGTATTGTTTTCTCTCTCTCTCTCTATCTCTCTCACTCTCCCCTACAGGGATTGAGCTGGTTTGAATAGATTACAGCATGGATTTTGTAGGTGATGCTCATGCTTAGGTGATGGCCTCTGCACCAATCGGTGTTCACCACTTGCTAATTGCATGCAGTCAGCTGTGTAGTTCTTCCAATTACCAATATCATGGCAACTTACTACTATAAATTACTACATCATGTGTGCATTGTCCCTTTACCTTTCCTGTATGGAAGACATCCTTCCTGTGTGTGGGCAGCAGTGTTACAGGCAGCAGGTAGCAATACCTGTTACAACATGACTTGCAGACACAGACCAACTGCTTATTTGTATAAGGTTCCAGACCTAAGGACAGTGTGAGTATTGCTATTATATGCACTGAATACTGCTAGTTTTACATGGTTTGTTTGTACATCCTAGTTTTACATGGAATGCAGTCTGTCTGCATAGCTCTCAACTGTGGTCCTATGCACATGATGGCCACAGTATTGGCTGTTATGTTTTGTCTGTTCACCATACAGGTCTTGTCTCTGACATATCAGTGGCATTCTCTCTGTTGAGTACTATCAGTACATGGCAACATCCATTTGTGTTTATGACTTCATATTCCTGAGTAATGGTATGTTGCAAGCAAACCTGTAACACCAGCAACTTTCACAGTGCATAACAGCAATACTGCAAATATGGCTCTGTGTTCCAGACTCTGTCCTCCACCTATATACCAGGCTTTGTCCAGATGGCATGCAGTAAGAGGTTAAGTAGTGGCCTATCATTATTTAGTGCTGGCAGTCCTGCTATCATTCCAGTGATGTTGTGGACTCCCACACAAATTGTGGGGTAGGGTCCATATAAATGAGGGCTACAGCTGGACAAGATGTGTGTGAACTTGTACAGTCCAGAGTGCAGTTCATGTAAAACACTGTTATATGCCCTTGTACAACATTTTATGAGGGAGGGGTATGAATTGTTTTTAAACTAGGCTATTACAACATGTGAGAGATATCAGTAGTAATACACATTGAGGTTTATGACTGTACATTTTCATACATTTCACCATGGGAACAGTGGTGGGCTAGAGCTTACTGTCTTACAGACAGTTCTGTTTTTCAGTGTGATAGTGATGTTTTAAGTTAATCATTGTGATGTAAGAGATATAGTTTCATTGTGACAACTTAATTCTTTTCCCCCTAGGGGTTGAGTACAGAGTGTAATTGGAGGCTGCTGAACTACATCTGTAATTATTAAGTTATGATTGATTCTTATCTTCAAGGCAAGTGTTTTATACTGTTGTACTACTTGAATACCTTAGCCTGGAGAGCAACATATGTTATTTTTCAGATTACTGTATCAAATGTTTTGTTTGAGATTTGCATTACTCAGTTATTATGTATTTCAAACACCTAACTGCTATAAGAAATGGCATATACAACTGAAATAGTACACAAATAAACATTTCTTTGTATGCAAACTTGTGTGTGTATTGTCATGTCCTTTGCATAGTCTGTGGGTAAATGTGTCATGCAATAATTGTCTATTGTATGAAAGAATCAAACACTGGCCATTTTAAAAGGTAGCAACTGTAGGAATACTAGTTGTTCAATAAGTTGTACACCATGTAAATATACTTTTCTTATACATATATATATATAAGTAGTAATATATTTATATGTGTATGTATGTGTATATACATATGTATACACACACACATATATATATATATATATATATATATAGATATTCTATATATGTGTGTGTGTGTGTGTGTATGTATATATATATATATATATATATATATATATATATATATGTGTGTGTGTGTGTGTGTGTGTGTGTGTGTGTGTGTGTGTGTGTATATATGTATCATTGGAATGTTTACCACTAGATTATGCTGTAGACTATTTTCATTCTAAATTCCTCTACATTCTAGATTTGCATGCTCCTATCCGCACCCTCAGAGCCAAAACTAAGACCGCCCCCTGGCTCTCTAAAGCAACCAAAACCAAAATCATAGCAAGAAATAAAACATGGGACAATTGGCGCACCCCCAAAGACCCACTTGACCATATTAAATTCCAACAACTAAGGAAAGATACCAAGAAAGCCACATTGTTAGACAAAAAAAACTTCTATCAACACCTTCAGCAAAAACACCAGAACAAACCTCAAAAATTTTGGGCAGGCATAAACAAACTGCTCCACCCTGGCCAAACCTCCACCCCCTCAACTTGCTACCTTTAAACTCCAGAAGAAACTGCTAACATTAACAATTTTTTTTACCAAAACCATCCAATCACTAGCTAGCCAACTACCCCCCACCATCTCCTTTCAAAACTCCTCCACAAACACTACCCCACTCCTTTTCACCTTCCAACTTATATCTACATTGACCATCCAATCTCAAATTAACAAACTAAAGCCCAATACCCTGGTAGCTGATCTCCTCCCACCACAATATTTACAAAAAGGAGCAGATGCCATTACATACCTTGTCTCGATCATAATAAACTGCACCTTGACTGAAGCCACTATCCCCTCTCTCTGGAAGGTTTCCCATGTCATTTCCCTTCATAAAGGAGGGAATTCATTAGACCTCTCAATCTTCTGACCAATAGCCATAATATCACCACTGGCCAAAATTATGGAAAAGTGCATCCACAACCAATTAATGCACTATCTCACCCAAAATAAACTACTGACCAACTCTCAGCATGGTTTTAGGCCACACCACAGCACCACATCAGCCCTCCCATCCTTCTCTAACTCTATCAACATCAACCGAAACAATAGCAAACTTACCTCAGCTCTCCTCCTAGATCTCTCTAAGGCCTTTGATATGGTAAATCTTCAACTGCTTCTCCATACCCTGAAGGAACTTCCACTGAATAGTAGCTCTATTAAATGGCTCCAATCCTACCTGTCTGATAGACAACAAGCAGTTTTATGGCAGTATACCCTATCCACACTTCTACCCATTACTCTAGGAGTCCCCCAAGGCATCATACTAGGATCATTACTATGCTCAGTATTTATCAATGATCTACCCACCATCACTCCCAAGGCCACCTGCATGCAATACGTGGACAACTCTACTTTAATATGTACCGCCTC
Organism: Protopterus annectens; assembly: GCF_019279795.1. Lineage (NCBI taxonomy): Eukaryota > Metazoa > Chordata > Ceratodontiformes > Protopteridae > Protopterus > Protopterus annectens. Next base: position 795,693,949 of record NC_056730.1, read on the forward strand.
CTCCTCAACTGAGCTTATGACCCTAACCCAGAATACTTTCAACGATGTAGAAAAATGGTTTGCAAACCATCAGCTTCTATTAATCCCCAACAAAACTAAACTGCTCATCTTTTCCCCACCTGCAAATTATCCTCACCATTCTTTAATATAAGTACCAACAAAGGCACACTTATATCCCCAGATACACACAAAACTCCTGGGCATCACAGTCGATAACGCCCTAAAATATTATATCCATGTCAATCAAACCATCAAATCTGTCAACAAAAATTCTTCCTCACTCCTTTTGCAAGAACCACTTTTGTTCAGTCCCACCTACTATCTACCCTCCTCTATGCCTCCCCCCTCTTCACTAACCTGAACCAAGCCACCCTAACCAAATTTGCTAGTTGTTACAACCATATTGCTAGATTTGCTACAGATGCTACCTCTAGGACCCACCATTGTATCAACCTAACTCAACTAGGATGGCTGGAGTGGCCCAGTCTTCTCCAATACAACCAACTTATAATAACCCACAAAATATTTGTTAACTCAAAAAAACACCAGCACTAAATAAGGTCATCAAACCATGCAGCAACCTGAGGTCACTACGCTCTGCTGACAAACTGCTGGCACAAACAACTAAGAGCATAAATGTGGCTGGGGACTCTCTATTCACCAACTTGGTAGGCAAAACATTCAATATGCTACCTGCCAAACTTACTCACCAGTCCTCCTTAACCCAGTTCAAAAAAGCCTCAAACTAAAATTCCAACAGCATTGGCAGCGTCCCTGCTTAAACCCCAACTAATCACCACCCGCTGTTCCTGCAAACTCTCCCTAAGCCTTTAAATCATATACTCTAATAAGTGTATGAATTCCTGAAGGGACTTAGGCCATAACTGCATGTATTATTGTCTGAAATTGAAGCCGCATGATTTTGATGTTGTCTGCTATGTTTTATCTATGTTTATAACCCTACTGAAAACTGCATATTACACTTATTTCTAAAGGTTTCCATTGTTCATAATGTATTTGTACTCTGCTTTCTGGAGCTTTTCTCCCCGGGCCTCTGCTAAAAATAGACATATATCCAGTAGGACTTCCCCAGTAAACAAATGTAAAATAAATAAATAAAAAAATTAATTTACTGCTTCCATATTGTATATTCCCTTTGGTAGACAGACTGTTCTGCATGATATGCTAGTGATATCATCCTGACATCATATAGCTGAAATGGCTTGCTGTTAACTTGTTGTGGCTATGTTGTGCAGAGTTCTGGGTTTGAGGCTAGCAAGTGTTGGTTACTGTGTTGCAAGGCATATCTGTTCCACTGTGGAGGGGGGGATGATGTCAATAATTACAAGAGGTAATTATTTTGGGCCCCTTCACCCCCGTTAATAGTGCCTTCGGTCAGATGTTTTGCAATGAGAGGTTCAGAGTGTGGATCCAATATGCAAATGCAATACACATTTATACATATATATATATATATATATATATATATATATATATATATATATATATATATATATATATATATATATATATATATATATATATACATATATACATGTGTGTGTATATTGTTTCACGTCATAATCTCGAATTACTGAAATCTCGAAATTCAGTAACCCGAGACTATGAATCTGAAAACCAGAATGCCGAAAGTGCATAAGAGTGAATTTGAATATCTCGAATCCGCGCTTATGCATTTCTGGTATGTCACGTGTAGTGATATGGTGCCTGAAATCACAGGTAAGTGAGTGTTTGTGTGTGTTTTTGTACATTGTGTGTGTGGGTAAGGATAGGGAGGTGTAAGTTTGAGTGTGAGTGTTGGATTTGTTGTTTTTCGTGTGTATGATGTGTGTTTGTGTGCGAGTGAGTGGAGGATGGCATGGTGTGGGGTTTGTTTTTGTTTATGTTATGTGCAACCTCGGAATTGGTATATATAAGTAGGGGGTGTAGTGTAGGGTTGTGTGGTTTGTGTGCTGTGGGTGGAATGGTGTGTATGTTAAGTGGTGTATGAGGTATGTATGTTCGTGACTGGGTGAATTGGGATTGTAAGTTTTGGTGTTGTGAATGGTTCAAATTCATAGTCTCGGGTTACTGAATTTCAAAATTTCAGTAATTTTAGATTATGAAGTGAAACCATATATATATATATATATATATATATATATATATATATATATATCTACCTGACAGCAAAACACACAACACCGACAACACGACACACCGATCACGACACCACATATTGACCAGTCATAAACAAACCACAAAACACACATAACAACCGAAAATAAACACAAACACACAAACACAACATCATACCCCACACACTGCACACCTAAATTAAAAAACAAAAAAACATCCCACATCCCCACACACACACACAACACAACACACATCCCACACCAAAAACACTTACTCAGCCACCACCTTTACAACTACTATCCCACTCCTACTAACCTACTCCCCTACCCGGCCTAACCTTAACTCCTAACTCACCCTAACTCCTAACCTAACTTCCCTAACACCACCACCCCCCTATTTTAACTCTACTCCTCTAACTCACCTACTTCACCCCTACTCCCCTACTCCTAACTAACTCCCCCACCACCCCCCCCTCCACCCACCCCTACTCTCCACTTCCCACACCCTACCCCTAGCACACGTCCCCAACTCCACACACACCTGCCTGCCTCCCCCGTCACTACGTCAGCCTTTTATTTGTCATACACCCTGTCCCCGGTCTGGCTCGTGTCGCTCTTTGTTAGTACTTGTCTCTTCGGTCTTTCTCACTTTCGATCTTCTGGAGCTCCTGTTATTCAAGGCCGGTCTTCTTTCACTTTCGATCTTCCAGGTAGAACCATATATATACATCTACATTTATAAATACATTTCCTGTACTGTTGAATGACTGTGCTGCATGATATGTTTGAGAAAACATCAAACTTATTTGCATTTCAAGTGGCTTAGTGGTAAACCATGTTGTCTATAGTGTGCAGAGTCTTTGGTTTGAGACTGGCAAGGGCTGATTTTGTTGCTGGGCAAAACAGGGGCTGTTGGAGACAGAGTGATTAAGGCACTTTTAAAGCAGTTGTGTGTGGGTTTTCACAGAGCTAAGTGATGCTTACTTGAGCTTAGCTTAGCTTATGTCCACTTATGGCCACTTAAACCCGTGTTAATTTCAAATAAAGAAAAAAAAAGGGAGATAGGAAACTGTTGAAATTGGGGAAAATAGGGGGACAAACAAGAGTAGAAACAGGTAGGGATGTGTAGGATGTGTGTAGGAAGTTACCATAGCAACATTTCTTTGGCAGCAACAGCTGGCTTTCAAAGTGGACAATTTAGAATTTGAAGCCTCACACCCTAGAGGGAGGTGTGTGGGCATCATACAATGTGAATGATTGGTAGGGTTATATTTTGTGATGAGTACATGTCTCTGGGTGAAATGCAGAGCTATGTATGGAATGAGATTTTTTTTCTGGGACAGATGTCCCCCTTTTTTTCTAAGGTGAGAGTGGGATGTTAAGGAAGGGTTATAGGTAGATGTGGTGAGGGAGGTTTGGTAGGAGAGGTTGCATTTGCAGACAGACAAGACAGCAAACATGGGCAGTGTATGACACATGGGGGGAGGTTGGTTGGGAATCTGAGGCTTATGAGCCCCCCAGATGGTAGTAGTGGCACTGATGTCCCCATCTGATGGCAGTCACCACTACTCCTTCACAGCCCCAAAGTTGGCTGTGCTGGGGGTTGGGCTGGAGGGGCCATCTGCTCCTCTAGCTGCACCAGATTGCCCTCCACATGGCACAGGTGATCATCCAACTCCATTTGGAGGACACTGTGCACCATGCTACAGACCTGGTCCCAGGTGACAACATCCTCACCGTGCCCACTTGCAGGTGGGGGCAAGCCCCATACCCTGCAGCGGTTCCACCCAAGTGTGGTACAGGACCAGCAGATGAGGGAGGTCTGGGTTGGGTCCCAGATGTGCTGGGACCAGGTGCCTCAGCCAGGTGGGGTGGGAGAGGTGGATTCACTGGGATATGCCTTCCTATATTTCAACAATTGGCTTAAGTATTGGTGTCATTCAAAGGGGATCCAACGCCTGTCAGCCTGGGATGACATGCTCGACAAGCCACAATGCTTCACTAGGGACAGCTTGCACCTGTCACCCCTGGGCTTTCGGATATTGGCAAAGGCTCTTGCTAGCCCATAGCGCCTTTTTTAGGCAAGGCTCAAAAGACAAACCCACCTCCATAGGTATCACAAGGGATAAGAAACTAAGAGTAATGCTACTCAACGCCAGAAGTCTAAACCTCAAGATGCATGCACTCGAAACTCTCCTTAGCATGGAGAACATCGATATCTGAGCAGTAACAGAAACCTGGCTCAAGGATCCCGAGAGCACCCCAGCACTACCAGGTTATACCTCATACCATGCTTTTCGGTCCCAAAACTTGGACTGAACCACAAAAGGAGGGGCAGTATCAATATTCGTCAAAGATACCCACACCTCCAGGTTGGTGGCACAGCACGAAGCATCAGAGACTATCCATGTGCAACTAACAGTGGGTAAAATTGCCTTCCAGTTATAGCCTGCTACAGACCAGCCTCCCAAACCCAGGAACCCCACTCGGCCTTCCTGAGAACACTGGAAAATATTAAGGTCTCTCCAAACACTATTATATTGGGTGACTTCAACTACCCAAACATAGACTGGGAGCATTACTCTAGCTCCAACACCCTAGCCCAAAGGTTCCTAGAATTTATAAACTCAAATGCTATGGAACAACTTGTTACCACTCCCACAAGAGGGGAAAACATACTGGATCTGATCATCACCAACATGGGGACTCTATACTCTAGACCAGAATTGTATCCCTCACTGGTAAGATCAGACCATAAACTAATCTCACTGGATATTCACATCCCGACCCCACCCCCTGCCCAGAAAACCACAGTGAAAAACTTCTCTAAAGCAAATTTCACACACGTCAAAACCAAGGAGGAATCCTTCAAAGCCCCCGGGCCTGTGGAAAATACAGCCCAGACCGCAGATTCCTTTATAAACACATTCTATGAACACCTTCAGGAATGCATGGATCATGCAATCCCAAATAAAACCAAGACCCAATCCTCCAAAGGCAGATGTTCTGTCTGGTGGACCCCAGCCATAAACAAACTATACAATAGAAGGAGGAAGCTACTACATGATAGAGCAAAATCCCAAAAAGGGAAGGCATCTCTGATCCGTATTAGCAAAAAACTAAGGGCACTCATAAAATCGTCTAAGGCCAGCTTCGAGAGAAAAATTGCACAGGACACTAAGGATAATCACAAGGCTTTCTTTAGTTATGTTAGGAGCCTGGGTGGGAATTCCCAGATATGCTCAGATTTAGTCCAAAATGACAAAAAATACAGCAAACCCACAGACATTGCCAACATCCTAGCTGACAGGTTCAGCACAAACCCCCCCCTCTCCACAAAAAGGGCAAATATCTATCCCAGCAGAGTGCTGCTCCCCTGACATCTCAGATGCTCAGGTAAGAGTCGCCTTCTCCAAAGCAAAAAACACAGCAACAATGGGACCAGACGGTGTCCTGGGCTGCGTCCTACATGAACTCCAAGAAGAGCTAAACCCAAACATAAAACTACTGTTCAATCTCAGCCTTACTACAGGATATGTACCCAAAGAGTGGCGTACAGCAACAGTGGTCCCTCTCCACAAAGGCGGTGCCTCAACAGATCCTGGAAACTATCGCCCCATAAGCCTGACTAGTTTGGTCTGCAAAGCTATGGAAAGGATCATCATGGACCTCATAAATAAAGATATTGGGGACCTACAGACACTGGATCCTACCCAGTTCTGCTTTGTTAAGGGCAGATCCTGCCTCTTAAACCTGGTTGATTTCTTTGAAACAGTCACCAAGGCCATTAACGAGGGGAAGGTGGTCCACACAGCCTACCTGGACCTCGAAAAGCCTTTGATACAATACCCCACTCGAGCATTATAGTTAAGCTCACCAGCTTAAATATAAACCCCTATGTCACTAGATGGGTTGCAAACTGGCTCAAGAACAGAACCCACATGGTTAGAATTGCTGGAGCCATGTCAGAATCCAACCCAGGTACAAGTGAAGTCCCACAAGGCTCAGTCCTGGGACCTCTCTTGTTCGGTATATATTTCTCGGAGGAACAGGCCAACACGGAAGGACTGTGGCTGACCAAGTTCGCAGATGACTGCAAACTGGGTGCCATAATCGACTCTCCAGCTGACACAAGCATCCTCCAAAAGGGCCTCATAGAAACAGACAACTGGTGCCAGAGCCATGGCCTCAAGCTAAATGCCAAAAAGTGTATAGTCATCCCATTTGGCAAAAACAAAGTGCCCACAAATTACCACATAGGTGGTAATCCATTAAGTACAGAAGAAGTAATTAGGGACCTGGGGACCCAAGTTGATAGCAATCTCTCATTTGACAACCACATGGCCAAAGTGGTTAGAAAAACATTTTATATAGCCCACCTAATCATGAAGGGATTCACATCTAGATCAGGGGAGGTCATCGTGCCTCTTTACTCATCCCTCATCAGGCTCATAATTGAGTACAATGCCCCTTTTGTGATGTACCTTATCAGACACCTGCAGCAACTGGAAAAACCCGAAAAGTACTTCACCAAGAGGATCAAAGGGCTCAAACAGATGCCATGTGCTGCCCGGTTAAAGAAACTCCAGCTCTACTCAGTGGCATACCGCCTGCTCAGAGGTGATCTGTGCCTGATGTTTAAAGCCATGTCCAACCCGGAATTAATAGACATGCTGCACCTCAGAAAATCCAAATCCCATCGAGCTACGTGCTCGAGAGACTTGGACCTCAGCACTGAAATAAATAGGACATGCTGGAGGGACAGATTCATAACCCAGAGGCTCCCTTCACTCTGGAATAAAATCCCAGTCCAGGTTAGGCAGAGTCCCTCATTGACTCTCTTCAAGAGGAATCTTGATGAGTGGATGGGAGATCATAGGTTTACCCTGGGTATCACTTCTGTGTCACTGTTAGACAGAGGCACAGTATACTAACCTCAAAAAAGGGCATAGCAAAATTAATTTAAAATGGGTGGTGAAAGCCAAACATACTCTGGCTAGGCTTATAAATGCCCTAGGGCAGATAGCCTAGTATGAACCTATGAATCTATGAACCTATATGTGCTATGGTGTGGAAATTAACAATGAATATTGGTTATTCAGGCACAATACATTACAATATTAGTGAAAAGAGCATGCATGGATATTCCCATTTACCCAAAACAGTGCAATTATAACAGTGCCATAGCAAACAGAACACATGCATATATGGAATGGCATTCAGGGTTGCAACAGCATGGCAGTTAGTGGTATGTCAGGCAGGCAATAAAATGATTATTCAACAGGGAATATTAGTATGCGCACAGTTTAAAGAATGATAAACCAAACGGAACAACAGTCCCAACAGTAGAGGTTTGTTTATGAACATACCCATGTTGGTTTCAGTGTGATGGTTAGATCAGTTGAGTGGTGGGGGAAGGGAACAGGTTCAACTGACAACTGCTATCAAGTCTATTTATCAGTACACTACTATTCACTACTCTACATTCTGACCACACTTACACTCTACCTGGGCCATGGGACTGCTACAACACACCAACAGCTGTAGATATCAACAGAGCAGTTGTACCCTTATTTTAGTTATACACATCAGACCTGTTTCTTTGCCAATTTCTTTACCCATGGACCCTGTGCAGATGAACTGTGTGCACATTACATTGCTGTTTCTACACATATTTCAGATTCACATATTAGTTGCAGGCCCTGGAGTATGTGTTGTGCCTTTCACATACATCTACTGTGGCATTCTGTATGTGCAGGTTTCTTGGCAACTGGGGAAACTATCCGTGACAGCATGACACTTGAGGGGCTTTTCTGGGCCAGACTGTAGAGTGTGGATGTCTAGCTTGCATCTATTTGTAAGACTGGGGCTGATCAACACAGCAATGTTACACCTTTCACAGTTATACACATCATACTAGTATTCTGCTCACCAGTCCGGGGTAGGACAGTGGCACTGGTGAGATCATGTGGAAGCTGGTCACAGGCCTCCACTTTGTACTGTGAGCTCTGGTACTGGCCCTGCAGCAGCCTGCCATCATGTTTTTTTTTTGTTGTTTTTTTTTACTAGGAGCCCAACCATTACCCTGGACTCCTGGATGCCCCAACGTTGCACTCGGAAGTGAACACCATCACCGACACCAGATATTTTGGTTCTGCTGTGAGCAATCCCAAATGGTTATGGCTGTATTCCAGCCTGTACAGTTTAAATAGGGCAGTTTTCCCACACTTTTTCTTGATTGGCCAGTTTTAATATGCTGAACTATGCTTAGCTCCATGCAAACCCGCATAGCAATGCTTAAACCAGGTAAGCACAGCTGAAAGCAGGTAAGCAATGCTTACAGTTGCAAAGCATTGCTTAAATCTATGTTTTTTTCATTAAACTTATAATTTTTTTTACAATTATATTTTACATATTCCCACCTCTGCTGTGCTATATGTGAGTCATATGATTGACATCTATCATTCAAATTCCTTCAAAGTTTATTAAATAAATTTGCAGAGGAGTGATTCGAACCAAGCTTGTTCTACATGCTAAACCATGGCAGCACCACTATGCTACATCAGCTTAATAATGTGTTCTCTCACATTTGCACTTGTCTATCATTTTCAGGATTTCAGCCAGGCTAAGCATTGCAGCTCACCATGCAAAAAAACTGCGCACCACTTAAATTTTGGATTTATTTGATGAAAAAAATATTTTTTTTTTCATTTTTATTGCTTTCCTCTTGCCCTACTGCTTCATGCATGTAGTGCAAGAGTGCATACATTTGGAGGTGTGCACTTGAAGTCTGCTGCCTTGTAGGTGTTTGCGTTTTTTTTCAGTGTCCGTGGACACTGAAATGTTAGTGACTTACATTTCAGTGTCTGCGGACACTGGTTTAGCATATACTATTAGAGCCAGCCTCTATTATATACATTGTCACTCAACTGTGTCACAAAGTGCCATACGGCACTTTTATGAGTGAAACAGGTGTGTTACATGTGCAGGCACTGCTAACACATGCCCCCTGCACTCGTTCCTGGTTCATGTCCATTTAGATTAAATAGCAGTGGGCCTTCAGGCATATGCAATGCACGCTGCTATTCTAAACGGACACAAACCACTCTGTACTAGAATAGTCTTATTCTTGCATGGAGTTTTGTGAATCCTGGGGAAAGTAATTTATAGATCACTAAACCTTACTACTAAAATCTTGAAAACATTCATGCTAAATATATAGAATATATGAAAACAAATAACTAATATTATTATATGATATATGCAAATAAATAAGTTTTATGTTGTGAATTGTGTCATTCCTCAGAAGAAGAAAGCAGTGTTTCAGAGCAATAAAACAAAATAAACAAAAGATATATTGATTTATCACTTTTCTTTTAACCTTTTGCTGTTTTTATCATTAGTTATCCATTTTTGGTAGCTTGTCTCCTTAATCTAGTTAAGGACCAGTCTATTTCTTCATATTTATCCAAAAGTTTTTTTTCTGTGTAACATCCAAGGCTTCATCCATCGTATTAAAGGTTTTTTGCTATCAAGAAAAAAATCATGATTCTTGCAGGGAAAATAAGTTGCAATGTGATGTTTGACGTCTTTAAGCTCTTAATTAAAAGAATAACAGCTTTTCTTTCAGAAATCATCAATAAAATATAGTCATTGTTAAATCTGATGTTATTTTCTTTCGTTCTTTTTTGGAGAAATTGACCAGGCTGTTTTTAATACCAAGTCTTTATCTGAGTTGAAAGGAATTTAACAATAATATATCTAGGGATGGATGAATTATTTTTTGAAGAATAATTTGAGAGAGACATATTAGCTCTCTCTATGATGAAAGAAAGGGATTCTGGTAGATTTAAAATATTTGGTAAACAGTTATTTAGGAATTGTATCATATTGCTTCCTTCTTCCTTCTCTGGTACACTGTATATTCTAATATTATTTCTCCTAGATCTACTTTCCAGATTGTCTGCCTTTTCCCATAGTAGAGTGCTTTGTTTTAGGATGAATTCAACATGGTTTTCATTTTCAGTCAGCCTTCCATCTAGATCATTCAATAGTTGAAATCTGAACTGACTTTTTTAATAACTTCAGTTAGTAAATCTAGTTGCTTCTTACAGTTTTGTTTTATATTATCCATTTTACTCTCCAGCTTGTCCATTTTAACTGAAAGATCTTGGATACTTGTAAGGATAGACTGTAATCCTTTTTTCATCGGACTTTCCTGGGAAGATGCTTTAGAGTGGCTCATAACTGAATCTGTCTGTAAACCTTCTGACAGGGTTAAAGCTTAGAAAAATCACAAAAACTTGTTTTTTCTTCTGCATATTAGAACTAGTTTATAATAAACAAAATTAATTCTAGAAACATATTCTTTAAACTGTATTAAAATATTCCTGTCAGAATAACTGAAAAGAAGCAGAGCAATTTTTTTAAGCTGCTAGCTGCTAACCATATTGGTCATATTGTCATATTTCTTTATTTTTTAATTTTATATAAATGTTCATATATTCTATGTCTCAGCCTTCTTTTTGTTTTTCTAACATAGAAGGCTGAGAGTGACGCACAAGTTGCGAAGTATACAACACCCATTGTGTTAGAATTATAAAAAGAAGGGATTGCAATAGTCTTCTCAAAGTTCTCCACACTCACATAAGGACCATCATTAATATATCTACAGAATTTACAACATCTGCATTTAGACATTTTTGATTGACTTATAACGATCTCTTAAAGCAACACTTTCTCCCTTTTTCCATATATACTTTTAGGTTTTTTACCCCTAATAAATATAAAATGTGGTTCATCCCACTTTCATTGTTAATTCCTATGTAAAAATCAAATTCCAATTGGATTTCAAAATATTAACAATTTTGCTATTTTGCAAATTTGAAAATATATGAACATTTATATAATATGAAGAAACAAAGAAATACAAATGCATTGCTACACTAACCTTATTTGCATACCTGCTTAGCTCCGCTGTCCACAAATGTGTACTAAGTACTTGCCCAGCCCTGGACTATTAATTTCACCCACAGATTTAAGGACTCTTAGCAGCCTTAGATGCACTTAATGCTAAAATTTCAACATCACACTAAATTTGCCAAATAAATAAATAACTTTAGAATAAGTAAAAAAATGCCTTTCTGGATGGTCTTCACCATTGAACACTCACTTGCATTGCATATTAGCAAAATTAGTTTGCTAAGATTGCAACTTATACTTCGTGGAAAAAAGAAAATTGCTGCCTACTTATATTATCAGTTATCTTTGCCTCAGATTTAGCTTGCCTTTTATAATTTCCTTTGGTTGAGGTATCATCAGTGCAGAATGTTGCATAATTTTCTCAATGCTAGTGAGATATGTGTGTTACTACCCGGTGTGTGGTTGATAATATCCCCTGGATTCACTAAAGTCCATGTAGGCTCTGTATAAAGCCTACATGGAGTGTATCTGTGTAGATAGTCACGAAGTGTCATTGGCAGCACGTACTGCATATTCATGATGTGTGTCGCACCTAAGTAAGGTGGTGCAGTGCGTACCAGTAACATTGGACACAAAACTCTGCAGAACAGCACAGATTATGAATCTGTGTAAGATGTACACATCACCAGAAGAATATGTAGTCAATTTGGCCATCCCAAATGACTATCTGAAATCCACACATCTTATTCCATCTAATGTCCTTTTATGTTAATATTTTTATACATCAGACATGTTTGTGCAGGTTAGCAATGCCACATGTTGATGCTTACCAGGATTGTACAGCGGAACCACCCAGGTAGCACATATGACAAAGACGTCTAAAAATAGAAGGGGTGCTTTCACTAAATATGACTGTGCAATGCTGTGTGATGCACAAACCCATTAAATGGAGCAATGGTATACTGATACACTAGAAAGCATAACACCTAGTAAAACAGTGCTGATGATGTCAATACACTTGTGGCAACATGAGTTCAGTTTTGTACTACAGAACAGATTGTCCTGGGTTCTAAGCCAGAGATTGCATACATTTTCAATTTGATGGTTTGAAATTGCAGCATATACAAATAACATGGTAATGGAAGGGAATGCCTGCGGATGTCACTTGGTGATGGTGTTTTCCATTTTTTTTTAAAAAAGGTGTGCTGCACATAGCATTGTGCAATTATGAGGTTGTTTTTATACATGCATGTATACTGTGCTGTCTGCTCAATAGTAAGCAGCATGTGCTAATTTTCAAATGAATCAAATTATACATAGTATGCATTCCCAATAAGAGCAAGTGGCAGGAAACCATCCATTTAAAGGGGACATAGTAGGAACTGCATTTTATGCATTGAGGTTTGACTTGTTTGGCAATGGCTGGAGCAGGAGATTTACATTTTAGGGCACAGTGCTGGGGTTTCCAGGATATTATATATATATATATATATATATATATATATATATATATATATATACATTCCAAATGACGCTATTACATTTTTTTTAAAAAAGGTGTGCTGCACATAGCATTGTGCAATTATGAGGTTGTTTTTATACATGCATGTATACTGTGCTGTCTGCTCAATAGTAAGCAGCATGTGCTAATTTTCAAATGAATCAAATTATACATAGTATGCATTCCCAATAAGAGCAAGTGGCAGGAAACCATCCATTTAAAGGGGACATAGTAGGAACTGCATTTTATGCATTGAGGTTTGACTTGTTTGGCAATGGCTGGAGCAGGAGATTTACATTTTAGGGCACAGTGCTGGGGTTTCCAGGATATTATATATATATATATATATATATATATATATATATATATATATATATGTATATATATATTCCAATGACGCTATTACATGCAAGAGGTTCTCTGGTTCGATTCTTGGCTGGAGTGTCTCTTGTGTGGAGTCTGCATGTCCTCCTTGTGTTTGTGTGGGTTTCCTGTGGGTGATCCGGTTTCCTCCCACATCACAAAGACATACACCTTGAGTGTTTCTCACCGGGCCTCCGCTGAAAATTGGCTTCATTCCAAGACTGACTTTCCCAGTAAACAATTTTTAAATAAATAAATATGTTCATAATTCAGGATGCTTATACACTCAAATATGTAATGATATTTTCAGATATCCTGCTCTGAAAGGTGGAGATGCGTGGTCTGAAACACAAAGCAACAGTTGTACATTCCCAGATAACAGTGCCCATGAGTCTATAAAAGTGTAAAACAAAAGCAAAAGTACAGTATTACAGCATGGGCTCACTCTGCCCCCTACCCTACCCCCATTCCCACCCACCATCACTTCAATTACATTTATTCTCACCCAACTCCTCCCCTTGTTAACTCCCATGCAATCACTGTTTCCTTCCAATCACTTTGCTAGTTAACACTTTGCTAACTAACACATATGTGTTTATCCTACTACTAACAACTACATCTAGTCTCCTCCTCCATCCCCACTACATGTTACACATTACCATATTTACCTTCATATCTGCTAACCTACAACTCCACCTCTTTACAACCCACCATAACAAAATGCCACCTATGTATAAACTGACACCTTTCAGTCTCCTGTTACCTTTAACCCTCCTACTACAACTTACTCCTCTACAAATTAACAATGCTTACCTCAAACCCACTTCCATAATCTCCACTCAAAGTCCACCTCTCAGTGCCTTTTCCAATATATCTTCTAACTATACAAAAAAGACATTTTCTGTTTTAGACTAAAATACTCCCCATAAATAATAAAGATAGACTAAACCATTCCACCTACCTACACCATAACATAAAAAAGAAACAAGACTTTACCACTGCCCTACTTAAACACTCCAAACTAACCCTAAACGATGATATGCATCCCAATCCAGGTCCTCTTTCCTACCCAACCGACCATCATAACCCCTACAAATCTCTAAACCTATCCACAATTAACCTACAAAGTAATCAAAAAAAATCCCTGACTTCCATGCCTGAATTGCACATAACAGGCCAGATATAATTGCCACTACAGAAAACCTGGCTAAAACCATACATATAAAGATCAGAATTCCTTCCCCCTGGCATTGCATGCCTGCATTCTGATAGACCAAAGAAAAAAAGGTGATGGGGTAGCACTAACCTACCCTAACACCTTCAATATAGTCTCATACAAATCACCCATACATAATTTCTATACAGCAGAAGTCCTAATAGCCTTTCTAAAACTTGAAGGTAAAAAGAAAACATCTGTATCATTGTCCTGTACATTCCCCTGGCAATAATAGTCCCATCTTATAGTAAATCCTAGCTTGGCCATCCAACAACATAACAACAGAAACAATAATTCTTGGCAATGTTAATATTAATTGGTTTGATGTCTCTGAGCAACACTCTTCCATTAACATCAATTTATATAACTACACCCAGCTAATCACTGATATCATCAGACCCAATAAAAACAACTGTGGCACACTCTTAGATTGGATCATGGTCTCTGACTCCAATAAAATCTCCACCACAGGAACTCTCCCAGACAGTATCAGTGACCACTCACCTGCCTTTATCATATGTAATACCACACAAACATTAAATAGACATCAGTACAGAAACACCAGAGACTTCTCACATTTTTGCCCTACAACCTTTAATGATTATTTAAACAGCATCAGCTGGGATCCCTTAAAAAATACTTCACCTAGATGACGCTGTACAATTTTTCAACTCTACCTTCCTCAACATATTAAATAGCCTCGTACCTCCCAGCCTAAAATGTGTAAAAGCTAATCATACTCCATGACTCACTAGAGCAACCAAACAGAACATGGCTGCCACAGGCAAAGCCTGGAAGCTTTGGCATAAGCACAAAAAAGTCTGACCTTATAACCTACAGACACCTTCACAACCAGGTAAAGCACCTAGTTATTAAAGATAAAAGAAAATACTATCATACCTTACAGGACCAGCACAAACAGAATCCTAAACATTTGTGGAGCTCAATCAACAGACTACAATCCCAAGGATCAAACAATAACCCCTGTCCAAATCCAAAAAACCCTACTGAAATAGCAACACTTTTCAACACATATTTCATAAGTGTCATAACTGATCTCACCTTTGGCTTCCCTCAAAATCATCCCAACATTTCTGACCTTCAAACTACAAATACTTCCACTCCCAACTCACACAAATTCTCAATATCACCTACCCCTACAGCTTCAGTAAAGAAACTACTTCTAAAACTGAAACCATGCAATAATGCCCCTGATAACCTGACTCCAGAATTCCTTCAAAAAGGCACTAATTCCATTGTCTACCCAGTCAGTATACTTTTTAATACGTCCAATCAAGAGTCTTATGTCCTCACCATTTGGAAAAATGCATTCATCCTCCCACTGCACAAAGGCGGAAACGATAATGACATTTCTAACTTTCGATCCATTGCCATTCTCTCCCCTGTCTCTAAGGTTCTTGAGAAATGCATTCACAGCCAACTCCTTAATTATCTGCTTGACAAAAACCTACTGTCAGCAGCCCAACATGGTTTTAGACATGGGCATAGCACCACCACACCTCTGATATCCTTCTGTAACTCTGTCAATTGGGCTCTTGATGCCGGGAAACTTATCTCCTCTCTATTTATTGACCTTTCTAAAGCCTTTCATACTATCTCCCACCCACTCCTTCTCAGAAAACAATCCAACTTAGGGTTCTCTACCTCAGCCCTCCACTGGTTCTCTAACTACCTCACTGATAGGCAACAAGCCACCAAATGGCAACACTCTTTTTCTTCTTTCCTCAGTACCACTACTGGTGTTCCCCAAGTATTCATCTTAGGGGACTATACTTTCCATAATCTTCATCAATGACTTCCACTCCTCTCTCACTGAAATCTCAGTCGTCCAATATGCAGATGATTCCACTACCATTTGCACTGCCAACTGTCCATCCAAACTCCTGAAACTTACCTAGTCTGCCCTCAGATCCACAGAAATATGGATTGCTAACAACCACCTTGCCCTAAAGCCTAAGAAAACTAAGCTTATGATTTTCACCCCTAAGAGGTTCTTTACTATAAACAAAGACACTTTCTCTATTCTCTCACAAGTTAATACTACCATTGAGGCTGTCACACATACTAAACTTCTAGGTGTCACCATAGATGAACACTTAACTTTTGACATGTATATTCTCAACAACATTAAAAAAGCACACCATAGGTTCATAGGTTCATAGGTGTGTACTAGGCTAATGGCTGTGGTGCCTTTACAAGCCTAGCCCTTAGGATTTTGCTGGCATTGTGCCACCCAACTGTAGTTCCTAGTTTGTCTGTCAAGTAGTGCCACTGGAGTGATCCCCGGGGTGAATATTCTATTTCCCATCCACTCTCAAGATTTCTCTTGAAGAGGGCCAGTAAGATGCTCTGCTTGACATGTATGGTAAGTCTATTCCATAGCATGGACAGTCTCTGGGTAATGATCCTGTCCCTCCAGTATGTTCAGTTGATTGTGGTAGTGAGGTTGAGGTCTCTGGAGCATGTGGTGTGGAGGGATTGGGATTTCTTTAGATGTAGCATTTCTAACAGAGCTGGGTCAGACATGGCTTTGTAAGTCAAGCAGAGATCGCCTCTAAGTAGGAGATATGAGACAGAGAATAGTTGGAGTTTTTTTTAGTCTGTCCATATAGGACAAGTGTTGATACCTAGGATCCTCTTTGTGAGGTACTTTTGCGGTCTCTCCAGTTGTTGTAGGTGTCTAGAGAGGTACATGCCAAATGGGGCATTGTACTCAATGATTGGCCTAATGAGGGAAGAGTAGAGGGAGACAATGACCTCTTTCTTCCTGGATGCAAAACCCTTATTAATGAGATGTGCCACAAAGAAGGACTTTCGGACCTCAGTGGCAACGTGGTGGTCAAAAGTGAGGTTGCTGTCAACCTATGCTCCCAGATCTCTTATAACACCTGCTGTGTTCAGTGGACGCCCATCAATGTGGTAATTCAAGGGAACTGGGTTTTTCCCAGAGGGGATGAAGACATATTTTTTGACATTGGGCTTAAGGCCATGGTTCTAACACCAGTCGTTGGTCTCATTGAGGCCTTTCTGTAGGATGTCAGCATCACTTGGGGAGTTAATAATAGCTTCCAACTTGCAATCATCTGCGAACTTTGTCAGCCAGAGTCCCTTCGTGTTGGCCTGGACTTCAGAGAAGTAGATACCAAATGAGACGACCAAGGACCATAACCTGTGGGACTCCACTCATGACCGGTCAGCAGTCTGACTTGGAGTCAGCTACTTTCACACTATGGCTTCTATCTGTGAGCCAGTTTGCAACCCACCTAGTGATTATAGGGGTTGATGCATAGCTTAGTAAGTTTTTCTATGATTCCTGAGTGGGGAATGGTATCAAAGGCCTTGGCCAGATCAAGGTAGGCTGCATGAACTAACTTACATACATCCAAAGTTCTGGGGACTGACTCAAAGAAGGCAACCAAGTTAAGCAGGTATGATCTACCCTTCAAAAAACCAAACTGTGTAGGTTCATTTGTTCATAGGTAGGTACTAGGCTATCGACCCAAGGGCCTACGTAAGACTAGTCAACAAGGTTCCCTGGCTTATGCCACCCAAGAAAGTTATTTTCCTGTGCCGCTGTCAAGCAGAGACACAAAAGCGATCCCTGGGGTGTATTTCCTTTTTACCATCCACTCATCAAGATTTTTCTTAAAGAGTGCTAATGAACTTTTTTTGACATAGATGGGTAGCCTGTTCCAAAGCATGGGAAGTCTGTGGGACAGGAATCTATCCCTCCAGCATGTCCTGTTTATTGTGGTGAGAAGGTTTAGGTCCCTAGAGCGTGTAGCTCGAAGGGATTGGGATTTCTTTAGGTGTAGCATGTCCAGCAGCTCTGGTTTTGACATTGCTTTATATGTTAGGCAGAGATCACCTTGGAGTAGGCGATATGCTACGGAGTAAAGCTGGAGTTTTTTGAGATGGTTAGTGAAGGGCATCTGTTTGAGGCCAGTAATCCTCTTTGTGAGGTACTTCTGTGGCCTTTCCAGCTGCTGCAGATGTCTTTTGAGGTACATTCCAAAAGGAACATTGTACTCTATAATGCGTCTAATGAGTGTTGAGTAGAGGGGAACAATCACCTCTTTTTTCGTGGATGAGAACCCTTTTATGATGAGGTGCAGCAGGTAGAAGGACTTCCTGACTACTGCGGCATGTGACTATCAAAGGACAGACTACTGTCCACCTGGGTCTCAAGGTCTCTTATCACACATTTGGTGTTAAGTAGACTGCTGTCTATGTAGTAGTCCATGGGTACAGAGTTTTTACCAAAGGGGATGACAATGCACTTTTTGGCATTGAGCTTGATGCCATGGCTTTGACACCAGGCATCTGTCTCAGTGAGGCCCTTCTGTAGGATTTTCAAATCATTTGGGGACTCGACTATGGCTCCTAGTTTGCAGTCATCTGTGAACTTCATTAGCCAGAAGCCTCCTGTGTTAGTCTGCACTTTAGAGAAGTAGATACCAAACAGGAGAGGTCCCAGGACTGAACCCTGTGGTACTCCACTTGTCACTGGTTTGAGGTCAGATTAGGAGTGTGCAACTTTTACAGTGTGGGTTCTGTCAGGGAGCCAGTTGGCAACCCATCTTGTGACGTAGGGATTTATACCTAGTTTAGTGAGTTTAGCTATAATTCCAGAATGAGGGATGGTGTCAAAAGCCTTGGCGAGGTCAAGATAAGCTGTGTGAACCACCTTACCTTCATCTACGGCTTTGGTGACTGCCTCAAGGAAGTCGATCAGGTTCAGGAGGCATGATCTGCCTTTCACAAACCTGAAATGGGTAGGATCCAGAGTTTGGAGGTTACCAATGCCTTTGTTTATAAGTTCCATGATGATACGTTCCATGGCCTTGCAGACCAGGCTCGTCAGGCTAATAGGACAATAGTTCCCTTGATCAGTGATGGCTCCCCTTTTGTGGAGTGGGATAACTGTTTGCTGTATGCCATTCAGCGGGCACAAAGCCTGATGTGAGGCTATGACTGAACATGGTGCTTAGGTGGGGAGCCAGTTCATTCTGAAGTTCATGTAAAATGCAGCCTGGGATGTTGTCCAGTCCCAAGGATGCAGTGGTTTTGGCTTTAGAGAGTGCAGCTTTTACCTGTGTAGTTGTGATTACAGGGACTCTGCATTCTTCCTGTATAGATATGGGCACTTTAGGGTGTGAGGATGGGGGGTAAAGTTAGCACTGAACCTATCTGCCAGGATTTTGGAAATATCAGTTGGTTCTGTAATTTTCGTGCTGTTGTGCTGTAACTCAGAGCAGATCTGGGTGTTGCCATTGAGATGTGTGACATAGCTATGGAATGCTTTGTAGTTGTCCTTAGAATCAGTGATGATTTTGTTTTCATAGCTAGCTTTGGAGGATCTTATAAGGGATCTCAGTTTCTTACTAAGGCTCACCAGGTAGCTCCTCCACTCATGGGATTTTAGTCTCTTTTGCAACAATTTATTCCTTCTGTTGTCCAGTTTGTTTATGGCAGGGGACCACCAAATTGGGTTCCTTTTTTGGAGGATAGCGTCTTGGTTTTGTTTGGTATAGCACGGTCTATGCACTCGTGTAAGTGCTTATAGAGTGCATTTATGTAGGATTCAGCAGTCGTAACTGTATTAACTGTATTGTCCATCTGCATGGGTGTCATGAAGTTCACCACTTCTGTCTTAAGAAGCATGAAGTTGGCTTTGGAGAAATTTTTTACCATGGTTTCCTTAATGGGGGCGGGGACGGGATGTGACTATCAAGGGTGATTAGCTTATGGTCGGATCGGACCAATGAGGAGTTGACTTCAGGTGTGGAACACCGGTCACTCATATTGGTAATGACTAGGTCTAGGATATTGTTGCCCTTGGTGGGGGTGTGGATAAGTTGATCCAGGGCATTGGAGTTTATGAATTCCAGAAAATGTTGTGTGAAGGAGTTGGTACATGAGTAGTTTTCCCAGTTACTGGCGGCGTAGTTGAAATCGCCCATTATTAGGGTGTTTGGTTGAACCCTAATATTTTCTAGTACATCAGGAAAAGAGGAGTGGGAATCCTGGGGCATGGTGGGGGATCTGTAGCAAGCTACAATTTGGATTGCAGTTTTGCCCAGAGTTAGTTGCACTTGGATAACCTTGGATGCATTATGCTGAACAACTAGCCTGGAGGTGTGGATATCCTTAATGAATATGGACACACCTCCGTCATACCCACCTGGGCTACATAATCCGAGAGCTCCTCCATGTCTCTTTTCATGTAGTCCAGGGAGGTACGTCTCAGGTCATTCACACCCACATGTACAATGACAGAGTCATATTTGTACCTGTTGTTGATCCAGATGTTGTATATGATCTAGAGTTTGGAGATTCAATACTCAAAATCATCCGCCAGCTAATAATGTGGCTGATGTTGCCCAGCAGACTTTGACAACACCAGCATCTGTGTCCCTGACTAATCAGCAATCGGGAGTTCTAACCACCGTGGAACCCCCCCATATCTCTTAGACAGCTTACTACAGCAGCCACCGATAATTCGGATGAACAACGGTAGGGCTTGATTTAGAGTGGAGCTAGATCCAAGGATAACAGTACAGTTATACCTTTGGATATGGTATTCCCTCACTTTCCTGCCCCTTTCTGACAAACTTTGCAGTTGACCAGAGAGTAGAGCTTCAGCCAGGGGTGCAAGAGATGCAAATTGTCTCAGGAGCATGAATTCAACATGGAGGACCCACGAGGGAAGAAGACACGTTAGTCTTTAATCTTTCTTCATCTGTACTTACTTCTGCACAGGTTAGTTTGCTTAACAGAGGATTGAACTTTGTACCCTCTCATTCTACTAACATAGAAGATGTGATACTAGATATTAAGCTTTTTGCAAGGAATGCTGCCTTGAAATTGGTATATGGTAACCAAACAACGACTAGTAATGTGCTCAAACGGTCGAGTTTGTTCATACTGCAGCTACCTCCAGCTGTAGAAACATTTGTGCGCATTATAAAGAAAGAATTATGTGAATCACAAGCAATTAAAAGTAAGTTTTATATTACTAAAGAAGAGTCTATTGCTCTACAGCAACTTTTGACTGATGACACTTTAGTTTTTTGATCTGATAAGGGAGGTGCTACAGTTGTTTTAGATGCTGTTTCATATGCTGAAAGTATGTTAGACATGTTGAGTGATACGGAGGTCTATGAATGTATTACTTATGCTACCTTGCAATCCATTATTAAGGGTATACATGAGCAACTTTATGAGATGTTGATGGAAGGTACTTTGGATAAATCTTTATATGACTTTATGTTGGTGAATGAACCTTTGGCACCAACTATTCATGGACTATCAAAGGTGCACAAGTCACTCTTAAATCCCCCCCCCAAGACCTATAATTTTGGGGAGGGGCTGGGTGACAGAGTTTGTCTCAATATACTTGGAAAGTCAACTTAAACAACCGTTATGTTCTGCCATGGCAGTATTAAAGGATAATGAGCATTTTCTTTGTGCTCTTGGAGAGTTTGCTAGACAATATGGTACTTTTTCCTCTGATACTATTCTGGTTACAATGGATGTTAAAACTCTTTTTACAGTGATACCCCATGATATGCGGATTACTTTTTAAAAAAATTGTTTGTATCATTGTGGTGATTATGGTATTCAGTACATTGAATGTTTAGCTACTTTGCTCAACATTGTGCTTTTTAATAATGTTTTTATGTTCAATGGTGTTTTTTATCATCAGAAAGTGGGCGTGGTGATGGGGACACCATGCGTGAATAGTTATGCCAATCTTGTGATGGCAGAATGGGAGCGCACGGTGGTCCTATCCTTACATGCATATTCTAGACAGTTGATTTATTATAAGAGGTTTGTTGATGATATTTTTTTGCTTTGGCATGGCCCCCTAGATAAGCTACTTGATTTTATACAAAATCTGGAGAATAGTAGCTCTTGTTTCAACTTTGCTCTGAATTACTCTTATGCCTCTATAGATTTTTTAGATATTAAGGTCACTCTAGTGGATTGTGTCATCTCCACATCCCTACACAGGAAATTGTGTAGGAAAAATGCATTGTTACATTACAGTAGCATGCATCCTAGACACATTTTTCAAAATGTGGTCAAGGGTCAATTTTTGAGGATGTCATGGTTACACACTAATAATGATGAGTACCATGAGGCTAGTAATAGACTTAGTTCAGAATTTCTGAAGAGAGGTTATAAGCAAGTGATGCTGGCTGATACATCTGGAGCAGTGGGCAGACTACGTCCTAATAGGGGTAAGCCATTTTTTCATAGGCCCAATACCCTCTGTAGTAGTAAAGGGTCTGAGATGTTTAATAGCACTCTCAGGCTACCACTGATGTATGGCAACAATATACACCAGGTTTGTGACACTATACATAAGTATTGGCCTGTATTGCTTACTGATTCTAGGATCAAAGACATTGTAGGTAATAAACCAAGTTTCACTTTTAAGAATAGCATGTCATTGAAGCAACAACTTTGTTACAAATCTACTGGCCCCAGTGTCTCCAGATCCATCCAAACAGGTACCTTTAAATGTAGGTCATGCAAAACTTGTAAATTTATTTTGAAGGTAGTAACCTTCAAGCATCCTGTGATGGACTATTTTTTTAATCCTAGGTTCTATGTGGACTGTAGATCTAAGGGTCTAATATATTTGGCGAAGGGCTCCATATGCACCACATTCTATGTTGGTAAAACCATAAGAATGCTGAAAGAGAGGGTGTTACAACATTTAGGTGACATTAAGAGGAAGAACCTGTTGAATGCATTAGCAAAACATGTTTCTATGCAACAGACCATAATTTTGAATTTATGGTATTGCATTTAGTTCAAGAGAATGGTAGAGGAGGTGATTATGACAATATAGTAGAGTTAGCAGAGATTAAATGTATTACCAGACTGCAGGCTGATAAGCCTCCAGGTATCAATGCCAGTGTGTCTTTAAAACCTCTCCTTAAGAAACACTATTTGCATCAGTGATTATCATCATGTTTTTATTGGGTATATTTAATTGGTCTTGTTATATAATTGACTTGTTTTTAGTTAAGCAGTGGATCTAATGAAACACATTCGGTGTGAAAGCACTTATCCTGTTTTGTCTGTGGAATAAACAATTTGTATGCTTTCAGCTTTGGTGGTTACCTGGTTTGTTTTTTATCAGATTCCCTATATCCTTGTTTATTAGGTCCATGATGATGCGTTCCATAGCTTTACATATCAGACTCGTCAGTCTAATGGGGTGATAGTTCCCAGGGTCTGTAGTCGCTCCTCCTTTCTGGAGAGGGATGACTGTAGCAGTGCACCATTTGGTAGGGACAAATCCTGAGGTGAGGCTGTGATTGAACAAGGCACACAGGTGAGGTGCCAGTTCACTCTGTAGTTCAGGTAGAACACATCCAGGGATACTGTAATGTCCAATAGAAGCTGTATTATTGGCCTTGGACAGTGCTGTTTTAACCTGTGCAGCAGTAATACTGGGTGCCTAGCAATCTACTGGTATTGTGATTGGTCCTTTGGGGGGGATATAGTTAGCACTGAATCTGTTTGCCACTATATTCGCAATATCTGTTGGCTCGATATAGGATATACCATTGTGCAGTAGCTCAGAGCAAATCTGAGTATGGCCATGGAGATTCTTTACATAACTATAGAAGGCCTTGTGGTTGTCTTTACTATCTGCTGCAATTCTGTTTTCATAGCTAGCTTTAGAGGATTTGATGAGGGATCTCAACCTTTTGCTGAGGCTGATAATAGAGTCTTTCCAGTCTTGGGACTTCACCTTATTCTGCATCATTTCCTCCTTCTGTTGTAGAATTTGTTTATGGCAGAGGACCACCAGATTGGCTTCCTTTTTTTTTTTTTTTTTTTTTTTTGAGGAGAGCATCTTAGTTCTATTGGGTATGGCGAGATCCATGCATTTGTGTATGTGTTTGTACAGTGCATTGGTGTATGATATGGTGGTCATGCAACTATTCTCCATTTGCATGGGTGCCATGAAGTTATCCATCTCTGTTTTTAGGAGACCAAAGTTAGCTTTGGAGAATGTTTTCATGGTGGTTATCTTTGTTGGGGGGGTTGGGGGGTGGGAGGGATGTGGATTTTCAAGGTGATTAGCTTGTGATCGGATCTAACGAGGGAGGAGTTGACTATTGATGTGGAGCAATGGTCGCCCATGTTAGTAATGACCAGGTCAAGAATGTTGCTACCACTAGTGGGGGTAAGAATGAGTTGGTCCAGGGCATTGGAATTAATGAATTCCAGAAAGCATTGGGCAAGTGTATTGGTACATGAGTAGTTTTCGAAGTTGATGGAGGGGTAGTTGAAGTTGTCCAGTATGAGAGTGTTAGGCTGTGCCCTAATATTCTCCAGGGTGCTTAGGAATGTGGAGTGTGACTCTCAGGACATGGCTGGGGACCTATAGCAGGCTATGAGCTGAATTGCTGTCTTACCCAAGGTAAGCTGAACCTGAAGTATCTCAGATGCATTATGTTGGGTTACCAGTCTGGAGGTGTGTGCATCCTTTATGAATATGGAGACACCACCGACTTTGGAGCTTCGGTCCAAGTTCTGGGGCCGAAAGGTGTGGAATGAGTTGTAGCCTGGAAGTGTAGGGGCGCTTTATGCTGCCTTGAACCAGGTCTCTGTTACAGCACAAATGCCGATGTTCTCCATTTTAAGGAGTACTTCGAGTGAGTGCATTTTGAGATTTAGACTTCTAGGATTGAGCAGCATGACCCTCAAATTGCATTTGTTTGTAGCTGTTATGGTGGTAATTTGGTCTTTGGAACACCGCCCAAAAAAGGCACTATAGGGGTGATAAGAGCCTTGGCCAGTATCTGGAACCCTAGGGGTGACAGACGCAGGCCATCTATGGCAAAGCATTGAGGTCTGTCAATCATGTCATCCCAGCAGACAAATACTGGAACCCCTTAGAATGACACCAGAAACTTAGCCAATTGTTGAAATCAATCATTTTCTGCTTGTAATGTGGTATCATTCTGGGTGATTGTAGGATGCTGCTCAGGGCTAGGGTCATACCCACCTGGGCTACATAATCCGAGAGCTCCTCCATGTCTCTTTTCATGTAGTCCAGGGAGGTACATCTCAAGTCATTCACACCCACATGTACAATGACAGAGTCATATTTGTACCTGTTGTTGAGGGACCTGAATGTGAGCGTTATGTGGTGGATTCTGGCACCTGACAGGAAGCTGACTGTTACTTTCTCCTTATTCAACCTAGTGACTGGGACATCAGTGTGCCTCACTATCGCGTCACCTATGACTAGTGTGTTGTGCATGCTGTTTTGCCTCAGGGGCTTTGGTTGAGTAGCACACTGTTTAGGAGAGTTATGTGTCTTGTGATTAGTTTTGTGATGTGGTGGTCAAGTGCATTTCTGCCTTGGAGGTCTCTGCTGTTTGGTTAGATTTTTATTGAGATCTTCCACAAAGGTGGGTGTGTGGTTTGTGTTTTTATGTAAAGGCAATGCTGGTGTGTGTTCTGGAGGCCTATGTGTTCCATGTGGTGTGGTGAAAGTGCTGACCTTCTCCTCTTGACCTGCTATTCCACTCTTGGTTGGAGAGTGTGTGGCTTCCAAATTGGATATATGTGTGTTTCTCACAAGTCTGAGTGTTGGGGGGGGGGGTAAGAGGAGAGGGTTGTCAGTGTACATGAGGCAGTTGCTTCATTGCCTCAGGATGCCCAAGTTCACCAGGTTAATAGGGGAAAGTACAGGGAACTGACCGTTAGACATGCCTGGAGGGGTGGGCATTAATAAGTACTGGAGCTATTTCCTTGTAGAACATTTAGTGTTGGTAGCACTTTTGTGTACTACAATAATTGCTACAAGAAGTCTGGTAAAGTGCTAAACTAACAAGATAGCAAAAGTGCAGGAGAGGAGAGAACTAGCAGATCTAAGGGAAAGATTGATGAACAGACTTTGGCACTGCTCAGAAGCTTACAAACAGCCCTGGATACAGCAAATCTGTATTTGGACTAGATTAGTTACAGGAAAGGTGGGAAACACCATAAACTAGGAATGCTTTACCATCACAAAACATTCCTGAACTACTCCTAAAACTGTCCCTTGCCTCCTCCTTCCTGCTACCACCCCATTCTCTATGGTGCTCCTCTCTTCACACACAACACACACACACACACACACACACACACACACACACACACACACACACACACACACACACACTCACACACACACACACACACACACACACACACACACACACACGCGCCAGCCTTAAATCCAAACTAAACTCATGCTATAACAACATTGCCAAGTTTGCCACAAATGGAAAACACCTATCCCACCACTATACCTCTCTTTGACTACTAAACTGACTAGAACTCCCTCATCATCTTACATACATTCAGCTAACAATTGCCCATAAACTAATATTCAATCCATCCAGCTGTCCTGCACTTTCCTCTGTATTTACACTTTACCACCCTTATAGACATCTCCACTCTAAAAATCAAGCATTCTTACTAATAGAAAAGCCTAACCTCCCCGCTGGTTAATTGCTCCCCTCCTTTTCAACTGCTAGACTTTGGAACTCACTCCCATCTTCACTTAGGTCCACTACTAAAAAATCTTTGAGACATCTTTCCTCCCAGTGGCTATGCTCATGTGCTAGTTCCTAATAACCTATAACCTGACTATTTCTCTCCTACTACTACCCCCAACCTTTCCTTACCTTCTTACTATATTAGCTTCAAAAACTTCCATAATTCCTGGTAGCAATCTAATTTCTGCACCTTGAAAACATGTACTGTCTCCTGACTGCTTTTCCTTCTTACTTGGTAAAAAACAATGTATTCTGTTCAAAACTTTGTATGTTGTTTACAACTTGTGTTGTAGCCATTTAGTTTAAATGTATGTATTGTATTTTATTGTGGAGCTTTTTCCCCCAGGCCTCCACTGAAATGGGTACTTTTTGGCCCAGTAGACTTTCCTGGTAAACAAATGCAAATAAATAATAAATAATAGTACTGTACTTTCTAATTAGAATAATGAAGAATGGCAGCACCTTCTACTTTCATACTGTTATAAGTACAGGTTCACTGTTATAATGATAACAGCTAGCAGCATGCTCATGGTGTCCCTGGTATATATCTAATGATTCACATTGTGATATGTATGTCAACTGAAATGTGTTCTGTATAGTTGGGAAGTGTATTTTAACAAATGATAACCCTATCTACTCTGTAATACTGGACTCTTTTCATAAACATACTAATGCATACTCACTATTGCATTACAATGGAAAAATGAATACTCACAGTGATACAAATATTTAGCACAATAAGCTGGAGTTACTTATAATAGTAAAATACCAGTACTTATTGAAGCATACATAGCTTTATAGGTTCATAGGTAGGTACTAGGCTATCTGCCCAAAGACATTTATAAGCCTAGCCAGAATTCTGTTTCTTTCGCCACCCCCTTAGATTAGTTCCCTGTGCCTCTGTCCAGCACAGCCATTGAAGTGATCCCTGGGGTAAACTTTCTATTTCCCATCCACTTGTCAAGGTTTCTCTTGAAGAGTGTTAGTGAGGAGCTCTGCCTAATATAGATTGGAATTTTGGGAAGTCTCTGGGACAGGAATCTATCCCTCCAGCACGTCCTATTTATTGTTGTGGTGAGGTTTAGATCCCTAGAGCATGTGGCTCGAGGGGATATGGTTTTCTTTAGGTGGAGCATGTCCATCAATTCTGGCTTGGACATGGCCTTGTATGTCAGGCAGAGATCACCTCTGAGTAGGCAGTATGCAACCAAGTAGAGCTGGAGTTTCTTCAGTTGAGCTGCATAGGGCATCTGTTTGAGGCCAGTGATCCACTTGGTGAGGTACTTCTGTGGTCTTTCCAGCTGTTGCAGGTGTCTTGTAAGGTACATCCCAAATGGGGCGTTGTACTCTATGATGGGTCTGAGTGATGTGTAGAGGGGCACAATGACCTCTTTTGATCTGGATGCAAACCCTTTTGTGATTAGGTGGGCCACATAGAAGGATTTTTTAACCACTTTGGCAATGCAATTATCAAAGAAGAGATTACTATCTGCTTGGGTCGTCAGATCCCTTATAACATCTTCCGTATTTTAGTGCTACCACCTATGTGATAGTTTGTGGGTACTTTGATTTTTCCAAAGGGGATGACTCTGCACTTTTTGGCATTTGGCTTGAGGCCATGGTTTTGACACCAGGTACCCGTCTCAGTGAAACCCTTTTGGAGGATGTCTGTGTCAGCCGGAGAGTCAATTATAGCCCCTAGTTTGCAGTCGTCTGTGAACTTGGTCAGCCATAAACCTCCTGTGCTTACCTGTACCTCTGAGAAGTATATGCTGAACAGGAGGGGGCCTAGGACTGAGCCCTGGGGAATGCCACTTGTAACCAGTTTAAAGTCAGACCTAGCTCCCACAACTATTACCATGTGGTTTCTGTCCATGAGCCAGCTGGCAACCCATCTCGTGATGTAGGGGTTTATGTTCAGGCTGGTGAGCTTATCTATAAAACCAGAATGGGGAATGGTGTCAAAAGCCTTTGTGAGGTTTAGGTAGGCTGTGTGGACCACCTTTCCCCTCATCTATGGCCTTGGTAACTGTCTCAAAGAAGTCCACCAGGTTTAGGAGGCATGATCTGCCCTTAACAAAGACGAACTGGGTAGGGTCCAGTGTTTAGAGGTTCCCAATGTCTCTGTTGATGAGAACCATGATGATGCACTCCATAGCCTTGCAGACCAAGCTAGTCAGGCTTATAGGGTGATAGTTCCCAGGGTCTGTTGTGGCTCCACCTTTGTGGAGTGGAATAATCATTGCTGTGTGCCACTCTATGGGCATGTAGCCTGTGGTGAGGCTGAGTTTGAACAGTGTGTTTAGGTGAGGGGTTAGTTCATCTTTGAGCTCATGTAGGATGCAGCCTGGGACACCGTCCGGTCCAATTGATGCTGTGTTTTTGGCTTTGGAGAGGGCTGTTTTATCTTGAGTGTCTGTGATTTCAGGGGCAGTACATTCTTCTGGTATCTTTATGGGTCCTTTTAAGGGTGACAGCGGGGTGAAGTTTGCACTGAACTTGTCTGCCAGGATGTTGGCGATATTGGTCAGTTCAGTGTATTTTGTGCCATTCTACACTAACTCTGAGCAGATCTGAGAATTGCCTCTTAGATTCTTGACATAGCTAAAAAATGCCTTGTGGTTATCTTTGGAGTCCTTGGCAATTTTTCTTTCGAAGCTAGCGTTGGATGATTTTATGAGGGATCATAGTTTCTTGCTGATACTGATCAGGGATGTCTTGCCTTCTTGGGATTTTACTCTTTTCTGTACTAGTTTCCTCCTTCTATTGTATAGCTTGTTTATGGCAGGGGTCCACCAGAATGGTTTCCTTTTCTTGAAGGAGTGAGCATTGGTTTTGCTTGGGATAGGACGATCCATGCATTCTTGTAGGTGCCCGTAGAGTGAATTAGTAAAGGATTTTGCAGCTTGGGCAGCGTTATCCTTTAGCATGGTGGCTTTGAAACTTTCCACCTTGGTCTTAAGTAACGTGTAGTTTGCTTTTGAGAAATTTTTCATGGAAGTTTTTTTGACTGTGGGTGGGGGCGAAATGTGGATATCCAGAGTGATTAGTTTATGGTCAGATCTAACCAGCGAGGGATTGACCTCCGGTGTGGAACACCGGTCGCCCATGTTGGTGATGACCAGGTCCAATATGTTGTCACCTCTGGTGGGGGTGTTGACCAGTTGATCCAGGGCGTTTGAGTTTATAAATTATAGGAAATGTTGGGCAAGGGAGTTAGTACTTGATTAGTTCTCCCAGTTAATGTTTGGGTAACTGAAATCACCCAATATAAGGGTGTTTTGTTGGACCTTTATGTTTCCCAATGTTTCCAGAAATGCGGAATGGGGGTTCTGGGACATGGTGGGTGATCTGTAGCAAGCTACAATTTGAATTGGAGTTTTGCCCATTGTTAGTTGCACATGGATGATCTCTAAAGCATTGTGCTGTGCCACTAATCTGGAGGTGTGGATATCCTTGATGAATATGGATATGCCCCCACCTTTTCTATTTCTGTCTGGGTTTTGTGGCCGAAATGTATGGTATGAGTTGTAGCCTGGTAGTGCTGGGGTGCTCTCTGGTGCCTTAAACCAAGTTTTTGTTACTGCACATATATCAATGTTCTCCATACTGAGAACATGCCACTTGCATCTCTCACCCTTCTTAGTCTTCCCTCATAGGTGTACCCATTTTGTATTCTCTCTGCATTAGCTGTGGGGGAAATATAAACACATTAAGGTCAACAATCAGAAACAGATGCAGCTACTGCATCATTCAAGCAGTTCCTGCAAGTGATACTCACACATCTGTGGAGTGCCATCAGTCCTGCATTCATTGATCCAATGATCGAGGGTATCCCTCTTCCTCATCTTGAGGTCTGATAGTGATTTCTGCACTGTTTGCTAGTGCAGGAGATACTGGTAACAGTGGACAAATCTTGGGCCAAACTGTTCCATGCATCTGATTTGTAACTGAATCAATGTTAGTGCTCCTGCAACAGCCGAGGACCATAATCATTCACTAGGAGTCCAACAAATACTCCAGCACACCCCACCCTTGAGAACAAAATCTCAGTCCTTTACCCTGAGCTCCAGCTATCTTTAATGTGGATGAATATCAATGTACAATGTGATTTGCCACCAACTGCAGTTATAACAGATACTGAGAATGTGGAATGCTGCAACCTGCAACACTTGAAAATGGTGCGCACTGCTTACCATCGTACAAACAAAGGCAATGTGTTTCATGCAGTTAGTAACGCAAAACATTTGAGACAATACAGATATTATTATGAAAACTGCCTCAGCCATTATGGCAATAAGTATTATATAAGAAATACTAGCACAGCTACTAAGATTTATCATGTGAAGTGGGAGACCATTAAAAAGGACAGGATTCTGCAGTATCATAACCCTGCACCTTAGCTATGACACCTTTACAATCACAGGTATTCCCAATACAAGAATGTAGATATACATATGTAGGATTCATTGCATTAGCAGTTATTACAAGGACACTTTACAAAACAACAAGGCTACATTACTTGTTTTCAAACCCAGGACCCTCTAAACTTGTAAATGACACTTAACTCCTTGTACCAGAAGTTATATAGTGTGTGGCTACATTTGGATTCAGTGTAAGGTTCATACAGACTCTTTTTAAAAAAATGAAGTGATAACATGCAGAAAATTTAATTGATGGATGATATATACAGTCCAGTTTGTTAACATACAGGGAATATGCCTACATACATGTGCAATCCAAATCAACATGCAATGTAGATTCAGAGGAATGCATGGTTGCCTTAAAGCTATTGTTCTCAGATACACCACTGAGGCAAGCCATAGCAATCATTTAGCACTTTAATAGGGAATGTACATTTATTTTGAAGTACTACGGTAGATGTACACACAGTGAAACATTCAACACGGAATATAAATCACGTACCCCTTACACAGGCTGTTATGAATCCTCTTTTCAAATATACAGCACTGTCCTAACATGCTGTGTTCCTCGGTCAGTCAACAATCATCTGACCAGTACTGTTGTACCAAGCATGTGTTAAAACTACTCTATACTATTGTCTTTACAAGGTTTAAGGATATTATGTGGGAATATGTTATACAATCACCAAAATTTAAGCCATGTTGGCTAGTATGAACAAGCATTAATTGTTATATTGTGGCTATGGATCTAAGACATCGACACCTATGTGACCCTGTGAGATATCCCCCAGAGAACACATCTTGCACATTTGATAGGGGGCACATATGGGATTCATGTTAAGTGTCAGGTTTGCCAGCACACATGGGGCAGATGATACACATGCTGTTCAACATGCCTTGGCAGTTACAGTTGTACACCTCATGGTTATTGTAGACTCTATCCTGTTCCCCATTTCTTGCTGTCATGTGTACATGGCTCCAATGTAAGGCACACATTAATTTAGGATACTGCAATGCATGATACAATTGTAGCATTCCTCTGAATATATACTCAGAAATAATGTTCACGTTTGCCATATTGTAGCATATCATACAGTGATGTTTTAAAGATTGTGGATGGTGATGCCTGTAACTCACCAAGCATGCCCCATGCTACTCTGCGAAATGTCCCTGTGACTCCAAATAGCATATAATCACATACTGTATTTTCCACTGGGAGGGTTTTCTGCACTCATCTCTGTCTGTGATTCAATGCTGAGAGAGTTTTGTGAGTTCCTCCAGGGTCTATGTGCCCTAAAAAAGTTTTCATTTTCTCTGTGTTTGGCTATTGCCAGCATCAGCAGCATCATCATTAGCCTGTATCTCACACATATGTATGTAAAAAGTAGCTGCTGCAAACATTCTCTCTGTGCTGATGTTGTATTTTTACCCCACTAATTTCCACCCAACATTAAAGAAAGGAGATGGAATCTACATTGATGCCATATATCTTTTGAATAGTTGCATGGGATTGGCTGATTATACTACAGATCAGTTGTGCTGGCTTGTATTTAGCATTTCTGAAGCACAGATTGGTTCAGATGCAATCAACTGCTAATGGAACTATCATAAAAAGGCAAATTTCTAGCTAGGCAAACCAGTGTCGATGACAGTTACTTCTTACGTTTAACTTGTTGACACATTTCTTGTAAAGCAGTATCTTTCAACAGAGGAATATTGTACTCCATCAGGTATGTATCCAGTTTGTTTCCTATATGATGCATATGTTTAAATATACTTAGGAAGAATGCGGATTACATCAGTAAGCCTTTTGTTAGAACTGTACTCATGACATGCCATTAATCTACAGCCATGTTAGACATACAGAGGTTGTACAGTACACCAAAACTATAATGCTGTGTGATAACTAGGTACACATGTCTCCTTTGTACTTTCTTCGACAGCAGTTGCAATAGAACACTGCTATTTTGTTGGCATTACTGTTTATATTTCTTTTCTTTTCTAGGGGGGATATTTTCTGTTCTGGGGCACATTACTGTGGACTGCTGTGTTGGGTGTGTGAGCATATGTGAGTATCTGTCATGGCACAAACAAGAATATGTTACTATTTCTACTTTACTAGTTGCGTCCACACCATTTGTATTTCTGACCCACTGTTGAATATGAGGTGAGTAATTAAGCAATGAATACTGAGAGCCATCCTTTACTGCTGTATCTCTATATAGTTTACTCTTATGTATGTGATTCTTATATATGTTCTCATTTCTTTGTATTTCATTAAACATTATGCATGCATGTCGCAGGCCACCATTTTCTTAGGTGATAAATGACGTCATCATTGAGGCATTGTGACAAAATTATCAAGTCATACTGTTCCGTGGGAGGGCAAATAGGTCAGAATGTGTAGCCCTGTGGCATGAACTGGAGTGCACATCAATACCATGGGTCTTCAGAATCATAGCTATGAGCAGGTGCGACACCAGGGCACAGACATGATCAATGCATCAAGGAGATGTGCAGCTGACATGGCCAGGGATCATCAGGCCACTGGTGGTGGGCCTGCAGCAGAACCTCCTCTTACAGCCACAGAGGAATTCCTGGCAAATCTTGCTACACAGGACAACCCCCAGACATCCATCAGCCAATATGTTGTAGAAGTGAGTGCCACCCGTTCCTCTCAAGAGGAGCTTCCAGGTATGCTTAGTTAGATGTGCAGTAGATTACCATTGCATTTGTCCTGTCAAGATGTGTAGATTTACATGGGTGTCAAGTGTTTTTTTTAGGTGGGAAGTAATTTAGCTAAATTTTTAAGCTCATGTAGAGATTGTCACCCACATACCTTTTAACATTGCAGTTACTGTAGATATGAGATTCATGGACGTTTTACCCCATCTTATACTGTAACATGTGGTGCTGTTGCTTTTACCTCTCCCTCAACTTTTTCAGGACCATCAGGAATTGGAAAAGGCCATGCTTCTGCTGCTGGTAAGCAGAAAACTGCTATGACACAGATGTAGATATATATCAATGTATTAACTAAAGTGCCATCCCAGGCCTCCTGGTGGGATTGATGTACTGTCTGCATAATTGTCAACTGTACAGATATTTTCTGAATGTCCACAGTATAGACTCATACCTCTGCCCTGAAAACTATTGTCAGGACATTAATGATTGCTATAGCTGTCAACTGTACAGATTTTTGCAGTGTCCACAGTATATATATTTTTTTCATGTGACTGTCATTTTCTGAATAACTTTTTCCAAATCATTACAGATTAGGGTAGAAAATAATGTGCACATGCTCTACCCTGTAAGGCTGGGAGGTATAAAAGTCTGTAATAGTGACAGCAGTGTATACAGCTTAGCACATATTGCACCATGGTAGTGCAGAGCATAGTAGTGCAGGTATTAATGTATTGCGTTTTCCTTTTTATCACAGGTGACCAGGGAAGTTGGTCTTTGGCCCCTACACCACCTAATGTTAGTGTCTCTTCAGACTCTGATGATAATGGTGACCAAATTGAGGCACAGCTGGAGGTTGCAGGGGCTGAATCTGTCACAGAGGTTTGCATCCCTCATCCGCCCTCATTATCACCGTTAACAGCCAGTATGCCTATACATACCCAGTCCCCTGAGGTCACAGATATTGGGCAGTTGTTGGGTGGGGACATTGAATGGATATGTGTGGCTACTGTGGCTTTAGTGACTATAGACACTGACCATAGCCAAACTGTTGGTGAGGTTCTAAACAGGCCGATTAATAGGGGGTGCTGATAGGAGGCCTGCTGTCCCTCCATCACCTGTTGCAGGTGTCTAATCACATGTCACTTGGAGTATGTTTAGGGCCATCATGGAGGAACAAGCACATTCAGAAAGGAACTCCTGATGAATGCTCAGGGTTATGGATGTAACACAGTCTGATATCCATGACTGCCTCCACCGTGTCGCTGATACTCTGGATTGGTTGACTGACACAGTGGTAAGAGACAGGTCTAAGACAGATTGCAGACTATCTATCATGGAATGCACATTGTCTGTGTTGGAATGTCTGATTGGAGTTGAGCATCGGCCTCATGGGCATAGGTCAGCAACTATATTTGTTGAGAGTCAACATGGCCATGGCCAATCATGTTCCTGTAGTGGCAGTACATCCAATGCTCCAGAGGGGAGTGTGCTGTCCACAGAAAGACATAGGAGGCCATGGGGACATGGTCCTGGGTGTTCTCATGCAGGGCTCATGCCCCATCTGATATCAGTCACCTTCAGTTAAAAATACAGCATCTGAACCTGGTCATGGGAGTGGCAGTGCAACTCCTGGCAGTGCAAGTTCTCATGTTCAGGGGCAGAGATAATGAACTTTCAGCACTATCATGCAAGGCTCACAGCTACCCACCATACAGACATACAGGGCTAGCAGTGAGCTTGGCTGTGTTCATACAGACTCTTGCACTCCAAGGTCACCTTGAGGGCACCTACAGACACACATTAGAAAATGTTGTTGTCCATCTTGCCTGTTTCCCTTGCTTACTCACACACACACTTGCAAGCCTATTGGATCAGCCTAGGCCTCCTGCACCCCCACACAACACCCTGTGTAAGTGATGATAACTGTGCCACGTCCCTATCATCTTTCTCATGGATGCAGGGAAATAAAGCTATGTGCTTGATGCACATGATGACCGTTTACATTAGTATGAATTCCTTTCATCCATTGGTGCTGGTGACATGCTACTTTTACTGGTCATTTACACATATTGTACTTTGCCATTTATACTGTGGGTAGCATAATAATTTGATTGTGTTAAAATAGACGATGTTGTAAGGGCTGTGGAGTCACACAATGAAATGTGTCTCATGGAAATATGTACATTACTCTTTCAGGATTGTGTAGTAACACACCTATGGGTACATATCTCCAATAAAGCCATCAGTGTCAGAGTACAGGATTGTATGTCAGCAGAGAAGACACCTAGGCTAATGACTACAAGAACCTTTTTAAGTCTAGCCATGAATCTCAAACCTCTGAAAGGTTCTGATACCCTTGATAAGTGTAAGCAGGGGTTTTGGAGATTAAACATTTACAAGCAGCAGCCTGGGAGATGAAGCTTTTGCATGTTGCCTGTATCCATTAGACATGGGTGCCAAACTAGGGATGAATTACCTGTTTCCCATCCAATTGTCTAAGTTGCACTTGAATTGGTTTGGGAAGAACTCTGCTTCACATGGATGGCTGGCCTGTTCCATAGATGGGGTAGTCTCTGGTATATGTACCTCTCTCTCCAGCAGGTCCTATGTACATCACAGGCAAGGTTTAAGTCTTTACAATGGGTAATTCTGGTGCTGTTTGTTTTGTGGATATGCAGGTGGTCCATCAGAGTGGGGTCTGACAATGCCCTGTATGCCAGGCATAGATTTCCCCTCAAAAGCCTGTAGGAGACAGACTACAGGGATAGGGTTTGTGGTGGTCTGTATGGGACATTTTACTAATGTGCTGAATTCTTTTAGTGGGGAACCTCTGTGAGCATTCAAATTGTTGGATATTTCTGGTTAGGTACACACCAAAAGGCCATTGTACTCAATAATAAGTCTGATGAATGTCAAATACAGTGGAACATTGACTTCCTTGGACTTAGGTGCCATACCTTTGTTTATAAGTTGAGCAACATATAATAACATGTTCACTACTGTAGACACATGATGGTCAAAGGTGGGATGAATATCTATCTCTGTGTATCCCTTAAGCCCCTGACTACTGTATCAACTCTAAGAGGTGTGTTGTCAATGTGAGAGTTACCAGGGGTGGATGACTTCCCAAAGGATACTATAATGCATTTCATAGCATTTAATTTTAGTCCTTAGCTCTGACACCAGTTATTTGTCTGTGTCAGCCCCTCCTGGAGAACATTTGTGTCAGTGTGGGATTCAATGACAGCTAATTTGCAATCATCTGCAAATTTAGTCAGCCAGAGACCACTGACATTGGTTATGACTTCAAAGAAGTAAATGCAAAAAAGGAGCAGTCCAAGGACTGATCCCTGAGAGGCTCCACTTGTGACTGGCCTCTTTGTAGAGGTGGAGTCCCCAGTTCTAACTTCCTGGGTCCTGTCTGTGAGCCTGTTGGCTATCCACTGGGTGACATCCGAGCTTGTACGTAACCTCTTGAGCTTGTCAACAATGCCTGAGCGGGGTATTGTGGCAAATGCCTTGGCCAGGTTAAGATAGGCAGTGTGAACCATTTTTCTGTTATCAATTCCTTTGGCTACTTCCTCAAAGAAGTCCACCAGGTTGAGTAGGCATGATTTGCCCTTGATGAAACCAAAGTGGTTTGGGTCCAGTGTCTGGAGGTTGACTATACCTCTGTTGATCATTTACATGATAGTTCTTTCCGTGGCTTTACATATAAGACTAGTGAGACTTATGGGTCTGTAGTATCTGGGGCCTGTAGATGGCCCACCTTTATGTGGAGGGATGACTGCTGCTGTGTTCCATTCATGAGGCATGAAGCCTGTTTGGTGGCTACAGTTAAATAGTAATTTCAGAGGCCATGATCGGTCATGTTTCATGCTATTTATGGATATTTAAGCATCCTGGGATATTGCATGCTCCATTGATGCAGTGTTCTTGGTCCTATAGAGAGCATTATGGACATGTTCCCTAGTGATAGTAGGGGGAGTTGTATTTGATGGTATTTCCAGAGGGAAGGTTGAGGGGGAGAAAGTGGTAAAGTTGAAGCTGAATTTATCAGCCAGGAGGTTTGTCATATCTTCTGGCTCATTATAGGTGGCACCCACACCTCTGAAGTGTCCCTAATTTTCAGGGACATCCCTGATTTTGACTCAAATTTTATCTCTGTCCCCCTGAATCCCTCCTAAAACTAGTAACTTTGGGCAGAAAGGTGGTGAATTACACTTAATGAATAATTGACAATAATTAAGAGTTATACACTTCTTTTACTTCAGAAAAGGTGTATTAATTCATATGCTCTGATTCTCTCAATGTTTCAACTTAATAACACTAATATTTTAAAAGTGTCCTTGATTGTCCCTGATTTTTTTCTTGAATTTTCCCTGATTCTGTTCAAATTTGTCCCTGATTGGTTGAGAGGTCTAGTGGTACCATTTACATATACTACGGATGTCATATTGTGCATTTAGCTTCCTGGAACACGTAACTGTAGTCCCACGTGAGTCCTCAAAACTTCCATTTGCTGTCTGGTTGTTTGAAAGGCATTGTAGCCATGTTAGGTCAAAGTACTTACTGCAAGCTTGAACAAGTTTTCTGTGCATGCACAAACATCCACACCTTTGCTGCAGAGAATACCTACAGAGAGTGTGTTTTACACTTTGAATCCCAAGGGTTTAGCAGCATAAGCCTTACTTTACTGGAGTCGTTCATTGTCACATCTGTAAGTCTGCTCTTGCGACCATACCTAATAACAGGATTATGGTTCAGGCAAGTCATATATGCCTGGCAAAGCAGCATATTCAATCCACCATGTTATCCCACACTGTCAGGTACTGTTTTACCTTAGAATCACACCATAAACATAATAATGTCTTACATGTATGCATCTGTCAGACCACTGTGTAACCATGGCATGTTGTAATGCATACACAAGCAATAATCTGTTGCTGATGACATTAGCAGTGTCTGTTGAAGAGAAGAGGACAGCATCCCATAGGCTGATGTGAAATGTTCTGCCTAATATCCACAAGCAGCTCACACACCAAGCTGGCTGCATTGAGACTAGTACCACTACTAATCTATGTTTACAGAATATGAAACAGCACACACACCAAGTTGGCTGAATTGAAAGTAGAGGCCCTGCTTATCTAAGTTTACAGACTACAGAATGCAGTACTTATTGAATATGTTACAGCTCAAACCTGATATTAACATGACATTAGGTGCTCTTATTGTAGATGACATCAGCAGGCCTTGTGGAGGCCAAGAGTTTGGAGGCCTGCATCAACTGCAAGTCCCAAAAGAGTGCAAAACCATGCTATTGTGGAAATTGCACTGATACTCCTCTTTATCTAGAAACACACAGAGTTGGCTGCAGTAAAAATAGAACCCCTACCAATCTAAGTTTACAGACTACAGAACACAGTACATATTACACACACCACAGCTCAAGTATAATATTAGCATGACTTAAGGTATTCTTATTGTAGATGACATCATCAGGCCTTGTGCAGGCCAAGAGTTTGGAGGGCTGCATCTACTAGAAGGGCCAATACAGTACAAACTCCTGCCAGTTTGGAAGTCAGTGTGGGATTCACACCTTTTCTTTAGGGAGATGTACACATACCCCCCACAAGCACACACGTACACATCAAGTGGGCTAGAGTGAGATTAGAACCCCTACCTATCTAGTTTTACAGACTACAGAATACAGTACTTAATGCATGCACTATGGCTCAAATGTGCATTATAAATGACTGAAGGTGAAGTAATCCTAGAGGACCTAACCAAGGCCCGTGATGCACAGCTTGAGAGGCCTGCAGAGTCACATTGCTCCTTATTGGCACCTGTAGCTAGTAGACTAGCAGGGAGATAACTGTTTAGTAGCCTAGCTATGTGACAACGGTACCCATTTTGAGCATATGTGTCTATTTGCATATGGATGGGCAAGCCTGTGGCCAGAATCAATTTGCCCTGTCCATGAGTGAACACACATTATACATTACACAACCTGTTCAGTTGTTTGATGTATGTGTGGTGAAATCCAAGAGACACAAGGGGTTGTAGTGATTGTGGGTGGTGTTGCTGGCATAGATAAAAAAGATGGCTTCACAATATATGCACATATTCTTATACTATGCCATAGAGTTTCAAGATTTCCACATGCAGTGTTAGGGAGATATGTGGTTTTGAATGCTAGGGCACGATAAATCCTTACTGTCCAGATGTTTGCAGCAAGTCCACAGGTTTGACTCATATTTATATGTGTTTCATGCTAAACTGTGGTTTGCTATCAAATGTGGCATCATATACACATTATGCGAGAGAAGACTGCCATAAATCTGAACTTCACGCATCCCAATAGTCCTCCAAATGCAACATATGTTATTCTATGCACTTCCACAGTTTGCAAGTGCATTATTTAAAGTAGATCCCTTACTTTTGGTCCTTTCTCCAACATTATCTGTGGCTTAGAGCAGCTCTCCACTTTATGATTTGGGTATGTAGGACACTACATCCACACACGAGTGCACACACACACACACACACACACACACACACACACACACACACACACACACACACACACACATATATATATATATATATTTTTAAAGAAATTGCATGAGGAGCAACGGATTTGTGTTCTGCTTAACTAAGAGTATGGACATGCATGTTGGCATATTTGGAACTGTTTGCCCATTGCTAATCAGTGCATAAGTGGGAGGTGCACTGCTTACATCAGAGAATTACTATCACATAACCTATGACTCCATCTCATACCTGGCTGTACTCCAGGCTGTGATTTTGTTTGTTATGCAGTCTGACCTCTCTTTCTGTATCTACGTTGCTGCACTTTGCACAAACTGGCATAGGTTGTAGATGTGTGTTGCAGTGAGCAAATGTGGAATTAATATGAGAAACAGGTTAATCATAGCATAGCACATGCAGACTCACAGTCTGTAAAACACAACTTATTACTAGTTCACATCCAAAATATTTGCTTATCTTGAAATCTGAATGCCATCACACAAGCTGACTGCTTTAGTCCTTTGAACCAGAGAAGCAGATTGACAGAAAGGGTTTAATTTATCACACAATTACCTGCCTAAATATTTACATTGCTATTCCTCAGTTACATCACACATACAATTTAAGAACAAATTCTATATTATTGTCCTGAGACTGTGTGGCATACTAATTATGTGAGATGCTCATATACCATAGATGAGTTACTGTTATGACAGGTACAAGAGGACACTGCTGTTTTGATGGGTGGACTGCATGATTATTCCATGCATGAGGCCTAGTTATTACAAGTGGAGACATGATAGTGGAATTGTTGTCTATAATCCCATGTGGATGTACATTCTTTCCAAATAGCCCACTATAGTTACCTGCTTAATGTAGCAGGTCCATAGCTACAATGCCTTATAATAATAATCCACTAGAATTCAGTGTAGGTTACAGACTTACCTTGCAAATGTAGTAGTTGATACAACTGTAGTTTAGGGCTGACTCTGTCTGATGCAAGCAGTACACAGCCAATACATGGATAGATATGGGATGTATGAGTTGCCTGGCATCAATTTTAATATATCTATGTGAGTGTGAGAGAGGTATCAGTCCCTAGGTTGTCAGTGAATGTGCTATGCATTGTGTTGCTCTCCTACT
This sequence comes from Protopterus annectens, assembly GCF_019279795.1. Taxonomy (NCBI): domain Eukaryota; kingdom Metazoa; phylum Chordata; order Ceratodontiformes; family Protopteridae; genus Protopterus; species Protopterus annectens. The sequence goes on from NC_056730.1 coordinate 795,735,474, forward strand.
TTTGATACAATGGAAGAGTCTTCATGGGTACTGTTCAAGCAGCTTTATTATATACAAACACATCATGATAGAAGTTTACTGACTTAACTTAAGCAACTTACATACAAACTAACCACTGCAATCATACATGCTCACTCTCTGGCTGCACTCACAAAATGGCACTGGGAATAGCATGTTCAGTCCTTGATACGCTTCTTAAATATACAGCATATACACTCTGATCTACATCCTCCCTCTTTGTGAAATAGAGCATGCAATGTTATGAATCTATTTGGCATGCAGATAATTTGAGTAGTTCTTTGTCATACAACTACAGAAGACTAGGTACACACACACACATATATATATATATATATATATATATATATATATATATATATATATATATATATATATATATACATATACACAGTCCATGTTGCTGTGTATTTCACACTGGGCCTACAAATTCGACCATATCATGTGACATAAAACTGAGAACTAGGTTTCCCACCTGAAGCTGTCTCTACAGAATGTTCAACTGTGGGAGTATCTGGAACATCCTCAGGAATGGAAGTAGAGGTTGAGACACACTCTGGGATGAAAACAATGTCTGGTTTGCTCTGAGATCTAGAGTCTGTATGGCAGGAGCAATGCTGCAATGATGATTCTGGTACAGTAAGAAGATGTCTGCGATTTCTCCTGTACTCCACACCCTCAAATTCTACAAGGTAGGATCTCAGCTTGGTACATATACCTGTAACTTGACCAATCCAGTCAAATCTTTTGTTGCTTGTATCATCACTGTCTCTCCTTCCCTCAACAGATGAAGAAATCTGCTCAATGTATCATAACTGAACTTCTGGGTAGAACACTTCTTGAATAATTGACCTCTGATGGTCATGTTGTTCTTGGCTTTAGACTTCCATAAACTGGAACTAATAGGCAGTGTCATTCTGCTTGCCCTGAGCAGGTGAGCCAAGTATATCATCACAGGATATGTTTCTGAGATTAAGTAAATTCAAAAAGACGTTGGTATTGTCATGCTTTGACCTTTAAAGTAATTGCTTTGCACTCTGCACTGCATGTTCAGTAGACCATTTGACTGTGGATGTTCAGGACTGCAAGTAACATGTACAAAGTCCCATTCTCTTGCAAATTTCTGAAATAACTGACTAGTAAATTGAGTACCATTATCATAAATAACTTTGTGTGGACTACCATGGACTGAGAAATGATGTTTCAACTTAGTAATAACAGTAGTGGATGTTAAATTAGGTAGTAAGTCAATCTCAGACCAATTCAAATAAGAGTCTACCAATACTAAGTAGTGTTGTTTGTCCTACTTGTAGATATCAGTGGCTACTATTGACCAAGGTAGCTCAGGAGCTTGACTTAGCTGAAGTTGTTCTCTTTACAAATGTGGTTTAGTACCATTGCATACTGAACAAGAAGAAAGCACTTTTTCAATTTATTTCAGTAATGAAGGCCAAAATACTTGTTCTCTCACTCTTCTCTTAGTGGATGCGGAAACTGAGTGACCACAATACAAAATCTGGATGTATTCTTGTTGTAAGGAAGTAGAAACAATCATTTTAGGACATTTGAAAATAATGCCATCTTCTATCAACATTTAATCTCTGTAAGGAAAATAGGTTTGCACTTCAGGTGGTACACTAGATTGCTCTGACGGCCATCCAACATTAACGTAGTGGTTGAGCTTTTGTAAAATTTGATCAGTCTTTGGATGATCTCTCACCTCATCAAGTCTAGTGATAGAAAAATTATGCACTGCCATCATGTCAAGTCAAAATTCTCTGTGTCAAGCTGTTTCTTCATATTTCTGGGTGATCTGGATAAGGTATCAGCCAGATAAAGTAGTTTGCCTTTCATATAGACCATTTTGAAGTTGTACTTTTGCAATTCAGGCATAGTTCTTTGTAATCTTGCTAGAACTGACTGCACAGGCTTCTTTTGAATAGTAACTAGAGGTTGCTGATCAGTTTCAATATGAATAGCTCAACCATAGATGTAATCATGAAACTTGGAACATGCAAATACTATTGCCAAAAGTTCTTTCTCAATTTGAGCATACTGCTTTTCAGTTTGAGTAAGTGTTCTGGAGGCATAGGCTACTGGCCTTCCGTCTTGAAGAATGACTGTGCAAAGACCCAATTTTGAAGCATCACAAGAAAAAAAGACTGATTTATTTACATCATAGTATCTTAGTGTAGGTAGGGCAGCAATTTTCTGCTTAAGGTCTTCAAACACCTTCTACTGCTCTTCTAACCATGACCATGTAACATTTTTGCACACCATCTCTGTTAAAGGTGCTGTCAACTCACTGAATTCTGGTATGAACTTGCCTAAATAGTTGACCATGCCTAAGAAATGCTGTAGTGCTTGAATATTATCTGGTGCTGACATCTCAAGAATAGCAGCTTGCTTGGTCAGGTCTGGTCTCCAGCCAGTACTGGTAAATAAATTAACTATATATGAAACTTCTGGTAGTCTGAATTTGCATTTTAAAGGATTGAGCTTCAAGTTTACTGCACATGCTCTGTCTAGAACTCTCTTTAGATTTCTGTCATGCTCTGCTTCACCATTGCCTCCAACCAATAACTCATCTACTATTTTGGCACAAGGATAACCCGAAAAAATTTGCTCCATTGCACGCTGGAATACTTCACTTGCAGAATGTATCCCAAATGGCATCTTTAGGAATCTGTATCTGCCAAACAGGGTACCAAAAGTGGTTAGTAATGAGGATTTGCGATCAAGCATAACTTGCCAAAATGAACTTTTTGCAGCCAAGACAGAAAAAACAGTGGAATTCAGCATTAGAGCTGCAACCTCTTTGATTGTGCACATTGAATAATGTGGTCTCTTCAATGCTTTGTTTAGATCTCTTGGGTCAATACATATTCTGATTTCATCTGAGCCTTTTTTGTGAGCTGGTACCATGGACAACAACCATTCAGTTGGTTCTGTACCTGTACAAATTAAACCTTGCTGTGCCATTTTATCCAACTGAGCTTTGACTTTATCTTGCATAGCTATCAGAACTATTCTTGCTGGTCTGACTACTGGAGTGACCTCTGGGTCTAACTTCGTGAAATACATAACTGGAAGTTTGCCTAACTTGTCACAGAAAACATCAGCATACTCTGAGAAAAAGGCTTCAGAAAAAATTGGAACTAGGATATGCAGTTATGTGATGAACTTCTTTGGTGAAAGAAAGCAGATTCATTTCCAAACTGTCTTTGAGACCCAATAAAGACTGTACTGGCCTTTGGACTACATAGAATAACAAGCTGTAACATTTCTTAACCAAATAACATGAAAGCATCACTGAGCTTCGGTTTGAATTTTCTCACCTCCATAAGCAACAAGTTTTACATTACCAGCCACATTGAATTGCTCATTAGTTCTCACTTTAGCAAATGTGTCTGCTGATATAACATCACACTTTGAATCAATGTCTACTTTAAGCTCTGTGGATTTACCTTTGATCTGGACTTTACAAAACACTCTGCTCTTTGCCAATAAATTCACTACATCAACTCTTTCACCAATTACTGATACACCATCTACATAAAAAGTGGACTGCTGCAACCCTACTTGATCAATTTGCTTTTGTGAGTGACCTTTCTTTACAACTGTGTGGGGTTTACTTGATTTGCAAAATATTTGAAAATGGTTTCATTTTTTACACTTGTTACATTGCTGACCAAATGCTAGGCATTTCCCTCTTCTAGACCCATGATTGACACCAAAACTGTGACAGTTAACAATAAAACTGGACTTGGGTTTTGCTGATTCACATTTGTACTGCACTGAACATGGTCCTTTAACTGAACTGGTCTTAGAACTTGCTGGAAAACTATGTGGTTTCCCCAGTGAACCAGCAGGGGTTGTTTCTGCCATGTACTTAGGCCTGCTTCTGTTTGCCACATGTTGCATGCTATCTAGATTTGCTCTGGATCCTACTGAAACCATGCCCTTCTCACTTGCAAGCATACTTGTGTGGTTTTCTGTAACTTCATGTATTCGACAAATCTGATTGACTTTACTCAATGTTAAATCACTATCATAAAGCAAAATCTTTCTCACAGGAGCACTGTTAATACCATACATGAGCCTGTCTTTTATTAACTTATCTTTTAAGTCACCAAAGCAGCCCATTTTAACTTTGTTTCTCAGGTCAGTTATACAAGCTGAAAAAGTTTACAGTGGTTTCTGATCTCTCGTGTAAAACAGATGCCTCTCTAATGCAATACTTGCCTGTGGGGTTACACATATCTCTGAATTTGCACTTCAGACACTCAGGGTCTTCCCTTGATTCAGCCTGTACACCAATATGATGAGTTTCACCTTCTCCCTTATATACTGCTGGTGCATACACAAATTAATGCTCTCTTTCAATGGCCTATGACCCAGCTAGGTTTAGCAAAATTAATGCCCTGAGTGCATGCAACTTTATCTGAATAAGCTGCTTGTATAAAAATATCACATTCTTGCTCAAATATTTTCCAATTCTGTGCAATATTCTGATCAAATACAAGTGGCAAGGGCTTTTGAAATCCATCTGCCATATTAACACACACCAGTCAAGGTTTTGCAAATAAGCATGAACACATACACATATGCCAGAAATTTATGCCAGTTTTTGTGACTTTGCTCAATAGCACAACAAGCCTCTGTATAACTGAACTTTGTGAAATAAGTCTCTTGGGCACTGTAATACTCTTGAAATTACTGTACTGCAAAAAATCACCTCTTATTAGTATAAGAAACATTTCAAATAACTGCACAATGTGAGTGAACTGGGCAAAAGAAGCTCAGAGTCAGAAACATTTCAAAGTAATTACACTTTGCAAATAAACAGTAAACAGCACACTGAAATTTCTCCAAAATGATGGTGCCTTGCTATGCAGTTCTTTACAGTGCAAGAAACACTCTGTAATGGCAGCACTTTGCAAACAGACACACTCAGCACATGAAACTTTTTGAAATGGCTATACTTTGACTGTACTTCATGAAATAGTTACACACAAATAACTCTTCAGAATACATGCACAGTAATAAGCACACACTGTTAGCACTTTTACACACCTTGAGATACTTCAAATAACTCTAGCTATGCCCTTGATACCATATGAAGTCATAGTTATGCCAAAATAGAGCACTTTGACAAAACACATGCAGTTGCTTGCTTTATTTACTCTTATTGTGCCATTTTTGCCCAAATTGGCCTTATTATATTAATTTTAGTCATTTAATCATTTTTCATGCCCATTGTACTTTTCTTGTGCTTGTTTTACACTAAACATGCCCGTTTTGCTTTAAACACAATTGTTTTACTTTAAACATACTTGTTTTGATTTAAACATACTCGCTTTGCTTCCCTTAGTTAATTAACTTTGTTGTGCCTCCTGCTTGTTTAATAATGTGGTTGTGTTCTTATAATGCTCTGTTTTATATTTTTTATAAAATAAGCAGTTCATGCAAATTCTCATTACCTCTGATTCTTTTCTGGCTCTTTTTCACGCTTGTTTCTCTTAGTTTGCCTTCACTGTCATCTTTGCACCTCATGGCTCCGAATGTCATTCTCTGGAATCCCAATTCTGACACCATGTCATTCTTCTACTTTGGATACAATAGAAGAATCTTCATGGGTTCTGTTCAAGCAGCTTTATTATATACAAACACATCACAAAAGATGTTTACTGACTTTAACTTAAGTAACTTATATACAAACTAACTACTGCAATTATACATGCTCAGTCTCTGGCTGCATTCTTAAAATGGCACTGAGTATAGCATGTGCCCGGTATTTATATGTGCATGTTCAGTCCTTGATATGCTTCTTAAAGATACAGCACATACACTCTGATCTACACATTGTCTCTTAGTCAAAGCCAGGGCATACAGAGCATGCCTACATCTGCTTACAGGGAGATCAACAGGGGGTTCCTCATCTGAGTCCTTCTGTAACTGTGGCTATGGTGACCAAGTCACTTGTGGGGTGCTGTGTATCCCTTCTCTTTGCTGATCTTGCTGCAGCTGTTTCTCCAGGATCATGTGCATGGAGTATGCTGCAAGGCTCCACCAGATATATTGATACATCAGAAATGTGATGTCAGAAGCCCAAACACATGCTCTATGGTTCAGATTATTGAGGGAAAATCAGACTGCAGGGTGTATACATATATTATACAGTTCTGCATTATTGCTTGTGCCTCATTATGGCATTCTTCCATGGACATGGGTGCATTTCTGAGGTGTGTCATCATCCTCAGTTCCAGGGTGTAGCCAGCATCTCCAGTAAATGGCCCTGTGGGATGCCCCCCCAGCAAACATCTGGTACAGCTGTGATGTGTGACAGATATCGGAGTCATGATAACTGCCAGGGATGCCAGCACACACATTCATGATAATTCCCAGGGCATTGCACACAACTTGGCAGTTGATGGAGTGGTATCTCTTGTGGCTAATGTAGATTGACCCTGCACAGCAGATGGTGTCTTGATGTGTACACGAGTGCATTCGATGACACCCAGTACTTCAGGGTAGTGTGCTACACAGTAGAACTGTTACATATTGCTGGCCCTCACCTCAGGGGAAAGGGAAAAACATATGTGCTCACTGGCATGTGGGAACATAGCATTCAGGAATTGGTGGATGCAGATGCCTGTGATACCTCCATCATGTCCCCAGTTGGACTTTAAAAAGTACCTGTAGCTAGTATCCTAAGGGCTACACATACCTTAGTATAAACTGGGATGGATTCCCTTATGTTAGCTCTGGCTCTGAGTTGAGGGCAGCAGAGTTCACTGAGTTCTTGTAGTATGTCCCTGTCCACCCTGTAGTGCTCTACATTCTCCAGCTCATGTAGCTCCTGCAAGGTTACTTTTTTGCCTGAACACTCTTCTCTTTCTCGGCCTAGGCCTTTTGTCAGTAGTATCAGCAGCATTGACTTCAGCATCTAGCACATACAGATGTAAAATACCTTCAGCAGCCCCTAGCATTATCTCAGTGAAAATTTCCAAGTCACTACTCCAATGGTTCAGAGTATTGAGGGGAAAATCAGACTGTAGGGTGCATACATACATTATACAGTTCTGCAGTAGGTCCACCATGTGTAACTGGCTAATTATGATATAGCTCACCTGCTTAGAATATAAGTGACATGATTTAAAAGCCCTACTTTAGTGTGCAGTGCTGCACACAGCATAGTTATGCAAAACTGTATATTAATTGAATATATCCGGTTTCCATTTATAGCTGTCTACCTCATGACTGGGACATCGGTAGTCTGATTGCACAGACAATCTAAGATGTACCCACACTGTTTGTGGCAAGTAGCATGCTGTGCATACATGCACAGTAAGCACAAAAAAACCCTCCTAATATTGACATATTCACTGGGAATACAAACACCGTGTATGAGCCTACAAGAAGTGGATATCTGTACACAGTTACTCTCTTTAGTGATTCAACACATCCATGGCATTTACCCCTCATCTGCATAACATTCATGCTGACAGCCTAGAAACAAACACAATTCATAGCTGTGTAAGCTGGATAACAGCACAACAGCATGATTATGCAGACCCGATGCAAGGTCTTACAGTAATTTTGTGTAGAGTACATTATATATTATTCTTTTACATTTTTTTTTGTTTTTATTTTTATGTTAAACATGTTTGCACAATGTGGCACATAAAGCAAAGATGTGGGAATTTATAAAAAATTTAAATATTAATTTGACTTAATTCCTGCTGTTTTCAGACATCCATAGTGTATGGTTCCAGCATTTATGTATGGGGTCTTACCTTTTCAGGGGAATTACATCCATTGTTTTGGACTTTTACATCCCCTTCTTTCACTCCTGTACAGGGAAAATGTCCGCATAGACTACTAATATGGACATGGAGTCTACAGAGATACATTATGGGTTGTTGGATCTCTCCACCTTGTTAATTTGCATACAATTCACCTATATAAGCCAAAATTTTCATTGCACAGAGGGTTCCATAGTTGTGTGTGCATGCACATAATTGAGCGTCACTAGACAGAATTTATTGACTCTAAAATTGCTCGCACCCTTGTGAGTATTGCACTGCGATGAGCACATAGGAAAACATTTTGTGTAAGCTTTATTGAATTTCCCTGTATATCTTATTCATCTTACAAAATAATTGTGTTAAGCTGGTGTGTAGCCTGAAGCCAAATACATTTTGTAGATGCTCATTGTCTCTTTGTACACTTCTCCAGATATAAATAAATAATATTACAAAACAATACAAAAAGCAAGAACAAATCTTGTACCATGGACTTTTAGCATTCCATGTATATCACTGACTCAGTAGAAAGAATGTAATATGCCATGCTTCTTGCCAGCCATTTGTCATGTGGAGCACATCATCCATCCTTACCATGGAACAATAAGCGAAATCCATACTAAAGGATCAGCCAGGGTAAAAGAATCAGGAGCTGGAGTCCATATCTCTACTCCAGGGGTAGGACTATGGATGCATTGACTTACTTTACATTTGACTTATTTGACATTATTTTAGATTTGTTGATGATTTGATTTTTTTATGTAAAGGAGGTAGATCATTAATACAAGATGTTGTTAATATATTGAATTCTAATCAGTTAGGTTTAAAATTTGAAGGTTTACAAAGTGGTAACTCTGTTATTTGTTTGGCTTGATCCTGGAAGGCAATGAAAATGGAAAAGTTATCACAAATATACATAGAAAATTTGGTGATGACGGACATTTTTTGGATGGACGTAGTTGCCATCCAGTTCATATTTTAGACTCCCTACCTTATGGAGAGTTATTAAGAGTCAGTAGGTTATGTAATGAACCTAATATCTTAGAAAGAGAAATTTTTAACTCCTGTCAAATGTTTAAAAATAGAGGATATGCCTTGGGAGTTATTAAAAAGGCTTTAGAGAATTTATGTTTTCCAGAAAAAGATATAAGAAATATCAGGGGACATAATAATAATATATCACAGAGGATAAAGAATGGAGGAGATAGGAAAATTTACTTTGTTACTTCCTATAATATATTATCTGATGAAATGTTAGCCACTATAAAGTATTACTGGTCTTTCCTTGTGGAGGGAAGATATAATCTTAAAAATGTATGGCGTGTCCATTAATTTCTTTTAAGAGGGGCCGTAATTTGAAAGATATGTTAGTACATGCAACTTTTTCCATACCTGATGTAAATGTAGGAAATGAGGCTAGTAGGTTGGGTACGTGGACATGTGGAAGTTGTTCAGTTTGTTCCTATGTTACTAGGTATTTTGATAAAATTAATGGTTAAAATTTAGACCATTAGCAGAGTTTACTTGTAATACTATGGGTGTAATTTATGCACTTAAGTGTCCCTGCAATCTTTTTTATATAGATGAAAGTAAAAGGTCATTTAAGGTTAGATTGCAGGAACACATTCGTGATATTAAAAATAACAAGAAAGGAAGTCCCATTGCTTCTCATTTTAATTCTGTACATGGGGGAGTTTATTCAGAATTAAGAGGTTGCATTTTTGAACAAATTAAAGCAACAAATGTAACTTGTTTGAAAAATAAGTTATTGTTTAAATAAGCTGTTTTTGTTCTGAAGTATAATACTCTGATACCTGGTGGTCTTCACCAGGAATGCAATTGGAAATATTTATTGTAGAGAATTAATTATATTATATTCTTTAATTGTTTTATTTGTTTAATTGCTTTATTTTTTAAGTGATGCTTCTTTGTAAGAGGTGTTCTTTTTTACTATTGTTATCTCCTGGAAGGTAATGCCGAGGCACTAGAGAGGTTTTGTGCTTTTATTAAATGATATATTACTGGCTTTGTCATTTGGAAATCTTTGTTTCGTGTTTGGTGGTTCTGAATAGGACTATGGATGTGTTGACTGTGGTTTGTTTGTCTGATTAACAATACCATAAAATAATGCTGTTGCTATCCATTTTTGGTGAGCACTTACCATGCTTTTTTTTCCATTGTTATGCAAATATACAGTTGGTATCTATAAGTCAGGAGGGAGTGGGAGTGTCTCCCAACATATAGGACATAGGAAGATTGCCTGCTCATTCAGCTTACCTTGGTGTTTGCTATAAGTGGTTTAGCAATATATTTACAGTATTTACAGATGGAGATTTTTTTTATTCAGTGTATCATCACAAACCCCTCACACTTACAGAGTTTATGTCTCTGTATGCTTTGTATAATAAGTAGGTTTGACAAATATTATGAAAATAAAACTCCCCCTTGTCATCAGTAATTCAACTCCAAATAATAAAATGTAGCCGCAAAGAAAAAGTGCATGTCAAAACTCATTTTGATGCCATTACAGCATTTTTAGAGGATGAATGTCTGCAGACACCTAATGCTAATTCCTTCTTGGTTAGGTATTAGTTTATCATAAAGGATTTCTGTTTACCCTGTATTATTTTACATTCAAATCCATTCTAGAAAAGTAACTGTTTTTGCAGCAGTGGGTCTCACCTTCAAACTTTAAAATATGACCTTCAGTCATTAAAATATTATTTTCCATTCAGATTTCTAACTTAGATAGCATTTACCTGTATTTGATACTGGGCACTTTAGCTACCCTGATGTGTAATTATTATGCACTGTTGATAAACCTGAACATAAAGCTTGATTCTTTTAATATTTTATAGCATCTATATTAATGTAGTGAATTTATGTCTATATCTTTTAACACTGAAAACCACATAATGTTTTAATTCCAGAGAGGATGACAGAAATAAATATACTGTTGCAGATCACAGTCCATTGCACTGAGCATGTACAATTGAAACAAAAGTAGATTTAAAAAAAAATTATTACAAAAAGCCACCCTATGTTCCAGAACTGTATTAAGCTGTGATTTCTTAAAAATATAAATCTCACTACTGAAACATTTCCCATGAGTGGCATCAATATTTTTTATAGTTGCTCATTATATAAATGGACCATCAGATGCCTATTAGTTTATGGGTTTCTTAAATAGTTGAGCTACAGAATTCAAGCATAACAATCATTTCCAAATCTGTGGAATAAACAAATAATTATTATACCATGACCCCCCTATTAATATTCCAAAACGTGCACGCTGATTGGCCAGCGTGCACATTGTAAATCGACTTATACTAATGGAAAAAGGTCCGGTCGCCCGGACTTTTTCCATTAGTATAAGTCTTTTTTTAAAACACTGTCTCGCTATGTTAAAAGAGTTTAACATAGCGACACAGGTTTAAAAAAAGCAACGAAGATCTCCGTTGCTTTTTTAAAGCTGTCTCGCTATGTTAAACTCCTTTAACATAGTGACACAGTGTATAAAAAGCAATGGAGATTTTGTTTTCTCCGTTGCTTTTTTTTTAAACCTGTCTCGCTATGTTAAATGGGTTTAACATAGCGAGACAGCTTTAAAATAAGCAACGGAGATCTCGGTTGCTTATTTTAAAGCTGTCTCGCTATGTTAAACCCATTTAACATAGCAAGACAGGTTTAAAAAAAAAAATCAACGGAGAAAGCAAGATCTCCGTTGCTTTTTATTGTTTCACTATGCTAAATGGGTTTAACATAGCGAGACAGCTTTAAAATAAGCAACGGACATCTCCGTTGCTTATTTTAAAGCTGTCTCGCTATGTTAAACCCATTTAACATAGCAAAACAGTAAAAAAGCAACGGAGATCTTGCTTTCTCCGTTACTTTTGGCCACAGCTCTGATGTACTGTGTAGGCATGCGCAGTACATCAGAACTGCCGCGGATGCCAGACAGCTGCGGAAGGGCAGCAAAGAGGCATTATACAATGCCATTATTGAAGAAAAGTAATTGTTTCTTTTCTTAAATAATGTCATAGTATAATAGCAATAACCCACGCCTGGGTGTGGGTAATGCGGGATTTAACCACGGTTGTCTTTGTTTGGTCCCTTGGGCTTCACCCTCGGGACCAAACCATGCCAACCGTGGTTAAATCCCGCATTACCCACACCCAGGTGTGGGTTATTGCTATAGTATCCCCTTTCCCAAACCATTCATCATTATAAATGAAAATGCATTCACCAAGGCATGTACTTCTAGAATATAACTTTTTGCAAGACCTCATCTGAGGTTTTAGTCCTGTGTTGAACCCATAAAAATCAAAACTTAAATGATAACATTTGGTATTATATTACAGTGGGTCATACCTCCTATGTCATTTCTGAGAACAAATCTCAAATATTATCTTCTATCAAACACACATCTTGGTCAAATCATTAGCATGCATTTACATGGAAATGTTTATATAGAGTCTTTTAACTCAAAATAACATAGCTACATTTAATAGAGATAATAGTATAAATTGTTGGAGATGTTTATAAGATTGCAAAGCTAATTGTTTACATATCTTTGATTGCCTTCTCTAAATGTATTTTGGTGTAATATAAATTATTTCTTAAAAGCTTTATTTTCTGATACTTTCTTTTTATATACCTATTTATATTCCTATCTTAAGTTAAGCTCTGTAAATAATTTTTATGCTTTAACTGTACGACTTGAAAATGTTAATGTTTGTATACAATACTATTTTTCACTTATAATTTTATTGTAATTATGTGGAGCTTTTCTCCCCAGACGTCCACCGAAAAAGGGCTATCAGCTCAGCTGGACAAAAAATGCAAAATAAATTAAATAAATGTAAGTTTTTACTATTATTTCATGTTTGTGATTGTTGTGTTTTGAAATATGTTACTCTGTTTTTATTATAGACCATCCTTGCAGTAGCAAGAAAATGTATTAACAGGAAATGGAAAACAATCAGCTCACCATCTTTTGGAGATTCCCCATCCTTTTTGAAAGAAACAGCTTTCAGAGAGTCTAAAAAAACGTAGGATTCATCCTAAGCCATTTTCCAATAGTCTTTGGATGAAAGTGATATCTCTTATTGACTTTTATCTGCAGAATCTTGTTTCTGATGTTAAAGAAGTAAAGCAAAAAAAAAAAATGAAAAGATAAAAAGAAGAATCCTCTGTTGGAGCTTTAATAATTTCATTTATATATTTCAGTCCTTTGTATATGTTGTACATAGTTCAATTTGTTTCTTATATGTAATTGCATTATTGTATTATTACTATTATTATATAGTATTAACTGGAAAATGATTGCATGCTTTTTTGAAAAAAATAAAAAAGAACAATAACATTTCTTTGAGTAAAAAAGCATGAGAGCAGCTGACTTAACCTCAACATTAATGAAATATAATGCATGTAGACCAGTTTTATGAAGAATTATACATTTTTGTTCATCGGCAGCCAGTGATTATGATTCATTAGTATTTCTTAATAGAACAATTGTGATATCTACTGTACGTTAGCTTACTCTATGTTAATGCCAAATGGATATGAGCATCAAGTACAAAATCCCACCCTATCTATATTAATGTGGAGTAAGCAAGCATAAAAGTAATGGATGAAGCCAGCAAAAAGGCATTGCACTTATTTGCTCAATAAATAAGGGATTTGTAGAGTGTGATGTAAATGAGCAATTTGCTATGTCATGCTCCTCCGTACTCCTCACTGTAAATATTACAAGTGATACAGTGCTGCTGCTTGCTACAATCTCTAAACAATGTTGTAAAACAGTCTCCTGTAGCCACAGCTGCCTGTAGGAAACTCTTTTATATAGATTCCATGCTTACAGCTTCTCAGCTGCTGTTATGTCACTGGTGTGCACATATGGGTAGATATGTCTGCAGAGACCTCCAACTTGCAATAAATCTATCTGGATATCAGATCTTTACTAGATCCCTAGATGTGCACATGCCATTCATACAAAATACATACTAGGCAAGTACTAAGGAATGATAAACAGATAGATGTAATCTGATGTAAAGACAACATATTCAGGAATCCCATTGCCAAACATGCCCAGATGTGATGCACCTGAATGATACAGTTTATGTACCTTTTGAAAGGTTTAATGGATAGTGAACATTTGCTCTGTAGTAAGAGGCAGCAATGTCTACATACATATATATATATATATATATATATATATATATATATATATATATATATATATATATATATATATCTTTAAATATAGATATACAAAGACACATATATATATATATATATATATATATATATATATATATATATATATATATATATATATATATATATATATATATATATATCTGGGTCTATTTTGACCCATTGAATTAATGTTTCAGTGAAACTTAGTTTCGCTAATTCAGTTTTGCGAAAGTGCATTTCTCTGGAAATGCACTTTCGTGAAATTACAGTTCACCAAGGTTGCTGTTGGAGATCGCAGTACAGTGGGGATAAGGGAATTTTCCCTTTTCCCCACTGTAGTGTGATCTCGGAGTTAGTATATATTATTAGCGGGCTTGCCCCCCTGCATAATTTAGTGTAGTGTATTTGTTTTTTGTTTTTTTATTTATTTCTTTAGTGAACTGTAGTTTTGCGAATGTGCACTTCTGGAGAAATGTACTTTCACAAAACCAGAGTAGTGAAACTGAGTTTCACTGAACCGTTAATTTGATGGGTCAAAGTAGACCTATATATCTATATCTACTTTAGTAACTGCTGCATTCATTACCAAAGCAAACAGGGTTCCACTTAAAGGGCATCCATGTTTCATGCCAAACCACCCATTTATACTGCTTATTATTATACTTATGTTATTAGCACTAAAATCTTTTCACCAAATCCATTCTGCTGCAAAATCCCTAACATTGTTTTATACTTAATGTTATTTCAAGATTTTTCTACATCACATTTAATCAAATTTATATTATTCATGCTAATTTTACATTCTTTTACCATTTCTTTTACCATAATTAACAACATTTTTGTGCATCATTTGAACCATAAATACTTTCATTAATTACATCTCTAATTGCTTCATTGATTCTTTCTGTAATAAATTTAGAAAAACTGTTACCATTCGTAATGTTGTGTGTCATTGATCTCCAATTCTTTATACCATCTTTGACAACCTTTCTTTTGCAAATTAATTTTAGAATACCCTGACATAGTCTGAAGTCAGGAATTCATTTTTTTAACCAGAAGTTCATAAGTTTAATCATTGCCTTTTTTGCTTATGATTCACCTGTTTATAAAAATCATACTTCAAACCACTAGGTCCAAGTGCACTTGTTCTCTTAATATCAGCTATTTTTTTCTACCTCAACAGTATTTATATCCCTTTCTATTTTTTAGAATGAATTTCCTTAATTCTCCTTGTTTTCCAGTTTGCACATTCATCATTATATTCATCATTATATATACCTTCAAGATACTCTTCATCAATTTTCATCATTTCTGACAACCCATATTTCCTGTCACCATTCGTATCCTTTAACACATCCATTCTCTCTTTTTTGTTTACATTTATATGTAAAAATGTGGTATTTCTTCTACTTTACCCTGTAACAAATACTTATGTTTATACAGTAACATACCTACTCTTTTCATGTTTTCTTTACAAATCTCCATTTCTTTATTAATTCTTCCCAAAATCTCCCTTCTTAATACAGATTTCATGTTAATCTAATAAATTTCCATATCTTAGCTTTTTGTTTTCCCAAAACCATCTCTCTAACCTCAAAAATCCCTTTGTATATAGTCCTTATATATACATCACCAGCTTTCTATGTTATTATAAAAAGGCAACATACTCATATGACACTGCCACAATCTTTCCATTTCTTCATCCAAAACACTTCCTTTATAATTACTTCTACCAACATTTTATTACCCCTTGCCTTCCTAATATATTCTTCTATATTTGAAATTTCAGCTTTTAAAACACAATCAGAAAATTATACTCCTCGTGTTAGCTCCTTTTTCTCTTCCAAAACCTGTGACTATCTTATGTAATCTATATTTTCCTTATATTTCCACATTTATGTACAAATCATCTTTTTTTACCCAATATGAGGTTCCCCGTTTTAAACATCTGTCTACATTCCTGAATATCCTTACTTATCTTTCCTGCTATTTTTCTTAAATTACAATTAAAGTTTCCAACAATAATAATGTCCATATTATAAAAAAGATTATTTTTAAATTCCTCAAAAAGATTTTCCCTTTTTCCTGTAGTTGGTGCATGTAACACAATTAATGCTCCATACTATATGCCAATTTCTAACATCCACATGTATACACATTCCCAGTGTTACAATCATAAACTCTAATATTTTCGCATATTCCTTTGACAAAAATGTTATACCCAAACATGTCATACCCAACACTGCAATTCACCTTGGCCCCCATATAAATCTGAACATCTTTTTTGTGTCACAGTCAATAATTGTACTTCCAGTAAAAATAATGGCATCACAGATTTGTGTTTTGTACCATAACACAATATTTAGTCTTCTTTATTCAATTAAGATAGTTATATTTAATGACATGGCTGTTAAACTACCCTTTTCTTTTTTGCAACTTTTTTAAAATGCTATTTTCCTTTTCATCACTCTACTGCCTAAAGATTATTTTTTATCCTTTTTTCAACATCTTTCTGTAATCTAGTATCTTAAATTAATGTAACTTTGGGAGACAGAGAAGAAGAACCTTCTCAGTAATATTCAAATTATTATTATTCACTTCAGAACTGAACCAAAAATGCTTTGTACTTTTACTCCTTCTATGTTATGGTTTACTGTCTTATTATTGTGGCCAAATTAACCAGATTGTATGCACCTCCTTTTTTGCATTCATTGTGCGTTCGTCAAAACCAGAATAAAGAGATTTCTTTGGCTGCCCCAGTATTTTAGTTTTTTTTTTTTTTCTTGGTTAATCACAACAGTAGATAAATGACAATTTTTTTTCCATCTGTAACAGTGGGACAAACAACCTCTGGTGTCCCATTCCACAAATTTTTGTTATCCAAACATTTTAATGCAATAAATATGCTTATATTTTTCAACAAAATACTGTCATATTCCCCCTTCAGTCATATCTTCAATCCTAAACTGCAACATCATCTTCCTTTTCAGCACTACATTCTTACCTATTAAAATAAATCTGTTCCATGGCTCACAAATTTTTTGCATTAAAAATTTATAAGAAACAATTCAGCCAGTGTCAATTCATAAAAGTTCTCATAGCCTCTATGATTAACTGCCCTATGTCCTCAGGCTTTACCCCAAGGATTTTCCAAATTATCCCACACAAAGTATCCCATCTACGGTTTCTCCAAGTTTTTGCATTCACTGTGGCATAATACATTTTTCTACATGATAAGTACCTTTTTTATTTCCCTGTGCATTTTTACCACTGTTAAGCCTACCGTTATCCAACTCAGCCACCTTATTTCCATTATCAGTACACTTTAGCACATCTGACTACATCTCCTTGGGTTCCTTTACTTGAGAATGCTTCCTTCATTACTTGCAAGAAAAAAAAATA
This sequence comes from Protopterus annectens, assembly GCF_019279795.1. Lineage (NCBI taxonomy): Eukaryota > Metazoa > Chordata > Ceratodontiformes > Protopteridae > Protopterus > Protopterus annectens. The sequence goes on from NC_056730.1 coordinate 795,752,903, forward strand.
ATTGCTGCTCCATCTCTCAGTTGCTCCTTATTCATCAGTTTGAACAATATTTCACTTTCCAATCCCCATCCTATGTCTCTGTTATTATTGTATGTGGTAATCCACATACCATGATTGATAAACAAATACACAGAGTAGTAGAATGTAAGATTGGAGATGAGCAGTCTGGATTCAGATCAGGATGCAGCACAACTGACCTGATGTTTGCAGTGAGACAGATAGTTGAGAGGAAGCTAGAGATGAGAAAAGAGTCCAACTGGGCATTTCTAGACTTGGAGAAAGCATATGACAAGGTCCCAAAAAAGCTGATCTGGGCAGTACTGTGTTGGTTCAAAGTCCCAGAAACATTGGTAGAATTAGTGCAGGCTATGTACAAGGAACCAATGACTCAAGTATGAACGGTGTTCGACCTCACAGAGGGGCTCCCAGTGGGAGTGGGTATATACCAGGGTTCAGCTCTGATCCCACTGCTGTTCATACTGGTGATGGACAACATTAGCAAACAGGTTTGAGGGGGCTGATTAACAAAGTTGCTGTATGCAGACAATGTAGCATTACAGGCAGACTCTGTGCAAGAACTTCAGCAAAGGATAGGGGAATGGAATGCAAAACTGAAAGCACATGGAATGAAACTAAGGACAGATAAGAAAGTGGTAATGGCAGCAAACTGGGAAAATCAGAAGAAGCTGAGAATTGAGATAGAAGAGAAGATAGTGGAACAGGTATATAGCTTCAAGTATCTGGGAGGGGTGGTTGAGGAAAAGGGAAGTCTGAATGAAGAGGTCAAATCTAGAATAAGAGGGGCTGCAGCCAACTGGCATAGAGTCTCAGGTGAAGTATATGACAGGTGAATGCCAAAGAAGCTGAAGAGTAAGGTGTACAAGACAGTGGATTAACCAGCACTACTGTATGGTACAGAATCCTGAGCAGTAAAGTCAGAGCAGATGAAGAAGCTAGAGGTGATGGAAATGAAGTGCCTATGAAAGGTGGTAGGATGTACATTGTGGGACAGATGAAGAAATGAGAGCATAAGAGCAGAAACCAAAGTAGCTCCAATTGCAGAAAAGATCAAAGAAAAGAGATTACTGTGATTCAGACACATGCAGAAAAGCAGAAGACAATCTGGTGAAGAAGATTTGGGCCAGACAGGAAGAAGCTGAGAGGAAACAAGGACATCCAGCAAAGTGGCAGATGGATTATATGAAAGAAGATCTGTGACAGTCAGGCATGAGTGTCAAAGAAGGCAGGAGTGTGGCATTGAATCGGAAGAGATAGCGACAGTTAATAAGATACCTTGACTCCATGTAGAAATGGGAAAAAGTGGGCTGATGATGGTGATCACAGAAATCTCTTTTTCATTACTGTGCAACCTCCACAATGTAACAATCTGCCCTGTATGCAAGGCTCACTGTGCTCCATGCTGGGTAGACAGATATATCCCACACTGATTCACACTCCTCTGTAATAGGCTGCCACTGCATGAGATACAGTACTCCTCAATGACCCTGTTCAAGCACAACTTTGACTACTGGATGGGTAATTTTAAAGTTACTGCTAGGATGCCACCTATGTCCCTCATGTACAGGGTCAGTTT
>NC_056730.1:795759496-795786996 GCF_019279795.1 Protopterus annectens
ATGGACATCACAGATGACATACACATGCTGTGTCCAAGCATGTGCCTTAAAGACTACAGCTTGTGGGTAATCATTGACTCCAACTCTGATATTGGTATAATATATACAGTATTAACATGTTCCAGAGACTGCTGCTATGGCCATGGCAACACATACATTGACGAGACGCATGGAGGATGTGCTGCATCAGGAAACAGACACAAAACCTAAATATAATATGGACATGACATCCTATAATCAGACCAATAGGTATGTGATCTGAGTCAAGGGGTAGAAGATAAGTTGGACATCCACCAGCTTGTGGTCACAGTACTGACTACTCTCTTGACTATAACACAAAACTGGGTATGTAATGGACATGCACATCAGGAGGTATACTAATGTCATGGTTCCCAGCCTTCATCACACCAATAACTGAGTACAATGCACCCTTTTCCATATACCTCCCTACACATGTTCCACTGAAGTGTACCACCTTTGTCACAGTGCGCTATCACACAGCTTATTTTCCATACCTAGGTATTCTTTCTGGGGAATATACATGACTGTCTGATGGTGTGGGACAACAATCAAGTCATTCCACTGGATGCATGTGTACTACCTGTTCAACATATGCACACACTGCATTCATAGGAGTTTGCCAACATTAATGGTATGCATGTCATTTGTGACAAAGTGAATTGTGCCATTGATATATGCCATGCACACAAGGCAACTAGCCTGTAGTGCCCATATTGTCACATAATGGCATAGCACTGCCCCTCCTAACACCTCCTGCAGATATTCCAGTACCAGGACAGTGTGCATGGTTACCCTCATAGAGTGTGGATGTATCATACTAGGTGCCCAGTGTGTGCGCAGACTCATCTGTTATCACTCCACATCACATATGTTATGTCAGAGGCATGGGATTAGTGGTGGCATTATTCAGATATTGTCCATGATTATGGTTGGTTCTTATAATGTTTGCCATGATCCTTTATCTGTGGCCACTATGCTGGAGACCTCTACTGAGAGTACACTCAAATTCAGGTATATCAATTTGCACAGCTTTCCAGTAGGCACCTACCTCAATTGTATGTCAGAACCCTGATAGATGTCTTGTGCATTATTCATGTCAGGATGCTTATCTCACACATACATCCTCTCCATTGTTATGTCACCTTGTGTAACAATCACAGACAACACATTTCCACTGTACAGTTCACACTGTATCATATAGATATGTGCTTGGTGTTGCTACTACAACTATCTTCCACTGACATGCCCTCCTCTGCTGTACATGAGGGAGTTTCACCTGTACTCTTTCCTTGTGTTCATTCCTACACTTCATCTGTGCATTCCGATTCAATACACATACTTCCTCTGAGCAGTGGCAGCCCATGCCATCAGATTGCAGGACTGCAGCCCCTCCCCCCATCTGTGAAAAGAAAGAAAAATAAATACAATAAAATATTTAGTATTTTTACATTAATACTGGCTGGCAGTGGCTGCTTAGCTGTGAGTCCTACTGACTCATTGTTAAAGTCCCGGAACTCAAACTGCATGCACATGCGTGCTGTGCGAGTACCAGGTTTAAAAAAAAAAAACTAGTTTCTTTTGTAAATCCGGAGTGCTGTAAAACCAATCCAGGTTAAGAAGAGAAAGCATCAGTGTACAGATGCCCAGAAGTTTGTGTGGTTTGTAACCACGATAAAGTGGAGGGGGATTGGACTGCCACATCCACAGTCACGTACATGATATGGATGGCTGGATGGCTACTGATTGGTTCTCACTCTCTTCTCTTCCTGTGCTTTGCATGCTGGGAAAAAGAGAGAGAGAAACATTCAGCAGCAGTAGTTTGCTCCATTGGACAGGAAAGCACTGAGCAGTGCACCTTCAACTTTCTGACTGAGTTTGACCTGTCCTGCTGGATTGGAAAAAATGGAAGGAGCAGAGTGCTTCAAGTTAAGAGGAAGGAACTGAATAAAGCAGGTTAGTGGAGGATACAAAAAAGTTAAGAATAAGAATTCTTAAGTTGCACTTGCTTACATTTAACCATTAACTGTATGTAAGCAAGTGCAACTAAAAGGCTATTAAATGCAGTGCCAGTTTCTTTGAATGTACGTGTATTTATAGTAAACATTTCATCCTTCTGTGAAGTTTTGTCTTAACATTTTTAAATGAATTCCACTTTGCTTTTTGGAAGTGCACTTTTTTAGATGGTAAAACATCTTAAAGATTTTATATTGCATACTTAAATCTTCCTGGAGATTATCTTTTGACCCACACATTCTAGAATCAGTCACTGTGTGCCCTTTTTACCTTTCTAAGAAGTCTGATCAAAATTCACACCACTTTCTTGTGAAATAATATTTCCTAGTATTTCACACAACCCTAAGTAAACATGTCTATACTGCCTTAGAATTCACAATATTTAAGTAATGTAACCTAAATCATTGTTAACCATTTATATTTAAATGCACTTCATTGTTTAGACTCATTGTATGCATGTATGTATATATGTAAAAACTGTCATATTGTAAGACCACAAAATGTTGTTATGATGTTTGATTGTGTTGTGTTTTTTTTTTTCTACTGGTGATTTTCTCCCTAGACTTACACTGAAATGAATTATGCCCAGTCAAAATTTCCTGGCTAGCAAATTAAACTAAAGTAAATAAATACCGCACAGTATGCTAGATGTAAATTTATCTAGCTTCTGTAAAGTGGGATAATAACATCTTATTTTCTACAGATGGTGTTTTTTTTTTTCCCTTTGTATTCAAGTATTCCGCTAGTTTTACTTGCTGCGTTCTGAATATACTTGATTACTTTTAGGTAATTTGTTATGACCTTCTTAGCTCCTTTTTGTTGCTAGTTCCCTTTCAACATCAATGTATCAAATTAATTTACAATACACCAAAAAGTATATAGACAGGCACTGGATACAGCACGGTATCAAAAAACAAGTGCAACTAAAAACAAATAAGGTACCGAACCTGCAAGTGACATTAACAGGTACTGTAATATTATCACATGGAATGGGGTATATTGCATACCATAGATGGGTTAAAAGGAGTTACTGATGAAACACCATGTTTCTCATTTACAAATAAAAAATCTCTTAGAAAACATCTTTGTACAATACCCAACAGTATATGGCTGGGGTTGAATCCAGTAGACTGTGCACCTTCTCATGCAGGAGATGTTCTTCTTGTAAATATATTAATTCTGCACAGGTTTATGTCCATCCTATTCTAGAGTTCAAAATAGAATTGGACTTTTATGCAGACTGCAGATCAACGAATATTGTTTACTTTGCTTTCTGTCATATGTGTCATGCTTTTTATATAGGTAAGATGAACAGATGTCTAAAAGATAGAATACTTGAGCATTATAGAGACATTAACAATAAGAAAGATACAAATGCTCTAGCACAACATGTTATGTGTTATGGTTCTGAACATAATTTTAGGTTCACAGTCTTACAAGTTCTAGATGTTGGCATGAGAGGTGGTGATTTGGTTAATCAGACTGAAGGGGCAGAACAGAAATGGATTTTGCTTTTTAATGCTGAAAAACCACCAGGCTTAAATGGGGCTTTCACACTACAGCCTTTTCTGAAGTCACGCCCTTTGAAACACTGAAGGTGGATGTTGTTTATATATACATAAACAGGAATTTTAATAAGTGCCTTTATACACTTCTATGCGTATTTTATACTTTTATATATATTATTTATCTAATACATATTTTTAGGCTATTTTATACTTTTTCACATAGGTTTTATATATGATGAACTAATGTCTCTTTAAGAGCTGCTTAATTGGTTTCAGTTATGGATTGGTTGCTGCAGTATATAAATGTTGGTTGTCTTTTAACTAGTTTGTCTGATGAAGTGATTAGCTAATTGCGAAAGCGCTTACCTGTACTTTCATTTGTTTAATAAATAATTCTTTGCTTTCTAGCCTTGCAGGCTTGGTACCTTATTTGTTTTTAGTTGCACTAATTTGAGATACACACTTTCGCCTGAACTAGGAGTTCCTGAATAAAAAACATTCAACCACAATGTTTCAGAAATGGTACTCTGGTGTTCTGAAGTCTAAAAATAAATAAATAAATAAATGCAGATACACAACTTTTGTCTAAAACAAAGTATTCTGTTTTTCTGGGGGGTTTTTTCAAGCGAAAGCTTGGAAGTATGAAGGGGTCATAATCAGTAGTAGGCGCTACTTTTATATGATTGTGGGGGGTGAGGGTCTTCTCTTTACATAAAACTATTTTTGTGGGCAGGCTAGCTGATGTGCAGCTTCTTGTTGCTACTGGATATATTCATTGTGAAATGTTCACAGATTCCCACCAGACTCATTTTATCTGCCATATTTTAAGCAATTTGTTTAGTCTTGCTATGCCTCTTAGCGTTTCTGCTGCTGTCTTATTTTGTAATTTACATGTTAATTTCATTATTTCTTGAATCCTTTATATTTAAACTATACATGTATATATCTATCCATTCATCTATCTATCTATCTGTCTATCTATCTATCTATCTATCTATCTATCTATCTATCTATCTATTTATCTACCTGTCTACCTACCTATTATTTTCTCTGCCTGCCACCATTACAGAAAGTTATAATGCATGAAGGAAATGCATATTGCTGAAAATGACACTATGTTCAATGCAGATTAATTTAATGGCAGAATTGTAGAACAAAGGGCTGGGTCAGGATCTTGTTGTCATGCAGCTATTTCCATAATAAAGGCGTGTATAATTAACTGATGACAATATAAGAAGTAATGAAAATAGCAGGTGTTTATGCACAAATCTCATTTTTTAATTTACTAACTGGTGTTAAGGGCTATTTGAGGTTTATTATTTGGATATTTATTGTAACATATTCCATGCATTAAGTAAACTAGTATTATTGCTTTTGTCCTTCTGTTTAAGAACAGGCCTGCCTTCCTACATTTTATCAAAAGCAGACAAACACAAACACTGATGAGGTGTTTACAAGCACACACACACACATGCACAAACTACTATATATATATATATATATATATATATATATATATATATATATATATATATATACATATATATATATATATATACACACAAATACACGTGTGAATGCATGTGTATGTCTATATATATATAATTGCATTGGTTTACAAAGACATTCCAACTGACATGGAACCCCTTTTCAGCACAGACTTGGGAAGAAAAGCTCCAGAGTTACAGTAGTACAAAAACAGAATCATAAAAACAAAAACATAAATTAATACATGAAACAGAATTATAAAACTAGTGCATAAATCTGTGTCACTCGTTGATGGTAACCTGTACATTTTGATTGTATTTACCTACTGAGTAAAAAAGAATGTAGATTGTAGAAGGCAAGTAAAGAATATAAAGGTGAAACCCATTTCTAAAGAAGGCTAGCAACATTGTAAGAATGAATGTTAGAGAGTGCATTTAAAGTGAGTATAGTTAATTCTAGTAGAATTACAATTAATGGGTACAGAAATAGTTACTGGATTTCATTATTTACAGAAGATTATTATTATAATAATAATAATTATTATTATTATTATCAATTTATTTACAAAGGAAATTCTTTTCATTACCCAATCAGGCTTTCCTATTGCCAGGACAGGTAAATCTATCTATCTATCTATCTATCTATCTATCTATCTATCTATCTATCTATCTATCTATCTATCTGTGTGCCCTTTAGCTGCCAGGACTTGAAACACAGTCCCATATATTGCATGAATGCAAGTGCTCTACATCTTGTATCACAGGTACCTGAGTTTGTGAAAAAGTAGCAGCAAATTTAACATGCTTAAGAATGTTTTTCTATGGGTGATCCCCCTTGCACTTCCATATGGGGTAAGGATCCCATCACCCAAACTTTATTTTTCTCAGTCCAAGACTATCAAACCTCAGAGAAAGAGTGATCATTGAATTCTGTCTTGCCTTGTCTTGGGGAAGCTGCAAAATCAGATGGCCTGCTAAGTAGGCCCATAAGTAACTGCATCTCAGACATATGTGTGTTGGTGAAAGGCAAGACATAAAACTGATAAACTTGAGCTTTTACGCTTCAGCAACTGAGGGTGATCCAGGCAACTGACTGTTCTCAACACACACACACAGCACAAGGACAGTATTTATCATTTTTATTTAATTGTTAACTAGGTAAATCACTTGTAACAATGTGCTGTGTAGAGTATTCAGCATGCGCCATAGTGACTGAGCATTTATTTCATGTAAATTGGTAAGCATGGCCATCATTGATCCCACTGTACCATAGCACTGCCCCTTTCTAGTTGGCCACATCCCTTCCTGTTGGCCCCACCAATACAGCTGTCTCCTGCAGCCCCCCTTTTGTTTGAAGTCACCAACTACCACTTCCTCTGAGTGACATTTTACATGGCAGTCCCGTGTCCTGGTAGAGATCATTAACACAGCTTCAGTACAGAATGCCAGGAATGGGATATCACAATACTCTACACTGTAGGTACACTATCCTGTACTGTGTTTGGAACATATATGTCACATTCATACCTCTCAACTGTCCAGATATTCCCAGGATGTGCAAATGTTTTCCTTATCAAATATATGGCTTTCTGCCACATCACTGGGATAATCTCTGGACTACTGTGACTCAGTATTGCAGACATTTGGGTGCATACCTCTCAATTGACCTGATCTTTACAATATGTCCAGTTTTTGTTTCATATTTTTGATCTTTTCCTCATAACATGTTTTCTTGGCAAATCATTGACATGTCATTGCAGAGTGCAGTCAGTAATGGATGACTGACATTTGAGTTTCAAATTTTATGCTCTACAGAAAGTTCATGCTAATGTACAACCTATATATTCTATCAACTTCACCAGTTTGGACATGGGTCTGGGTCTGAACTGTCTGCAAACAGCTAAAGTTAACTTTGAACCTAACACCACTCTTAAGTATTCAACTGCGGTACCACCTTTATCATTCTTATAAGAAAAGTGCAGTCTGGGTCTGAACTGTCTGTAAACAACTAAAGTTAACTTTGAGTATGTGTCTACCTGTTTGAGCCAATATTCATTATCCCCTGGAGAGCACTCTGCTTTGGCTTGTAAGCAACCCCCCCCACACACACACAAACACATACACACACTCATCTTCTACTTTCTCTCTTATTCCCTTCTGTTAGCAAATAGTATCCATAACTGATAAATACTGTGTGTTTGTTAATTTAAACTGAGACCACAGTAGCCTACTGATACAAGGTTATCCTGTTTTTCCACCTGAGAAATGGTTAAGAAATGACTTACAGTTTCAGAGCAGTCCTTGGTCAATTCTGATTGTTTCTTAAAGACAAACTTGTCTTTGCTTTGGCTCATTAGCAGCAGTACAAAAGAACTGCCTGCGCACATCCTTGTTCTCCCCCTCCTCCTTCCCCGTTTATTACCTTAAGCCAATCCCAAAGTCAAGAAATATTACCTGTGGCAGGCACCATTTTTAAAACTACAACCACCCTTTGAACACCTCATGCTCGGCTCTGCCATAGAACTTATTAAAACTGCCTGAACAGGGGCACAACTAAGTGATAGTTTGTGGAAATACAGGGTACCTACCTGAGTCTCCACATTCACTATCATATATTCATTTGTCAGTTTACTCTATTACCTGATTGTTTCCAGCCCCCTCATAAGAGCAACTAACAGGGTCTCTACTCACTTTGCTCCCCACCCTGCCTCCTATTCCCTCCCACCCCCAGTGGTCCAACCTTTATTACACTCCCAAACCCCTCCCATCTTTCCAATAGCCAACCACAGTGCTAAAGCCAACACTACCTCCTCCATCTTCCCACTACTACCACTCTTCCTCAGCTAACATGTACAAGCATACCTTACCTATGCTCACTGCATGCACTCTCCTTGCATATCTTACATCCTACCAAAACTCCATCATTCCCCCACTCAACCACTACCACTGTACTACTACTCACACCACCACTCATGTCTCACCATCACTCAGCTCCCCTCCCACCAACTCAAGAACCATCCCTATGCACCCCCGTATATTCTACCAACTATACTACTCAAACATAAAACATCCATACAACTTAACATAGTAACCATCCCACCATACCTATTACCCACAGAGCACAATCATAAAGTTTCCCTAATAAACAAACACATTCAAAAAATGAGAAAACTAATAACCTCATGCATATCAAAACTAGCCCTAAGTAGAGACATCCACCCCAACCCTGGCCCTACCATCTCCAACCCCAGTCCTCATAATCAGACTAGAAACCACAACTTGTCTCATATCACAGCCAATAGAAAGCCAAGTGACTTCCTTCTACTAAGCCTAAATATTAGAAGTATATCCAACAAAGTCCATGAACTCCATATCACCATAGACTTGTACTCCCCAGATATAGTCATCCTGACAGAAACCTGGTTAAAACCTAACATTACCAGTGAGCAAATCCTCCCTACTGGTTAAGGCCTACTAAGAGTAGACCGGCTAAACAAGAAAGGAGGCAGTGTAGCTATAATATTTAAACAGCATCTAAACATCCAGATCTTAAAATCATCAGCTCCACAAATAGGCAATGAAGAAATAATATATACCAACCTCAAAATAAACCAAAACAAAACCATCAACATAATTGGATGCTACTTCTCACCTGGCCAAAACATCCCTCCACTAGAAAACCTCCTCAGCTGGTCTACCCACCATCTCCCCCAAGAAACTATAGTTTTAGGTGATTTCAATATTGACTGGCAATCCTGTTCTGGCAACCATCCAACCCATCATGTAAACCTTCATGGCTTCACCCAACTAGTCCAGTCACCAACCAGGATAAATAAAAACTCCAGCAAGCACACTACACTGGATTGGATACTAGTCAGTAAGAGCCTCCAGTCATATATAACAGGCTGCTTATCAGATAGCCTCAGTGATCACTCCCCATCATTCCTACTCAAGAAATACCTATACCAAGCTAAACCTGTCATCTTCAGTCAAATACGTAAAAAACTAAACTTTAACCCACTCACATTTACCTCATCCCTCAAGGAATGTAACTGGCATCCTCTAAAGTACCTCAGTCTTGATGACGCAGTTGAATTTTTTAATACTACCTTCCTGAGCATCCTTAATTACCATGCCCCCATAAGACTTTATAGAACCAAAGCACAACCCCTCCCCCATGGCTACAGAAAACCACTAAGTCAGAAATGAAAAACAGGGATAAAGCCTGGGAGCACTGGTACATAACCAAAACCCCCTCAACTAGACAGAAATTCCTAGAACTACACAATAAAGTCAAAAAGCTAATAAAACAGGACAAATTCCAATACTACCAGTCTGCCCTAGACTCCTCCCAACACAGCCCCAAACAATTCTGGTCCTCCATAAACTCCATCCTCCACCCAGATAAAGTCAGTACCCCTCCTCCTAACATCCCTCACTCCTTCAAAAATATTACTAGCTCATTCAAGACACACCACACAAACCATACTATCACTAGCTAAACAACACAACCCCCCTCCCCTCCAACCCACATCGTCAACTAGTAATTTCCCCACTGCCTTCTCTTTTTCTCCTGTGCTTACCTCCAACATAAAAAAAACTCTTAACTAAACTTAAGCCCACCAAATTAGCAGCAAACAACCTCCCAAGTGAATACCTACAAATCGCAGCTGATGCTCTGGCCTGCTCAGTATCCATCTTGATTAACCGATCTCTGTCAGAAAGTTACGTTCCCATACTATGGAAGTATCACATATAATTCTCCTCCACAAAGGCAGCCCCTCCACAGAACTAACCAATTACTGCCCCACAGCTATTCTCTCTCCACTCTCCAAAATACTAGAGAGATGCATTCACTCTCAGGTCTCAGACTACCTCCTTACTAACAACCTCCTTTCCAATACTCAGCATGGTTTCCGACCAAACCATAACACCACCACTGTCTTACTCTCCTTTACTAACACTATCCTTCAGCATAATAGCAATGGCTATCTCTCATCTGCTACTTTCTTAGACCTATATAAAGCATTTGACATGGTCCCACACAAACAACTCATATCTGTCCTCAATAACCTATCCTTCTCTCAATCAGTCACCAACTGGTTTCAGAGTTACCTGTCTGACCTCCAACAATCCGTTGTATGGCAGAATGACATATGTCCCCAACTACCTGTCTCTATAGGGGTCCCCCAAGGATCCATCCTTGGACCCCTGCTCTTCTTTATTTTCACAAATAATCTAGCCTCTGGCACCAAACATGGCACACTCATACAATATGCAGATGACTCAGCCATCATCTGCTCAGCTCAGTCCCTACCCAAACTGCAAAAAGTCACACAGGAAGCCTTTTCCTCTGTTGAAACTTGGTTATCCGATGCCCAATTAATACTCAACCCAAACAAAACTAAACTACTCATCTTCCAACCCACCAAACATACTCAAAACAACTCTCACTTTAACATCACAGCAAAAGACAACACCACTATACACCCAACAGAACACACCAAATTGCTAGGAGTGGAAATAGACAATAAACTAAAATTTGACATTCACATATCCATGACCATAAAAAAGTCCACAAAAAACTAGGAGCGTTATACAGAAATAAGCAACTTCTCACCAAAGCAGCAAAGATTTCAGTAGCAAATTCCCACCTTATCTCCACCCTACTTTATGCCTCTCCAATATATACCAACCTAAGGCAATGCGATCTAAACAAGCCAGAGACCTGCTACAACAAAATTGCCAAATTTGCCACAGGGGCATCCTACCATAGTCACCACTGTCTCTCACTTGCTGAACTGGGCTGGCTTGAACTCCCTCACCTCCTTCTATGGTATCAACTCTCACTCGCCCACAAACTAGTAAACCATCCAGTAAATGTCCCATCCCTCCAGAATCTACTCCAACCCTATCGCACCACCAGACCACTAAGATCCAGCAACAAAAATCACTTGCAGATCACTAAAGCCAATAACTCTGCTGGTGAAGCACTATTCTCTTGTGCCATAGCCAAAGTATGGAACTCCCTCCCACCCACAATTACCTCCATACCATCATGCACCCACTTCAAAACTTTACTACAAGCACACCTAAAAACATGCTGGCTATGCCCTTGCAACTCCCACTCTAATATCACCCACCCCATCCAACCACTACCTTTCTTTCCACCCCACTAACTACCTTGATTATAGTAAGCTTGGATGCTAATAAGCCTACTACTTATTATACAGCAGGAACTTCTTATTTTAACAATTGTTAATGTCTGTTATGTACTTCACAGATAAAGATTCTAGTTGTCTACTGATGTACTATGTTCTTCATCTGTAACTATGTTTGTAATTAATTGCTATGTTAATCAAATTGTTAATCGCTATGTAAATCCAATGTAACTACTGTCTGTATATTTTAACTGTGGAGCTTTTCTCCCCGGGCCTCTGTTGAAAATGGACCTACGTCCAGTCGGACACTCCCGGTCAACAAATGTAAATAAATAAATAAATAAATGGAATATTAACACTCTTCCCTCTTTCTGGCACTTTGTCACTCATTTTTATGGCTTTGTCTACATTTCTTTCTCTAAGAGGTTGACAGTGTTACATTCAAACACATTCCCATGTGACATCTATGTCAGATATGTCCCTATTACATGTTATTTGTCCTCTCATTAAGTTGTCCTATTTGCTGATATGTTGAACTAACTGAATGACAGCTATCTGTACCCATACCTCTCAACTGTACAGATTTCATTTTCAGAATGTCCAGATTTTGCCTCATATTTTTGGTCTATTTCACATACAATTGTGGTTTTCTCGAAAATCATTGTTAAAGTATTGAGGGTTAAAGTCAGAAAATAGTGACAATCATTTGAGTCTCAGACTTCATAACCCTCTGAAAATTCATGGGAATGCAAAACCTGTAATTCTATCAACTTTCTAAGTTTGTAAGGGCAATATTTAGTAAGTGTGTCCCTAGTTATAATTTCTTCCCTCATTATTTAAGGATTTTGTCCATATTTCTTGCTCTAACATTTTCAGAAGTATGCATACCTCTCAACTGTACAAATTCTTGCAAAATGTCCACATTTTTTCCTCAAAAGTTTGATCAGTTTTTCATAAATAGTGTTTTTCTGGCAAATCATTGAAGATTGAAGTCAGAAAATAATGACAGCTATTTCAGTTTCAGATTTCATACCCTTTAGAAAAATTCATGCTGATTAAAAATCTGACATTCTATTAACTTTTTAAGTTTGTAAGAGCAATATTTAAAAGTTGTCCCTATTTTGTTTCTTACTCCCCTCATTATTTATGGCTTTGTGCAGATTTCTTCCTCTAAGAGATTGAGAGATATGGAAGCATGTGTACAGCCCAGATGATCATTGTGGCATTCCATACAAGTCTGCAGACTGTATGTGCTCTCCTATACATGGAATTGATATCCATGTTCGCTTACAAGGTTTTGCTGCCAGCAATACTGTTACAAGCCATTAAAGCTTAGGTGTGCCATGCCTCATTAATATGCATTGCGCTCTACCGCTTTCTGAGCACCACTGCAGTCAGATGTAAACTCCATGTAGGCTCTGCGTGAAGCCTTCACAGAGTTCACTGAATCTGCAGGATGAGGTAAATCAGAGAAGTTCTAAAAAAAATCTTGACAGTTGAAACATATAGTTTCCAGTCATAGTGCTGGTAACAATTCCTCTCAACTGTCCGTATAGTTTTACAGAGTTTCTGTTATTTTTCTTATATCTTATCCTGGCTAGAAAGAAAGAAATGTATACAGCAACACTCATTTGTCATGCAATAAAGGAACTGAAATTTTAAAACGTGGATCAAAGCTTGCAGAGTATTTGTTTCTTTCTGATTTGAGCACATTCTGTTTTCTACCATAAACACACTAGGGGTAAGAATTATTTCTACTGAATGGCAGTGCTCAATACTGTTTTTTTTTTTTTTTTTTAATTGTTACTTGTTCTGCTTGGGATTTCTGACCTCAGAAATCAAGCTAGACTGGTGTGCTCCTTGACTATACAAACTATTGAATAGTAATGGCCCTTTATTTTATAATTTTCCTTTTCTTATGATGTTCCATAGCCTTATCCAATGTCTTACAGATTGCCTGTATCACTGTATTATCACAAATGTTATCGAGGTGACATGGATTACAGTGTAATGCATAGGCGAACACATTTTAGGCTTTATACTTTAACTATGATATCAATATATGGGAATGTTTGTCAATGTTTATGTAGCTATGCTTACATTTGCTCAGTAAGTCATTTCTTTGCATTTGCTATTTAAAGTACAGACTGGTGTGAACCTTTTATTTTGCCTTTTTTGAACAATATGGTACTCATCTCTGACAGAGAAGTTTTACAATAAACCTTATAGACTCTGTTGGGTTATACTTTGGGGAACATTAATGAATACACCATTTAAGTTGTATATAAAATATTAATCAAGTTATCAATTTTTAAAGTGCACGCAGGACTTATTACCATTGATGGAAGATACTACAGTGCCACATTTCAGAGTAACGCTGAAGTGTCTAAATAAGGATTCATTTACAAGATGGAAACAGGTGCTTATATTACAGGTCATTATGGAGTGCTCTGGGAACAGCTAATACTTAATAGAAGACCATTTCCTCACAGTCAAACCAGATGCAGCCTTCCTTTTTGAAAAAGTTTAACATTCAAATTTACCATGATGGAAAAAATGTAAAATTAATTTTAGTATGTTGAATAAAGCTTCCGATAAATTATAAATTTAGCTGTATCACCACTCCATTTATCTTAGCCTGCAATACTTTCAACCATCCTCCTGGGAAAAAAGATGGTTCTTTTTACCTTCAACAGACATTAACAGTCAAACATCATTTACACAACTGGAAATCTTTTACATGTGAACCGTATTCACTTTTGCCTTCAACTACTTTGAATTACAGCACTAGACCTGACAACCTGTCATTCTAATCAAGATGCAGCAGGCCTTACTCTGATGATCCTTTCTTTCTCTCACAGTATTCACCCTCCAAATCTGCTAGCCGTTCTTCATATCACACATCAGTCAGCAGTGCAATCATTTTCATAATGTTTCTCTGTATGCCTTCAGTAACTAGCAGTGTAATCATTTTCATAATGTTTCTCTGTACGCCTTCAATAACTAGCAGTGTAATCATTTTCATAATGTTTCTCTGTACGCCTTCAATAACTAGCAGTGTAATCATTTTCATAATGTTTCTCTGTACACCTTCAATAACTAGCTGTGTAATCATTTTCATAATGTTTCTCTGTACGCCTTCAATAACTAGCTGTGTAATCATTTTCATAATGTTTCTCTGTACGCCTTCAATAACTAGCAGTGTAATCATTTTCATAATGTTTCTCTGTACGCCTTCAATAACTAGCAGTGTAATCATTTTCATAATGTTTCTCTGTACGCCTTCAATAACTAGCTGTGTAATCATTTTCATAATGTTTCTCTATACGCCTTCAGTAACTAGCTGTGTAATCATTTTCATAATGTTTCTCTGTACGCCTTCAATAACTAGCAGTGTAATCATTTTCATAATGTTTCTCTGTACACCTTCAATAACTAGCAGTGTAATCATTTTCATAATGTTTCTCTGTACGCCGTCAAAAACTAGCAGTGTAATCATTTCCATAATGCTTCTCTGTACACTTTCCAGTAACTAGCTGTGTAATCATTTCCATAATGCTTCACTGCACACTTTCCAGTAACTAGCAGTGTAATCATTTCCATAATGCTTCTTTGGATACATTCCAGTAACTAGCTGTGTAATAATTTTCATAATGCTTCTCTGTACACTTTTCAGTAACTAGCTGTGTAATCATTTCCATAATGCTTCTTTGGATATATTCCAGTAACTAGCTGCAAAATGATTCTCATATTTTTCTGTACACCTTCCAGTAACTATCTGTATATTAATTTTCATAATATTTCCCTGTGCAAAGTCACTAACTGTGTAATTATGTCCTCAGTGCTTCTCTGTACATTTTTCAATAAGTAAATGTTTACTTTAACATTAGGTTTTCTATTTTACTCAAATTACTTACAACAAAAATGCAATGCTGTCTTATATAACAGCCAACTCACTTCTGAAGTTCATATTTTATTCTTCTTGTAAACAAGTTCACTTTCTCTTACACAATAACTGTTTCCAGAGGCAGATTATTATTTTTTTAAATGTTTCCCTCACAAATTGTTTTAAACTGTTTAAAGTTGTTTTTGCACCTGCACTTTTAAAGTTTGTCCTGTTTGTTGCATTTACCTGTTGAGGCTACACACTCAAGTGCGCTAGCCTGTGTTACATATTTATTGCATTTTCCTGCTGTTTGTTGCAAAAAAGAAAAAAAAAATGATCCTTGTTTCCCGTCTTTCCTGACCTAGAGTAGCCCAAATACAGGCTTTGCTGTAATCTGGACTTTTGGAAAGTTCCTGTGTTGCCCATTTGCTTTCTTGGATAAAGGGATGCTTCTTTGTTCACCAGTGGCAGTGGGGAGCTTAGAGCAGCCTATCTATCCCTGGAGGAGTGTTCCCAGCACAAGAATATGGTAGTCTATTGGCCGTTTTGTGCCAATTTCTAGCTCTTTCAAGTCCCCCTGTATAAAACCCGCTTTGGCGCGGCCTTGCATGATTTTGCGCATAGTGCAGCATCGGGCAGCTCCGCTTAATTGGGTTTAAACCATTCTCGGCTCCACATAGTCTGCTCTTCACTTTTTCCCTTAGAACTGATCTAGTTCTCATAATAAACACCCTATTCCTACTCTAAAGCCTGGCACTTGCTCACTAAAGCAATTATATAAGTCAGCACTAAAAAATTAAAAGCACTACACCCTCACAAACTCCCCTTGACTACCTTGTTCCCCATTGGCCCTTTTTTTCAATTATAAAGGAATTCCCAATACTATTCTAGCATGTCCAAAGGTCAGTTGTCAATCTCCTCTCTGGTCCAGCTGGTGAAACTGGGAATCTTGAGGCAATGTTACAACTGCCTCATGTACACAGACAACCCTCTCCTCCTCCCAACAAATTCCAACACATGTGAGAGATGCAACCATATAGCCAAACTGGAGGCTAAGCTCTCTAAACCCAGTACTGGCATAACCAGTCAGTAGGAGAAGGAAACCACACTCACTACAACTCCAGTCTCACATAGACTTACCATGACAGCAAACCGAACACAAAAACACACAAAAACATACTCGGAGGCTGTAAATAAAAATCTGCCTAAGCAGCAGAGACCTCCAAAGCAGACACCCAAGCAACCGCTACCCCAAAACAAAACACGTGCAACACATAGCTCACAAAGCCAGTGTGCAGAACAGTCAAAGCCCTTAAGGCTAAACAACACACCTGATACACTTGTAATAGGTGATTCTATTGTCAGGCACACTGATGTCCCGCTCACTAGGCTGAACATGGAG
This sequence comes from Protopterus annectens, assembly GCF_019279795.1. Lineage (NCBI taxonomy): Eukaryota > Metazoa > Chordata > Ceratodontiformes > Protopteridae > Protopterus > Protopterus annectens. The sequence goes on from NC_056730.1 coordinate 795,775,975, forward strand.
AAGGTCACGGTGAGCTGCCTGTCGGGCGCTAGGATCCGCCACATAACACAAGCACTCAGGTCACTCCAAGGCAAGTACAAATATGACTCAGTCATTGTCCATGCTGGTGTGAATGACCTGAGATGTACCTCCCTGGACTACATGTAAAGAGACATAGAGGAGCTCTCTGAGCATGTAGCCCAGGCCGGTATGACCCTGACCTTGAGTAGCATCTTACCCTCACCAAGAATGATGCCACAATATGAAGACAAGATGATCAATTTCAACAAATGGCTTAAGTATTGGTGTCATTCAAAGGAGATCCAATGCCTGTCAGCCTGGGATGACATGCTTGACAAGCCACGATGCTTCGCTAGGGAAGGCTTGCACCTGTCACCCCTGGGCTTTCAGATATTGGCAAAGGCTCTTGCCACCCCCATAGTCCCTTTTTTAGGCAAGGCTCAAAAGACAAACCCACCTCCATAGGTATCACAAGGGATAAGAAACTAAGAGTAATGCTACTCAATGCCAGAAGTCTAAACCTCAAGATGCATGCACTCTAAACTCTCCTTAGCATGGAGAACATCGATATCTGTGCAGTAACAGAAACCTGGTTCAAAGCTCCCAAGAGCACCCCAGCACTACCAGGTTATACCGCATACCATGCTTTTCGGCCCCGAAACTTGGAACGAACCACAAAAGGAGGGGGAGTATCAATATTCTTCAAAGATACCCACACCTCCAGTTTGGTGGCACAGCATGAAGCATCAGAGACTATCCATGTGCAACTAACTGTGGGTAAAACTGCCTTCCAGTTTATAGCCTGCTACAGGCTACCCTCCCAAACCAGGAACCCCACTCGGCTTTCCTGAGAACACTGGAAAATGTGAAGGTCTCTCCAAACACCATTATATTGGGTGACTTTAACTACCCAAACATAGACTGGGAGCATTACTCTAGCTCCAACACCCTAGCCCAAAGGTTTCTAGAATTTATAAACTCAAATGCTATGGAACAACTTGTTACCACTTCCACAAGAGAGGAAAACATACTGGACCTGATCATCACCAACATGGGGGCACTATGCTCCAGACCAGAAGTGTATCCCTCATTGGTAAGATCAGACCATAAACTAATCTCACTGGATATTCACATCCTGACCCCACCCCCTGCCCAGAAAACCACAGTGAAAAACTTCTCTAAAGCAAATTTCACACTCCTCAAAACTGAGGTGGAATCCTTCAAAGCCCCCAGGCCTGTGGAAAATACGGCCCAGACCGCAGAATCCTTTATGAACGCATTCTATGAACACGTTCAGGAACGCATGGATCATGCAATCCCAAATAAAACCAAGACCAAATCCTCCAAAGGCAGGTGCCCTGTCTGGTGGACCCCAGCCATAAACAAACTATACAATAGAAGGAAGAAGCTACTACGTGATAGAGCAAAATCCCAAAAAGGGAAGGCATCTCTGATCAGTATTAGCAAAAAACTACGGGCACTCATAAAATCGTCTAAGGCCAGCTTCAAGAGGAAAAATTGCACAGGACACTAAGGATAATCACAAGGCTTTCTTTAGTTATGTTAGGAACCTGGGTGGGAATTCCCAGATATGCTCAAAATTAGTCCAAAATGACAAAAAATACATCGAACCCACAGACATTGCCAACATCCTAGCTGACAGGTTCAGCGCAAACCCCCCCCCCCCAAAAGGGCAAATATCTATCCCAGCAGAGTGCGGCCCACCTGACATCTCAGATGCTCAGGTAAGAGCTGCCCTCTCCAAAGCAAAAAACACAGCATCAATGGGATCAGACGGTGTCCCGGGCTGTGTCTTACATGAACTCCAAGAAGAGATAAACCCAAACATAAAACTACTGTTCAATCTCAGCCTTACTACAGGATATGTACCCAAAGAGTGGCGTACAGCAACAGTGGTCCCTCTCCATAAAGGTGGTGCCTCAACGGATCCTGTAAACTATCACCCCATAAGCCTGACTAGCTTGGTCTGCAAAGCTATGGAAAGGATCATCATGGACCTCATAAATAAAGATATTGGGGACCTACAGACACTGGATCCTACCCAGTTAGGCTTTGTTAAGGGCAGATCCTGCCTGTTAAACCTGGTCGATTTCTTTGAAACTGTCACCAAGGCCATTGACAAGGGGAAGGTGGTCCACACAGCCTACCTGGACCTCACAAAAGCCTTTGATACAATACCCCACTCAGGCATTATAGATAAGCTCACCAGCTTAAATATAAACCCCTATGTCACTAGATGGGTTGCAAACTGGCTCAAGGACATAACTCACATGGTTAGAATTGCTGGAGCCATGTCAGACTCCAATCCAGCTGCAAGTGGCATCCCACAAGGCTCAGTCCTGGGACCTCTATTGTTTGGTATATATTTCTTGGAGGTACAGGCCAACACGGAAGGACTGTGGCTGACCAAGTTCGCAGATGACTGCAAACCAGGCGCCATAATCAACTCTCCAGCTGACACAAGCATCCTACAAAAGGGCCTCATAGAAACAGACAACTGGTGCCAGAGCCATGGCCTCAAGCTAAATGCCAAAAAGTGTATAGTCATCCCCTTTGGCAAAAACAAAGTGCCCACAAATTACCACATAGGTGGTAATCCATTAAGTACGGAAGAAGTAATTAGGGACCTGGGGACCAAAGTTGATAGCAATCTCTCATTTGAAAACCATGTGGCCAAAGTGGTTAGAAAAACATTTTATATAGCCCACCTAATCATGAAGGGATTCACATCTAGATCAGGGGAGGTCATCGTGCCTCTTTACTCATCCCTCATCAGGCCCATAATTGAGTACAATGCCTCCTTTGGGATGTACCTTACCAGACACCTGCAGCAACTGGAAAGACCCCAAAAGTACCTCACCAAGAGGATCAAAGGGCTCAAACAGATGCCATATGCTGCCCAGTTAAAGAAACTCCAGCTCAACTCAGTGGCATACCGCCTGCTCAGAGGCGATCTGTGCCTGACGTATAAAGCCATGTCCAACCCGGAGTTAATGGACATGCTGCACCTCAAAAAATCCAAATCCCATCGAGCTACGCGCTCGAGAGACTTGAACCTCAGCACTGAAATAAATAGGACATGCTGGAGGGACAGATTCATAACCCAGAGGCTCCCTTCATTCTGGAATAAAATCCCAGTCCAGGTTAGGCAGAGTCCATCACTGACTCTCTTCAAGAGGAATCTTGATGAGTGGATGGGAGATCATAGGTTTACCCCGGCTATCACTTCTGTGTCACTGTTAGACAGAGGCACAGTATACTAACCTCGAAAAAGGCCATAGCAACATTCATTTAAAATGCGTGGCGAAAGCCAAACACACTCTGGCTAGGCTTATAAATGTCCTAGAGCAGATAGCCTAGTATGAACCTATGAACCTATAAATGCATGAATTCACACTCTTACAATTAAACAGGGATGGCTTGTGGTACGAGTTACTGGGCTGCTGCCTCCTACCATAAAAGGGACAAAAAAAAGCAAGGAAACTGAAGAAATTATATTTTTTATTTACTTGTTTTTCTTTTCTTCTTAAAAAAATAAATTCTATGACTAGCATTACTAATCTTGTAATCTCTGAGCATATGTTTTCATGGCATTTTTGAGACCCTCTCAGGTTGCTTTAAAAGAAAAAAGGGGAAGAAATTGGATTACTCTTATTACCAAACTGTTTTCAAAATAACCCGGCAGTAAGCCTACTCCAATTAAAGACTAAGGCAGCCTGAGACTAAAAGTGAAGGGAGTAATGGAGTACTACAGAAATACAAACAGAGAAACATTTTCCCTCTAATCCTACAGTTATCTAGAACATACAAAGGTAGTATTTTAATTAAGAATATGCATGTGTGTGTGTGTGTGTGTGTGTGTGTGTGTGTGTGTGTGTGTGTGTGTGTGTGTGTGTGTGTGTGTGTGTGTGTGTGTGTGTGTGTTATGTATGGGTGGAGGCACAGGTGTTCTGAACTGCCCCTGACTTCACAGAATGTCTCTCATTTTGACTTATATTTTGGTCTGTTCCTTTTTTTTTTTTTTTTGTTAATGACAAATTAGTAAGAACTGCAGTCACTAAATAATGACCAACACTTGTGTTTTAGACTTCATAGCAATCAGAAGAAGCATGCTAATGCAAATCCTATTATTCAAGCAACTTTATGTATATAATGGCAGTTTCTGTCTATGATGTTGGTACCTTGCCCCATTATTTTTTAGCTTCCTGCTTCACCCATGAAGTAAGAGGTTGGTTTTACATGGGGGCATGTAGTGGTTTGCACAATTTATTCTGAGACTATTGGGAAATGTTAACAAATTCCTTTGTCACAATGAGTTATGTATTTATTCATTCATTTAATATCAAAAACATTTGAAGTATACAGTCACAGTCACAGAAATGGCTGCAATTGGTTTACATTCACATCTGTGTGGAGGTGGTCATCGATCCCCTGAGAAGTTCCTGATTTGTTCAGCCTGTCTCTGATTTTGCTTCAAAATCTTGTCTGTTCCATGTAAGGCTTGTGGCTTTATCATATCAGTGAGGTTTGAAGTTACTAAAAATGGTAAACATTTGAATTTCATAGTTAGTTGCCTACTAATGCAAAGTCTGCTATTCTAGCAACTTTATAAGTCTATAAAGGCAATATCTGTTCCTGATTTTGGTCATTTATCACTATTTTTATATCAGTCCTTGATTATTAAATTAAGAATTTGAAAGGTGTGTGCGTGTGTGTGTGTGTGTGTGTGTGTGTGTGTGTGTGTGTGTGTGTGTGTGTGTGTGTGTGTGTGTGTGTGTGTGTGTGTGTGTGTGTGTGTGTGTGTGTGTGTGAGTGTGTGTGTGTGTGTGTTGGGGGGTTGCAGTGACTTGAACTATCTATTCTGACAGCAGTGAGCTGAAAAGATGCATTCTTGTGTAGTATTTATTTATGTATTTATTAATTCATTTGATTTCAATCAAACTTCTCAGGAGTACAGAGTTAGATATACCAGTGGTAATTGATGGTTACATCTGTGCATTTGTGGTGTTGATATATATAGGTTCATAGGTGTGTACTAGGCTAATGGCCCTGGAGCCTTTACAAGCCTAACCCATAGGATTACCCTGGCATTGTGCCACCTAACCCTAGTTTCCAGTGCCTCTGTCAAGTAGAGCCACTGGAGTAATCCCCGAGGTGAATTTTCTATTTCCCATTCACTCATCAAGATTTCTCTTGAAGACAGCCAGTGAGATGCTCTGCTTGACATGTATGGGAAGACTATTCCTTAGCATGGCCAGTCTCCTGGTTATAAACCTGTCCCTCCATCTTGTTCTGTTGATTGTGGTAATGAGGTTGAGGTCTCAGGAACATGTAGTGTGGAGGGATTGGGATTTCTTTAGATGTAGAATTTCTAACAGAGCTGGGTCAGACATGGCTTTGTAAGTCAAGCAGAGATCGCCTCTAAGTAGGCGATATGAGACAGAATAGTTGGAGTTTATTTGAGTCTGTCCATGTAGGACAAGTGTTTAAGGCCTAATATCCTCTTTGTGAGGTATTTTTGCAGCCTTTCCAGTTGTTGTAGGTGTCTAGTGAGGTACATGCCAAATGGGGCATTGTACTTGATGATTGGCCTAATGAGGGAAGAGTAGAGGGAGACAATGACCTCTTTCTTCCTGGATGGAAAACCCTTAGTAATGTGATGTGCCACATAGAAGAACTTTCTGACAACAGTGGCAATGTGGTGGTCAAAAGAAAGGTTGCTGTCAACCTGTGCTCCCAGATTTCTTATGACACCTTCTGTATTCAGTGGACTACCATCAATGTGGTAATTCATGATAACTGGGTTTTTCCCAAAGGGGATGATGACACATTTTTTGGCATTGAGTTTAAGGCCATGGTTCTGACACCAGCCATTGGTCTCAGTGAGGCCTTTCTGTAGGATGTCAACATCACTTGGGGAGTTAATTATAGCTCCCAACTTGCAATCGTCTGCAAACTTTGTCAGCCAGGGTCCCTTCATGTTGGCCCGGACTTCAGAGAAGTAGATACCAAACAGGAGAGGATCCAGGACCAAACCCTGTGGGACTCCACTCTTGACTGGTTGACACTCTGACTGGGAGTCAGCTACTTTCACATTGTGGGTTCTATCTGTGAGCCAGTTTGCAACCCACCTACGGATATATATATATATATATATATATATATATATATATATATATACACACACACACACACACACACACACACACACACACACACACACACACACACACACACACAGTTATATATTTTATATGTAGGAGTGGGGGCCATGGATGTTCTCAACAGTCATTGATTTCATAAAATGTCTCAGATTTTGTCTCATGTTAGGCTTGCTTCTCATAATATATGTGTTTTATTTTGTTCTTCTTCTTCTTTTTGACAAATCAGGGAGTAGTGTTGTCTTTAAATAATGATGGATATTTGAGTTTCAGACTTACTTGCCTTCAGAAAAAGCATGCTAATGTAAAGCCTGTTATTATAGCAATTTTTCTGCATATATAAGGACAATATCTGTCCATAATTTTCATCATTTGACCCCATTATTGTTTAGTTTTCAGTTTTTTTTTTCAGTAAAGGTTGAGAGATCTGTGTCCGTGCGTGTGTGTGTGTGTGTGTGTGTGTGTGTGTGTGTGTGTGTGTGTGTGTGTGTGTGTGTGTGTGTGTGTGTGTGTGTGTGTGTGTGTGTGTGATAGGGGTAGAGATGCTCAAAACTGATTTTGCTCCATTGCTTTCCTCTGTCAGTCAAAAAATATTTGATTTTCTTATAAATCACTGAGGATTGCAGTAAATCAGTTAACAAATCCATTCATTAATTTTTGTATTTTTTATTCTTCAGAAAATGTAGAAAATGCATATTTATGAAAAAACTCTCAATTAACTTTTTAATTGAAATATAGTTATATTTAAAAATAATTTCTAATTGTTGGACATTGTCCCTTAATCACTATTGACTTTGTCCAGCATATTCGAACTGTTTGTTTTTGTTGTTGACCCTATAAAGAATTAATGGAATGTGCTGCTACTCAGACACTAGCATACAGTAATCTAAACTAGGTAAGGAGGTTTTGATGACACCAGCCATGCATTCTATTTTCAGTGTCATTATGTGCAGAAGTGGAGGGTTCACCAGTTAATAATAACTGCCATATGTTATATATATTCATTCTATATATATATATATATATATATATATATATATATATATATATATCTATGTATATATATATATATATATATATATATATATATATATATATATATATATATATATATATATATATATATATATATATATATATATATAAATCGACAACTTACAAGGTAATTATACTCAAGCCTACCATGGTTTAGGAAGGGTGGCAGTGTCATGCACACCATGGTAGGCTTGAGTAGCGAATTTACACTCCTTACCTTGTAAATGTCCGTTTTTGAGCTGTTGGTTAATTCAGTTGTCGGTGGAGTCAGTTATTTTAAGTTGTCGATGGTTTGATAGATACCCATATATATATATATATATATATATATATATATATATATATATATATATATATATATATATATATATACTCTCTATATAAAATTGTTACTGTTTTCAAAGCAGCCTTCCTGAGAAAATGTCAGATGTGTGTAATGGCTAATGTCCACACTACCACTGATTATGCAGTGCTATTGAGATCGGTGTCACAGTCATACCCACAAATAGAGATGGGATACTTCACATTAGGTTTTAAAGGGATAATTGTAGGAGCCCCACCCCAGTACTGCTACAGACGATTGCATTCTGCTTTCCCTTTCTCTGGCCTACCATATCACTGACCCTCTTCTTGCACTATGTCAGTTTGTGAAGCCTTCCACCAATAATATTTATATCCACAACCATTTGAGTGCCTTTATAAGAGCCTTTGCTCTGTCAACTTATCTAGCTCATCCTTTTCGAAAAAGGCATTTGCCGTATATCCTATGTGCTGTCATGTGGATGCATTTCTCCCCATGGTTAAAATGATCCTTTCTCTGTCTGGATCTCTGCTGCTGCATCATTAATGTAATTTAAATTATGCAGCTTTAATCACAAATGTGAAATATTATTACAAAAGCACACACATTATTGAGTTGTAACCACTGAACATGCCCCAAGAAATAAAGTTATGCACATATTTTCATTTTAAAGCATGTCTTGCAATATGTCACTAAACAACCATTCTAAAATGAATTACAATGCACAACAGTCTCCATGGAGTCCATTTCACTCTGAACATAGCATTTAAGAGAAAAGAAAAAAGAAATATTAAACCTATAGCACTAATTTATCTTTCACAATGATACAATAAAGATTAGGCCCAACTGTGGCACATCCATATTCACATCCATTGTTGTACTATATTCAAAGCAGCACATTTTAAACATATTGAAGAGAGGATTAAAAATAAAATAAACACATTCTCAACTATAAAAGTAAACTGTCTTGAAACAGCCACAGCAACATGTACCCAGTTCAATACCAAATGCACTATGCTTACCTGTGAACGTGTCTCCTCAAAAAAATAAAGTTATACACACACACATTTTCACTTTTAAATGTAGTTCTAGTTGCAAGTCATCACTAAACAACCACTATAAAAGGAAACACTTTATAAGCTCAAAATCCTGAAATATTGAATTTCAGAATCTCGAACCTATAAAGTCGAACGTACGGAAATCGCGAACCCGGAAATGTGGAATCTGGCAATGTCGAACCCGTGGTATGGATAGCGCATTAGGAAAGTGTTGTTTATTTCAGGTTTTGGAGAGGGATTGTGTGTTTGTGAGTATGCTGGGACATTTTATGTGTGGGTTAGGGTAGGTAGGTCAGAGTGTGAGTGTGTAAGTGTTGGGAGTGGTGGTGTTTGTATGTTTGTAATGTGTGTTTGTGCGGGGGGGTGGTATGTGTGGTGCTGAGTTGTTTGTGTTATGGAGTGTAGTGCAACCTCAGAGTTAGTATATATTAGTAGGGGGTGTGGGGGGGCTTAGCCCTCCACATGGGGGGTGCAGGGGGCTTGCTCACTGCATCTTGTAAGGGTAGGTGTGTGTGTGTGTGTGTGTGTGTGTGTGTGTGTGTTGTATTGCTTTTTGTACAGTGTTGGGAGGTGTGTGTGTGTTTGTTTGTGTTGTGTAGTGTGTGCTGTGTCTTTTTGCGGTTTTGTGGTTTCAGGAGTTTGGGTTTTGTGGTTTTGTGGTTTCGAGAGTTTGGGTTTCATGGTTTTGTGGTTTCGGTTAAATACTGAAATTCAATATTTCAGTATTTCGAGATTATGAAGTGAATAAATCCCTATAAAAATACCCAAAACAGTACATCTTAATTTCTTGAACGACGCATTAAAAAATAACATTAAAAGGCAAAAGCGCTTACCAATTATTAATAAACTTTTATTATTTTACGTATACCCTGGCCATGTATCAGATAATTCACATTTTGAGATTTCTAGTGTGAACGTGGGTACGCAGCATAGATTGTAAGGCAGGTTAGCTATCAGGTTTGCATACAGTTTATGCACAACTGTGTGTTGTAGGTAGTTTAGATGATGGGGGAACTCATGTCAGTTTAGCTGTTTCAGAGCTTAGCAGTGATGAGTGTGATATGATAAGCCTGTAGCAAATTTGGTTATTTTGTAATAGCAAGAGTATAGTTTGGTTCTGAGTGTCATTTATAAATTATTAAGAATGGGAGTTTGGTAGAGTAAAGAAGGGATCAAGCAGGTTTTTGTAGGGTCCTTTTGGTGTTAGACTCCATATCGTTTTTGTGTTTATACAGCATCCCTCTTTTAATATGAATTGTTTTGATAGCATTATGTATGTGTTGCTCAAATGTGAGCTTCTTATCTATGATGATTCCCAGTAGCTTAGCACTTGTTACAATTTCAATCTCTGTTTTGTTTTGGGTGTAGATTTTTAATTCAGCTGTGTATGTTTTGGGAGTGAAGAGTAAAAATTGAGCTTTATTAAGGTTAAGCAGTAGTTGCATATCATTTAGCTGTGATTCTATTAAGGTAAAGGCAGTCTGTGTTTTTCTAATAGGTCTGGTATGTTGTTAGAGGAGGAAATGATGGTGGACTCAATAGCATACTGGATTAAAGTGTTGTGAGTGCAGGTAGTGTGTAGATTATTGATGAATATGTTGAACAGGAGGGGTCTCAGAATGGACCCCTGTGGGACACCTGTTTTGTTAGTCTGGTATTGGAATAGGCATCCTTGCCTGTTAGTCTGGTATTGGAATAGGCATCCTTGCCATTTTTACATTGTTCTGTATTAGGTAGGTAGCTATTAATCCAAAGCTTGGAGGGTATTGAACAGCCTAGAGATGATAGATGCCATAGTAATTTATCATGTGATACTGTGTCAAAGGCCTTTGACACGTCCAGTAATACTAAAGAGGTTTATAGGTTCAAGACTCTAGCTTTGTTGACTATATCCATTAAAGAAATAAGAGCAGTTGTTGTGCTGTCAACTGGCCTAAGGCCATGTTGAGTGGGTGTAAGAAGATTGTTTGGATGAGATGGTTTAGTAGTTGTGTAAGAATGCACTTTTCAAGCAGTTTGGATAGAGGGGAAAGGATGGAAATGAGTCTATATTTGTTAGTTCATTAGATTTACCTCCTTTGTGCAGATTGTCCCCATCAGAATTAGCAACAAAAAAAACCCTTCTATGCACACATTTAAAAATCATCTCAAAACAACCACGACTATAGATTAATTTATATATACACACACACACACACACACACACACACACACACACACACACACACACACACACACACACACAAATACCTTTTATACCTTTAAAAACTACTACTTGTAAATCTCAAAATAACCACTATACAGAATTAAATATAACATTTACCTCTAAACATTAAAAAGTTAAAAACTGAATTAAAACACAATATTCCCAATTTTTAAAAAGTTTGGACCATAAAGTATTATTTGCATTTACCACTACAATTACAATCTTTGCTGGGCTGGCTGG